>NC_086187.1:19550000-19905000 GCF_023053635.1 Elgaria multicarinata webbii | reverse complement strand
GATAATCTAAGCAATCAATCTTTAGGGCTTTGAAAGGTGTTTACATGTTATGGGACGTTGCCACCCACAGCAGGGTAACTGTCTGGGTCAGTCTCAGCCCTGGGGCAAACTAGGGGCAAATCCATTTACTAAAGTCAGAAGGCAAGCAAAACCGCAAAAAGCACAGTTAAAAAAAGCAGGGGGAGGCCAAAAACAGGGTCTTGTCAAGAGCCCAGGGGTCAATAATACAAGCGATCAGTCCAAGGAAAAGCAAAGCTTCAAGGTACTGAGAGCTGAAATAAAGGTGTTGTTCCAGCAGACCTCCTTGACTAGGACTGAGGCTTATAAACTGGAGCTTCCAGAGCCCCACCCAGGACTCAGCTGCAGGACATCAGAGGCTTCTGGAAGAGGTCCTCCTAGCAAGGAGGCCCCTACTCACAAGGAGTCCTTTACTCACTCCTCCTAGGGATTCTTCTGGCCTGCCTCTGCTCTTGGGGGCTAGCAGGTCACTCTGCTTCTGTCTCAGATAGCCACACCTCCTTTTCCTAGCCACACCCCTTTCCCCCTGACCGCCACTCATTTTGTGGTTTTCCAGCTTTTGCATGGTATCTTCCCCATTCTAAAAAATATAGAGAGAGAGAAATGCATTTCCTAAAGCTGATTTCCTGGCAGGAAAGGTTCCACCCACCACTAGAAAGAGTCCCGCCCCCCAGACCTCCTCTGAAACTGAATTTGGCTCTCGGGCTGAAAGAAATTCGCCAAGCCTGTTGTACAGACTTTCCTATGGAGAAAAGCTTCACAGCTTGACCGCAGATACATTCATGTTCTATCTAAAGATGAACAAAAACATCTCACTGTTTCCGTATGAAAAGAAGCCTTCCTGGACTGCAAAAGAACGGTGTCTGGCTGTGTTTGCCCTTTCACAATTTGGTGCCTCGATTCCTTAGCAAAGACCAAACTCTCAATACCAGCCAGATTGCCCTGTGATGTACTATGATGTACTATAAATCTGATCTTTTTAGATTTGAGTCATCCTCCTCCTTAGCAGATGGCAAACGCGGTTTGTTCATAACAGCTTTGTTGAGATTGTAATTTTTGTTTGAATCAAAGGTTTGTATTGGTAAAGGTCTCTTTTAACAGTTCTATACATTGTAAAGGCCTTTGGCTATATACAAGTATGTATGTATGTATGTCACTCTCAATACCAAATGCCCATGAGCATTGCAAAATTGTCTTTCCAGAATTTTGCAAAGACGTTCTGTAGTTTTGTATGCACAGGCTGATTCACACAATTCCCCCCGCCCCAAAAAAGGTGTTGGCGGAAGTGTGATGATTTTACTGTGACGTTTGCTAAAAATACAGTGTGTGTGACTTCCAAAATTATTTGTTGCGGGGGGGGGGGGGCGCTTACACATCACCAAAAAAGAGAGAATGCATCACCTCCCCACATGGACACCAAAAGAGGACAAATGATGATAAGAGAATTTCATCCAAGGATTTATATGGATAAATGCAGATTTAGAAATCATTGCTAGGAATTTGGACACAATCCTATTCCGTTGTCCCTTAGCCTCCAGACTCAGAGACTGATGGGTAATCAAAGCCTTGCTGCTCCACACTGCCCCCACCCCCATCAGTGGCAGGAAGGGGAACTGCAATCAGTCAACCCAGGAAGAAGCAAGTGACCTGAGCAGCCAATAGAGGTCCTGCCGGCCTTATATAAGGACTCTCCTAGGGTGGTCTAAGCATCATGTTTGTGAAAGTAAGGTTGTAGTTCAGTGGTAAAGTACATGCTTTGCCTGCAGAAGGTCCCGGGTTCAATCCCCAGTATCTCCAGGAAGACTGGGGGAAAATAATGCCTTAAATAGGTATATTTATTTATTTATTACATTTTTATACCGCCCAATAGCCGAAGCTCTCTGGGCGGTTCACAAAAACAGTAACATGCAGATACAGTATAACAGTAACCTGCCTCACAGGGGGCTTCTTTAAACGAGCAATTTATAGCACGCTTGTGAGTGGCCACTCATGGAAGTTTGCGGGTCATTTTGATGATGAAGGGGACCTCCTGCACGTCTCCTGCTCCTTTCCCCTGTTATTCCGTGTGTGTTTTTTTTAAAAAATGGATATCCCGATTCTTCTGAAATATCTCGGGATTTCCTACTGTGTCCAAACACTGGGGAACTACATTCGTAACTTGGAGTAGTGTGCTGGTGACTAGTGAGCATTCAGTCTCTATAGAGACCGAGGCCATATAAGTACAGAAATTGAAGTTGTCAAAGTTCCTGGTTTAAACCAGACTGAAGTTTGCATCTGTCTCGCAAGCTTCCGAATCCTGGAGATCCCATGTCAGCCTTAAAGAATTACTCATTTCAAAAGAATGTGGGTATCAAAATGCACGGATCTCTCCAGCTCCTCCTCATCAGGAGTTGATGGAATCTCTGTTTCTTGCTGATACAAATTTACACTCACCAGGGGGGAAAGTGCCAGTTTCATGCCTCACTGTCCGCTGGATCGTGTCCAGTTACTCTGCTTACCATTATGTAACTTAATCAAGGGCAACCCAACACCATCGGACAAAATTAGAATCGCCTGAATGCATTTGCACAGTTTGTTACCTGTCCAGAATAATATAAATACGACCCATGAACACACAAATACACACACACCCTCCCTCTCTACATGTCAGGACAGACATGTAAGACGACGCTTATGCTGATCTATAACATCTCCCCGCCCCCATCCCAAAGTGTCCTTAAAGGGCCTTCAAATCCATCCTCGTAGTTCAAAATTGTGTCTCAGCCGTTGGACGAATGCATTGATTTATATCCCTTCTACATCCTTTGATTAGGAATCACAGCCAGTTTCCCTTCTGGTACCGCTTATGAAGGAATAGTAAAAATAATGATTAAAAACTGATTTTAGTCATGCAAGAATATATTAGCCAGTCATATATGCTATTCAAGTCTTTGCGCGGGAAGACTGTCGTTGCTTATGTAAGAAGAACAGCAACGTTTATCAGTCTGCTTTGCAGAATCCCAGGTTTTGCAGAAGTACAAGAAATCTTTAGTGGAGAGGATAGCCCTAGCCAAACAATCCAATGGAAGACTGAGGCCCTTCCTACACCTAAGGATTATCCCAGGAAAATGGAGGGGATCGTCCCTGTCTGCTCCCGGGATCCCCTGTGTGTCATTTGGATGCACAGGGATGATCCCGGGACGATCCCGGGGGGGAGGGGAGGCAGGTGTAGAAATGGCCTGAATGTGACTCAGCGGCCACAGGAGGGAGGCTGATTTGCAAGGGGCAGGATGGAAAAGTGGGGGAGAGGGAAGGCAATAGAGTGTCCTTGAAAAGGGCTTTGCTAGCTGGTTGGACCCTAAAGAGGAACAGTCTGCACACCACGACATAAGGTCAGAAGAAGTGCCCTGATGGATCAGACCAAGGGTTCATCTAGTCCAGCACTCTGTTCACCCGGTGGCCAACCTTCTGTCGACCGCAAGCAGGATATGGTGCAACAGAACCCTAACACACCCGTCCCCCAGCAACTGATGTACACAGGCATACCGCCTCTGAGGCTGGAGGTAGCATACAGCCATCAGGATTAGTAGCCATTGATGGCTTTCTCCTCCAGGAATTTGTCTAACCTCCTATTAAAGCCATCCAAAGTGGTGGCCATCACCACATCTTGGGGTAGTGAATGCCATAGTTTAACTATGTGCTGCGTGAAGAAGTTATGCAGGAACTGCATTTTGTTGCATACATCAGCCGAAATCCATTCTGGTCCATGACCCATCCAATGCAGCAAGTCATTGCACATTGTCATCAATGAATGAGTCAGGCCCATAAGTGGGCCACAGCCTGACGGGACCCAGCAGGGGGGGCACTGAGGGGAGGTGACCACTAGGGTGATGCGTGTCTAGGGCCCTGCCCCTTCAAACCTGGTACCAACTTGGTTGTCTATTTGTACAAAGTGCATAGAGTACTGATTTCACTGGCTAATTCACCTGATAGTTCTTGGGACAGGCTTGTTTTGTTAATTTTCATCCAAACGTTCACAGGAGCCCTTTCATTCTGAAAACAGTAGGTCAGTATCTTGCCAGAATTGATGCTTGCAAGAATCCTCTTGGCCTTTGATTTCAGTTGGCAAACGTCATCTGTTTGTGCCTATAATTTATAAGAGTTTGCCCTCCCCATAAACCTTGATTCTCTCACTCCAGCGGCCAGTGCCTTCTGCATGCAAAGGATGGAATTTCCCTGGCTCAGAGCTGGGAACACTGTGGAGACTGTGTACCGCATTTGTCCCGGAGGGGAAGCCTCATCTTACTCTGCCGTCTCATGTGTGAGCGTGGGCCAAAGTGACATAGCGAGAGTTACTGGACGGAGCTGCCAAAACGATGTCTATTTTAGGAACGTCTTAAGTGAAGGGAATCTACCTTACCCTGGAACATCACAGCTCTGTGAAACGCAAGGGGCTTCCCACAGAGAGGGCCAAAGGTATTTCGGTGCCTGAGACAGAAAATCCAAAATGGCGCCCAAAATATCTTGGACCATCTCTGGGCAGCCCCTTCCATTTCAAGAAGCTTTGAGGCTCCCAGGCTTATTATTATTATTATTATTATTATTATTATTATTATTATTATTAATAATAATAATAATAATAATAATAATTTATTAATTAATTAATTCTATTATTTATTTTTAATCAACCTTGCCTCAGAACCTCAGAGCTCCATAAAACACAAGGAGCTTTTCACAGAGAGGGGCAAAAGTATTTCAGTGCCTGAAATGGAGCTGTTTTCATTTTATGGCTTATTATTGTTATTATTTTATGATGATGGTAGTGGTGGTGATGTTATTATGTCATATTTTTTTATCAACACCATCACTACGTTTATTATTAATTTATTATAAACTTCTTACATTTCTGTACCTCCAAATAGCCAAAGCTCTCTGGGCGAATCACAAAATTAAAACCCTAAAATATGACATGATAAAACGTAACAGAAAACCTTTAAAAGTTTAAATCAGAATCAAAACAGAGTAAAAGGCAGCAGCAAAGATCTGAAAACACAGTAAAAACCAAAAGCGATGGACTTAAAATTCTGGGACTGGGGCAGAAAAGAAAAATGGTCTTCACCTGGCATTATGAAAAGATCACCATGGGCGTGAGACGATCCTCTCTGGAGTGGGTTCTTCTCCATCTTGTCTACTGGAAGCAACTCTCCCCATCAAAGCTTCTCCATAGATGTATCAGGGGAATAGCTTCGTAGGCGCATTGATGCACGAGTGCTTGGTCTGTTTCCCTAAGGGTGTGATTCTATCGATTGTGCTCCTGGTGATTGGAACCCCCTGATCTCAGAGGTGTCTGATCATCCAGTGTTGGATGAGAGGAATCCTGCAGGTTTTGCTAGAATCTGACTTCCTGTAACTTCAGCTCATTATTCCGTGTCCTGCACCCTGGGATGATCAAGAAGAGATACTGGCCATCCTCTGTGTGACAACGTTTCAAGTATTTGATAGCACTCTTCAAATACTTAAAAGGTTGTCACACAGAGGAGGGCCAGGATCTCTTCTCGATCCTCCCAGAGTGCAAGACGCGGAATAACGGGCTCAAGTTGCAGGAAGTCAGATTCCGGCTGGACATCAGGAAAAACTTCCTGACTGTTAGAGCAGTACAACAATGGAAATAGTTACCTAGGAAGGTTGTGGTCTCTCCCACACTAGAGGCCTTCAAGAGGCAGCTGGACAACCATCTGTCAGGTATGCTTTAGGGTGGATTCCTGCATTGAGCAGGGGGTTGGACTTGATGGCCTTATAGGCCCCTCCCAACTCTACTATTCTATGATTCTATGAGATGGGCTTTTTAGCCCATCTAGCGAGGATGCTTTGGAGGAAGAAAGGAAGCAGGAAGAGGCTCAGGATAACCTGTATCCTGGCCTCTGCCCCTTCCTGTCCACCAGAAGCCACTTTTTGAACCTTGGAAGCATAACTGTGAAGGGGTGGAGAAGGTGGGTCGTATCTCCAACTCCCCCTTCTGAGGACAGAGCCCTGTCTCCGACCTCAGAAAGGGAAATCCAAAAAATTGCCACTCGCCTCGAGACCATGGGATTCTTCAGAATCCCCCATCCACGGACTGCTACAACCTCGAAAGGGGGACTCTGGAATCCGATCCTGCCACTTGCAGCCAACTGTAAAAAGAACAGGGTCAGCTGCTTTCTGAGGTCCCAAAAGCAGTCTGGGAGAAAGGGGGTGTTTCACTGGTGTCAACAACCATCCTACTTGGAGGTGCTGGTGGGGATTGAAACTGGGGGCTTTGGCCTCCAAAGCAGGTGCCCTACCATTGAGATGCAGCCCTTCTCTTCCCCAATGGACAAGACAGAAAAGCAACCAGGACGTCATACAGCCTATTCCATTTAGGAGTGGATTTGGGGCTCGCCGGATCTCCCCACCCCAACCCCATTCCTCTCTTGGATCTATACAGCAAGTCTAGATCTCCAAGTTTTGGTTAAATATAGCCCTAATCTGTCACCATGCATAAAAGTATCTGTCAGCTTGAACCATTTTGACAAGCATGTAACGCTACACCTCCATCAGATATATCTACAATCTGCAATAAGATTATTTGGACTTATTTGGATTGGACTGGGCTTTGGGCCGAAATGAAGAACCATTGCCGCCATTTTTTCCCGTTACTACTTAATCAGAACAGGAGGAGCCTTCAGATTTAAGATGGCTAATTTTATACTTGACGAATTGATCCAGCTTCATTTTTAGGCCTCCAATACTAAATGTATTTAGTGAACCACCCAGAGAGCTCCGGCTATTGGGCGGTATAGAAATGTAATAAATAAATAAATAAATGTTGTGTTGCCACGCTTTCTCTATAAAAAGCAACTCTGCTGTAAGTCACACCAGACTTTCCAACAAAAGGGAGTGCTACTCACGTTCACTTGAACTCAAGTAGAACTCTTCACATGGTCACAGACCTTGCCTTACCAATTACACAGAGAGCTGCACTTATTTTGTGATGCTCCAAAATACCAGATTTTCCCCACTCCACGCCCCCTGCAAAAGTGTTAACTCTCCCTCGGCTCCTATAGGATTCCTCAGATCCTATAAAACAAAAGAAAAACTTGAGGGGTAAGACATTGTCTAAAAGCACCCATAAACAACTGTGAGTGAAAAATAGCATGTGTTAGTACTATTTAATCCCATTCATTTCAGTGGGTCTACTCTAAAGCCCATTCATTTCAAAGTTTCTACTCTAAACAGGATTAACATTGGATGCTACCCAATAAAAGGCTCATTTGGAAAAGGGGAAGATATCACTTGCAACTGTTTAAAACTTTATTATTTATTTATTATTTATTTATTACATTTTTATACCGCCCAATAGCCGAAGCTCTCTGGGCAGTTCACAAAACTTGCTCTGTGAAGTAGGAAAACATGTCTATCTAAACCTCCCTCCCTCCAGGTCTGAGAAGTTCCCTAAGCTAGGGTGACCATATGAAAAGGAGGACAGGGCTCCTGTATCTTTAACAGTTGCATAGAAAAGGGAATTTCAGCAGGCGTCATTTGGATATATGGGGAACCTGGTGAAATTTCCTCTTCATCACAACAGTTTAAAGCTGCAGGTGCCCTGCCCTCTTTTAAATCTGGTCACTCTAGTATAGCTCCTGCAGCTTTAACTGTTGTGATGAAGAGGGAATTTCACCAGATTTTCCATATATACAAATGACACCTTCCGAAATTCCCTTTTCTATGCAACCGTTAAAGATACAGGAGCCCTGTCCTCCTTTTCATATGGTCACCCTACCTAAGAATGGTGTTAAAGCAAGCATAAGGGATTTGGGTCAGCTGAGATACAGGCTATTTGATCCGTCCGATGTGAGATGGAATTTCCTTACTGGCTGAAACAGTAGAGCTCCAGCTAAATTGTCAGTTTCATCAGACAGCTTGAAATGGTCTTAAATTAAGCATCAGGCTGAAAACCCAAGTGAAATGTGGTGGGGCGTTGTTAAGGGTGGAAGGACCAGAAGGAGCACCCACCAGGAAAGTCATCTGTTAGGTTAAATCCGTGTCATTCTCAGTCAGCAGTTGTTATGCAAACAGAGATTCTCCCCCAAAATAGCCTCTTCATGACTTCTAGAAGCACCCATGAAAATTCTTTGGGCCACTTTTAACAGTGAACATCTACAATATTTTCTTCCCCCCAACAAGGATATACATACATCTGCCCTTTCAGCCTAACTTTCAGAGCATCAGAGTCTTTGACAGAGTTTCTTGGGACAAAGAGAAAGTGATCAAATTTATTATTATTATTATTGTTATTGTTATTATTATTATTATTCACCAACAAGTAGCCATCAAACTCAAACTCATCAAACAACCTACACCATACTATATATACTCACCTGAAACAATTTTGGAAAATGCAGATCATAAAACATACTGGGACAGAATAATTAATACGGACAAGACATAACAGTTATAGGCAAAAAAGAAAAACACATACCTCATCGACATAGCAATACCTAATAACAAAAGTGTTTTAGAAAAAGAAGAGGAAAAGAGAGGAAAATTGGGCTCGGAAACTTACAGGCAGCCAATGAAAGAAGACCAGAGTTGGTCTTATATGTTAAGACCTTCTGGTTCCTCTTATCAATCTGGCTGCTGCATTTTGCACAAGCTGCATCTAATGAACTGTCTTCAAAGGCAGCCCCACATAGAATGCATTGGGTTGTTTGGGGTCATTAACAAGCCACCCTGCAGAAAATGTCCTGGGTTCAGACAACACGCTAGCCCATAGCTCAATAAGCAACCCAAATTGATGCCTTTCAGTTCTCTCAATCAGTTTGAAGCTGTGTGAGTGCACAATGAACACTAGGGGTCAGTGTGGACGGCCACGGAGAACCTGCCGGGTCAAGCTACCTGAAAACACCCTTACGGCAGAAGAAACCCCCAACGGGGGCACACAGATCATGTTTAGAGCCTCTCTGCATTTGTGGGAAGGTGTAAAGCAACCAGAGCATGGCTTGCAGCAGAGGCAGAGCATTCAAGTCCGAAGGGGAGCAGGATTCAGGCCTCTGGTTGCTTTTTATTTTAAATGAGGTCTCCAGAAAGTAGGACTGCATCGTCGTCATTATTCCTACTGCTATATGAGTAGGAGCTGCAGGAAAAATATATGTGGAAATAGCTGTAAGGGGTGCCCCACGGATTAATTGCAGAAGAAGTTCATTTTATTATCGGTTCATTTATTATTAACATTTATATCACAGGCGTGCACAGCACATTTCATTAGGGTGCACACCCAGGGAATTTTTTTAAAGGCAAACATTTATTGTATACTCAATCATAAAGGACATTACGAAACGACTTGAACATGGAGTGACTCCCAGCACTGCTGTTTGCCTCTGTCCCTTCATACCACAGCAGGAAGGAGCCTGGGCTGAGCAGGGAGTGTCTATGAGCCAGCCGACTGACCGGGGAGCATGCTCAATGAGACATTAGGGTGTGCCTGGGCACATCTGGCACACGCCCTGTGCATGCCTATGTTTTATATATACCACCCGATTTGCTAAAAACCCATTGAAGTGATGTATAACAATGTGAAACAAATGAAATATTGACGAAATTTTAAAGAACAAGAGTATTACACATTAGCACTTTAGAACAGCTACATCGTTTAAAAGGCTAGATTAAAAAGATGCATCTTCACCCATTTTTTAAAAGCTAAGAGAGAGTCTGGGAAGGGCAATAGTAGCTCTTGAGGTAACCCTTTCCACAGTTTGGGACCGACACAGGCATGCCCAACAAATGCAGATAACGGCATCGTCAAGAGGACTTGCACGTAGAAGAGTTCTTCAGTAGCAATAAACGAGGGGAAATCACAGTTCCCTACCATCCCTTCTCCACCCCCACTCCTGTCCCATAATAATTCCTCTTTTTTCTCCGGATAAGAAAGAGGAAGTAAACAAAGACCACGCGGCCCATTCAGGGGCCATTTTTATCACGCCACTTTTCCTGCACAGCAAGAAATGGCGGCACATTCCATTTCCTAAAAAAAAAAAAGTGGGATTAAAAGGGGGCATTTTGTGACGGAAAAAAGGCAAGAAGGAGCGGGAGGCGGATGGTGGCGTCTAAAGGCGGTGTCTAAAAACTGTGAGTGGGCAGTAGCGAACATGTGCTAAAATGCTCACCTGATGAACCCCCTTGTCTCACTTTGAGTTAGCTCAGATCCAACACCCCACCACTATTTTGCTTCAGACTTGCCCAAGTCAGCACCTTCTGGGATGTGTTGGACTACAATTCCCATCATCCCAACCCTCCCCTGGCTACCGGCCAGCCTGGCCCCACTGCTTTACCACCAATCATTTAATGATTTATGTGCTGGATGTGTGTCCCCCGCCACCATTACAAATTATTGGAATACTTCTCGTCAGGTTTAGTTACTTACAATAAAAGCTTTCAGCTGAAATAGGCTAGTATTTTGGGTATGCCAAACAGTACAAAAGCTGGGAAGCCACCCAACAACTGGCAGGCACAGGGAAGGGAGCTTTTGCTGGATTCGAATCACCCTCCTTACTAGGGTAAAATCACTCCCCCCCCCCCAAAAAAAGTGCCCTGTTAGGAAAAGGGGCGTACAAAAAGGATGTCACATCTAGCAACCGCGCTCGCAAAAATGCCAGTGGTCATGGCAAAAAGAGGAATGCGATTGGAAGAGTTGCTTACAAGGGATGCAGACTAGAAAAAGAGATCTGTCTTTGATAAGGAGAGACTGAGCACACTAGAGAAATTTGCCCTTAGCAACTGGGAATGTATCGTCCTCAGGCAGGGAGTCCTAAACTCTTATTGATGGGAAAACAGGACGTTATGTCTCCATTGCTCTGTAAATTATAATATCCCTGGAAAAGATTGGCACTAACTGTAGCATGGAGCAAGACAGGCCTGATAACAGCCCTGAAATATATCGCTGCCTTTTTCATCCCCCGCTCTTGATCCTTTAAGCATTTAAACAATGGGATCATTGTGTCTGCATTAAGCCAGGCTTAGCATTAAAATGCTAGATGAATTCTCCTTTCTAAAAAGGCTTAAAAGCGCCTGTATTCACTTTGTTGACTCCTTTTATTTTATGCAGCTCAGTGGTGGAGTTTTGTTTTCTTGCCATCCAGCTGTGACCTTGTTGCTTTTATCCCACCTGCCCAATCCAACAGGAACTAGTACAGTGAAAACTTGTGGGTTTTCCTCCTCCAACATTGCTCCAGTGCCTTTCCATGTCTGACAGTGGTTAGGTTGGGTTTAGCCCTGGGGCAAATCCTTCCAGCAACATCAGCTGGCAAGCAAAACCTCAAAGCACTGTATTACCAGTCCAGAAAAAAAGGGCAGTCCAAAAGCAAGTTCTTATCAGGAATCCAGAAGTCAGCAGCACAAGAGATGAGTCCAAGGAGAAGGAACATTTCAAGGTCCTGGGAGCTGAAATAAAAGTGTTGTTCCAGCAAGCAGCAAGTCTCAAGTTAGAGTTTATAAGCTGGAGCTTCCAGAGCCCCACCCATGACTCAGCTGCACCATGAGGCTTCTGTTCCTAGGTGCTTCTTGTGTCTGGGACCTCTAGCTCAAACATCAGAAGAAGATTCCTACAGCAAGGATATGGCATTCTATTACCTGCTTCACAGTACCCACAACAGCACTGACCATGACGGACATTGACATTGGCCCAGGATCTAGTGCAAGACATAAGTCTTGTTGCACTGATTGGGAAGAGTGACCAGAGTGTTATCAAATTTAATTGATATGTGAGTGGGAAATTGCCAAGGAAGTCCAGCACAGCCACTTTTAACTTCAAAAGAGAAAATTTCTCAAATGGGTCGAGTCTCTCCAGAATGCTTGGGGGTTCCTCAAACCCACTATAATAGAAGCTCATCTAGAATATATACTGCAGTTGAGGAAAGATACCAGCATGTCCAAGCGGTCCAAGAGCAGGTTCTCATCTTGACAAAGCATATAGCCCTGCCCCCAAGGAGAGGCCAAAAAATGTAGGCAGCTGTGTTGATCCATATCAACAAATCAGTTCCAGCAGTTTTCATCTCTACCAGGAGAAGGTCTTTTATAAAACTGTTGACTGGGTTCGCACAACACACTAACCCACACTCAGTGGTTGAGTGTGGGTTGTGGTTAAACCATGTGTTGTTTGTTGAACTGTGGGTGAGCATGTTGTCTGAACCCAGGACATTACTTGCAGGGTGGCTGATTAACCATGCAGTGTGGTTTATTTTTGCTTGCACAAGCCACCTTGAGAACTTATGTTTTTTATTGCTGGATTGTTTGGGGTGGTTAAGAAGCCGTACTGCATGGTTAACAAGCCCCCTTCCAGACAACTCGCTAACCCACAGTTCAACAAACAACCCACACTCAACCACTGAATGTGGATTAGTGTGTTGTGTGAACAGCCCTGTTGGCTCTTAGTTGTCCATTTAAGACAAAGCCACACCAAAATACTTTGCATTACAACAGAGATAGCGCACAACTATATATTGTTGCTGGGGAAATTAATCCCCCATCCACCAGCTTCTGCAAGGATTGTCCCTGAGAGGGAACGGGGAATTCTGAGGGGAGTAAATGACATCATTGTCCCTGCTCATCAAAATGTCCAGGCACTTTTGACCCTGGGAGTCTTGTCTCCACTATTCCAATGGACTGACCTCTGTTTGAAAACAACTTGCCATCAGAAATCATTGTTTGGCATCTGACTTTAGAGTACATCAAAGAATATGGGAGGATGGAGAGAGAGAGAGAGAGAGAGAGAGAGAGAGAGAGAGCAGTCACGCAAGGCTGCAGTTTAAACAAACCAGCCGTGCAGCCAATTTAAGACTGGGAAATTACTTCCTCAAACCAAGGCATGCAATGTTCACAGGAGACAGACGCTACAATAAATGATTATAATTGGCGCTATTTATAAGCAGCAGAATAAGGAAGAGAGTTTTAAAAGGCATGGCCATGGGTCATCAGTTATTATTGGGCGATGCGCTATGGCTTGTGTTATGCGGCAGGTCCGACCATAATAGCTCCTCTTAGGCTGTCATTCTATCCACACTTACTTGAGAGTAGATCCCATTGAACTCAATGGGGCTTATGTCTGAGTAGACATGCATAGGAATTTTGCTGTTAGGCTTTCTCAAATGAGCCACTGGACCGAAGAGGTGCATCGCCCGTTGTGAGTTAAGACACCACGCTAATGACACGGGAACAAACATGTTATCAAGAGACTAGCATCTGATGCAATTCCCCTGGGGTAAAAGGAGCATGAAAATATCCTTCAAGATCAGGTTTTGCAGCAGTCAAGGCACATACGCCCCAATGTAGCCATTAATATTTTAATTAATGTGAAAAATCAAGGTGAATCTATTTATTTTTTACTCATTGGCTTCTTTGCAATATTTTTTAAAACACTGCTTATTATTATTATTATTATTATTATTATTATTATTATTATTATCATCTTTCAATAAAGATTTCCAACACAAGGTATAAAATGGCAACAATCAAATATAATAAAAATATAATTTTGCCTCTCTACAACTCCTCTGGCTTGCTTTTCTTTTCTTTCTTTGCTTCTTCCTTCCTTCCTTCTATCTCGTTTCTTAGGACATATTCAGTGTCAGTTGTGTGTGCCAGCATGACTGTAAAATGCAAGCAACCAGCTATTCCTGTGGATTTCCCACCCACCCCAAAAAAGAAAGAGCAAATTGAGGAGGGCAGTGTGATTTCTGAAAACGTAGAAGGAAGAGTATCAACTGGCAATCACCTTCCACCTTTCATCATCACATGGTCAGCTTGCATCAGGAGATCCTATATTTTGTATAGTCAACAACTATGTATAGTCAGTGGGGTGGCCAGCGCCCAGGGTAGACATGGTTGAGCACCTAATAAGGTGTGAGCTGCAGCAGGAACACACAGGCAAGAGCTTTCTGGATTTGCTGCTCCTCTTTGCCATTGCAACCTGCTTCTTCACCTGCCTCTCAATGGTGGTGGTGAGAAGCAGCAGCAGCAGATGCGACGGCCTACTTGCTCCCTGGCTCCCAAACAAGCAAGTGGTGGCAATGATGAGAGAAGGAGAAGCAAGAGCAGTGATAATGGCATCCGTCATTGAGGATTGACAATGGCATCCGTCATTGAGGATGTCTTGCCCATGGTCCTCAAAAAAACCTGCAACCAGGGCCGGTGCTACCATAGAGGCCACTCAGGCGGCCGCCTAGAGCGCCAAGGTAAGGGGGGTGCCGAACGCCGCACCCGGAAGCCGCTCTCCCACAGTGGCTCTGAGAGGGCGGCTTCTGGGCACGCCCTTCCGAAGCTGCCTGCCCACCCCAGCGTCCTGGCTTCGCTTTGGCTGGATGGGCGCCCAGCCGAAGCGAAGCCAGAACGCTGGGGTGGGGGGACGGGCGGCGGCTTCGGAACAGTGTGCCCAGAAGTCGCTCCCCCAGAGCGTTCCAAAGCCACCCCACCCCACCCCAGCGTCCTGGCTTCGCTTCGGCAGGGAGGCCGAGATGGCGCCCCGCGCCACTGGGATGGGTGTGGGTGAAAGCAGCTCACCTGCCTAGGGCGCAAAAGAGTCTGGCACCGGCCCTGCCTGCAACCAGCACTATTCAGCATATTTGTATTCCCAACTGAGGATGGACTCACCCCACCATGTTGCAATGCGTGGTGCTCCTGTTCAGGATTTCAGCTAGCCGGCCATGACCTTTTCCAAAATGCTCCATTCCGTTTTTCTCTCCACCAGTTTCCACCCCAACAGACAGTTAGCATTCCATAGCCAAGCCTCGTTGGGCTGTTCTTGGTGTATTTCTCGTTTATGTCTTTCTTAAGGTGTTTTGTTTTAACTCCTGAAAACTTTGGGGTCATCCCTCCCCCCCACCTCGATTCTGCTGATACATCTCTTTGGGACGTGGATGGTGCCCCTTTGGCTGCATAAGCAAGATGTTCCACTATGAAAGCAGTATGAAAGCGGTATATAAAAGGCAGGAGCCACACGACTGCTTTGAAGTGATATGGAAGTGCACTGCAGGATCTACACTACTGCTTTAGAGTGGTACTGAAGTGCACTGACAAGTGTTGAGACTCATGACACATCTACACCAAGCAGGATATAACACTATGAAAGTGGTAGATGGTCTGTGTCAATGGGCCCCAACAGTTGTCAGTGCACTTCAATACTGCTATAAAGCAGTCGTGTGGCTCCTGCCTTTTATATACCGCTTTCATACCACTTTCATAGTGGAATATCTGCTTGGTGTAGATGAGCCCACATTGAGCAAGCGGTAATGAGGTGTTGGAGGGCAGACCTGGCGGTGCCCCAGGGCCGCATCAAGTGTAGGCATGATTGGGGACCTGCCAAGGCCCTACGCCACAATGGCAAATGCTCCGTCACCTCCTCCTCTTCACCTTTGCAACCCACCGGATCGCCTGCCTCTTGCTCTGGCCCAGACAATGGTGGTAGAGAGAAGGAGGAGAAGGAGACACCACCGCCTGCTTGCTCGAAGATGTTTATTTCATTGATTTGATTTGTACCCTTCCTTTCTCCGATGAAAATGGCACTGTGGGCAGCTTTTTCTTATTTCTTTTATTCTTTTTCCATAACTCCGTCTTTATCCTAAGAAGGAACGTCTTGCCCATATAACCGAAGCTGCAACGTGGCAACGTGCCTAGATCAACCGTTTCAAGAACCTCCGGAGCCTTGCGGATTCTTTTGCCCGTTGCTTGGATCTCGGGGAGAAAGCCAACACTTTCTGCTTAAACCAAAAGAAATTGAATACGACCCAGTCTGGTCCTGTCCACTCATCCAGCCACTCATCTCGGCCCGTTTGCAAATATCATATGTATTCTCTCAGGTTAAAAATAGGACAAGTTGACTCGTTTGTCAAGTTCACCCGACACCGTTCCCACTTTGCGGTGCTGAAATCTACCATCTTTACATGGTACACAATATATATATAACTTGATTCATGGTTTAATTTGTTTTTAGCTGTGTGTATTTATTGTTTTATATTGTCTGATTTTATCTGTACGCCACCCTGAGAGCCTAGTGATATAGGGCGGTATACAAATTATATATATATATATATATATATATATATATATATATATATATATATGCTAGCCCAGCCATAGTGGAGACAAGATCTCTTCTAGACCTGAGGACCACAAAAGCAAGATGATTAACTCTGCAGACTTCTTAGGAGAAATAAATGTAGGGAGCAGGCACAGAAAAGTTGTGGGAGAAAACTTCAACTTCTGCTGAACTAGAATTCCCACCCACCCACTGAATTTAAAAACCATCTTTAGAATAACCATGTTTTGCTACATATTTATCAGAATCAAAATGTTAAAATGATACAGGAGCTTTATTAGATTATTGAAATCTACAGTAAAAAAAAAAAAGATCAAGAGATTATTCAGGAAGAAAAGAGGGCTTAGTTTTAGAAGAAATCCAAACTGATAAGCAAGATTGAATCAAAACAAATAATCCAGATAGATAGATAGACAGATAGATAAGTAGACGCCTTACGCCTGGAACGCTCTTCCAGAACATTTGAGAACTACAAGTTCAATCGCAGCTTTTAAAGCTCAACTAAAAACTTTTCTTTTTCCTAAAGCTTTTAAAACTTGATGTTGTGCAGACTTTATACTGTTAGTTTTACCGTACCCTGTGCCTGCTTACCCTACCCTGTGCCTGTTGGCATTCTCTTCCCCTCCTTATTGTTTTACTATGATTTTATTAGATTGTAAGCCTATGCGGCAGGGTCTTGCTATTTACTGTTTTACTCTGTACAGCACCATGTACATTGATGGTGCTATATAAATAAATAATAATAATAATAATAATATAGAGATAAAAACAGATAGAATAATAATAATAATAATAATAATAATAATAATAATAATAATAATATCTTTTAAAACATTTTTCCGGCCTTTTTGCCTCATGACAGAAAAATGATCAAGGGACTAGAACAACTCTCCTAGAAGGAAAGGTCACAACATCTGGGGCTGTTTAGCTCAGAGAAGAGGCGAGTGAAGGGAAGCATGATAGAGGTGTGCAAAATTATGCATGGTGTGGAGAAAGTGGATAGGGAGGTGTTTTCTCTCCCTCTCTCATAATACTAAAACCCGGGACCATCCCATGAAGCTGAAACGATGGGAGATTCAGGACCGATAAAAAGTGCATAGTTGAACTATGGGATTCACTTCCACAAGATGTAGAGATGGAGACCAATTTGGATGGATTTAAAAGGAGAATGTACAAATTCCTGTAGGAGAAGGAAATCAGTGGTTACTAGTCTTGGTGGCTATTTATTTATTTTATTTATTGCATTTGTATACCGCCCCATAGCCGAAGCTCTCTGGGTGGTTCACATAAGATAAAAACACTTTAAAACAATATACAAAGATTAAAAACCCCAAAACAAGCAAAATGCACATACATTTAAAACCACTATAACAACTTTAAAAACGATGAGCCAAAAAAACCAGACCCATGGTCATTACATATTGCTAAATGCCTGGAAGAAGAGAAAAGTCTTGACCTGGCGCCGAAAAGATGACAATATCGGCGCCAGGTGGTCCTCATCAGGGAGATTGTTCCACAGTTGGGGGGCCACCACAGAGAAGGCCCTATCTCTTGTTGCCACCCTCTGAGCTTCCCTTGGAGTAGGCACCCGGAGGAGGACCTTAGATGCTACCTCCGGTATCAGAGGCAATAGGCCTATGTACACCAGTTGCTGGGGAACATGGGTGGTGTGTGTGTGTTGTTGTTGTTGCACTTCTGTCCTGCTTGTGAGCTTCCTGTGGGCAGCTGGTTGGCCCCTGAGTGAACAGCATGTGGATTAGATGAACCCTTGGTCTAATCCAGCATGGTTCTTCTTAGGTTCTTCATTTATCCGAGCGATAATTAATGACTAGAAAAAATGCTTCCCAAGGCTCTTGTGTTGGGGAGGGGCTCTCAGTCCCTCCCTCCCCTCACTGCCCAAGCCCGCACGCTTCCTAGACATAATAATCATGTCGCCCCCGCGATCTGCACATGCTTCTCTTGTGGAATTCGTCGCTCCGTCCCCATCTTCAAGTGGAAGCACCTGCCGCTGACATCTGTTCCTCTGTGCTCCGTTTACAATTAGGCGAAGACGAGATCCCATATCAGAGATTGTCATGGCAACAACCTCAAACAGAGCCCCATTCCCCAGGTCGGGAGGGGGAGGACGGGGAGAACCAGAGAAGTTATTTTAATGACTAAATAGCTCTCCGGCTAATATATATTGTGCAGCTCAGCAATGGCATAATGCAGAGATTGTTTCTGCAGAAGATTTTAGAGCTGCTCTCTCTCTCTCCAGCTGCCAGGGTTAAGAGGCAATGCCAAGAGTCAGCTCAGCTTTTTATTTAGCCATGGGTGACATGCACAGCCTCGTCCTGGGCCATCACAATTCGGAAATGCTCCTCCAGGCTCAAGGGAGGGAGATACCTTGACTTCTCCCATAAATCTCAATGGGAGCAAAAGATTGCTTTCTGTTTACGTTTGTCTGTATCTCTTACAGAAGAAAGATAGTGCATGCCAAATTATGGGTATCATATAGGGTGACCATATGAAAAGGGGACAGGGCTCCTGTATCTTTAACAGTTGCATAGAAAAGGGAATTTCAGCAGGCGTCATTTGTATATATACGGGGAACCTGGTGAAATTTCCTCTTCATCACAACAATTAAAGCTACAGGTGCTCTGCTCTCTTTTAAATCTGTTGTGATAAAGAGGTAATTTTCCCAGGTTCTCCATATATACAAATGACACCTGCTGAAATTCCCTTTTTCTATGCAACTGTTAAAGATACAGGAGCCCTGTCCTCCTTTTCATATGGTCACCCTAGTATCACAGAATAGTAGAGTTGGAAGGGGCCTACAAGGCTGTCGAGTCCAACCCCCTGCTCATTGCAGGAATCTACCTTAAGGAATACTTGACTGATGGCTGTCCAGCTGCCTCTTGAATGCCTCTAGTATGGGAGAGCCCACAACCTCCCTAGGTCATTGGTTCCATTGTCGTACCGCTCTAACAGTCAGGACATTTTTCCTGATGTCCAGCCGGAATCGGGCTTCCTGTAACTTGAGCTCATTATTCCATGCCCTGCACTCTTGGACGATTGAGAAGAGATCCTGGCCCTCATCTGTGTGACAACCTCTCATGGGAAGTGATTAAAGCACTTTCTGAATGTCCTGTGTGAGTGTGTGTGTGTGTCCCCTTCTGATGCTTTACTGATCCGTAGCATTTTTGGAATAGAAAGTTCTTCATTCAGTTCTCCCCTTTGCTGTGCACTCACTAAATGGCCTTAGGCAAACCACTCTCTCTGAGCCTTAGTGCCACATCTGCAACACGGGAATTATAATAATCACGCAGTCCTATCTTACGGGGTTGTTGCAAAGGTTATCATAAGCTGATACATGTGAACCAAAAGCACTACTGAAATGCGAAGTCTGGTCATGAGTCAATGTTAGACATGTGTGTCATGTCTCTAACCCTACTGCCCGTTTTCAGAGAAGATGTTTCACGTAATCAATCAGCTTCAGAACTAGAAGACGCAGCGCCAGACACTAGCCAGCCTGTACCAGTGGGGGAGGAAGCTCTCATGGGTGATCTCCAGAGCTTATCTCCTCAAGGCCAAATCCTACACACTCAAGGGGAAGTGAGCTTTCTTCCGGAGGTGAGTGTCCCGACAAGCTAGCTGATGCTAGGGTCTCCCGGAAGCTCAAACGCATGAGGCAGAAGGAAGGTGTGAGAAAGTCGGTTCGATTACGCCAGAACCAGCCTGTGTACCAAGCTCTCTCAAGTTATGGGTGTTTGGGAAGTGGCTTCCTATTCTTCTTGAGCGGACAATTGTCTTGCTTAGTTTGCATAGTTTTGCCTAGGGGGATGTTTCCAAGAGGTTAGACTCAATTCAGGTAGAAGAGATGCTTGTTGCTTAATAAAAGCTTTGTGGGTTACTTAGCAAGCCTCATAATTTGCCTCCCATGGAAAGCAGGAGTTTTCTGAGAAACACGACAATGTATAACACAAGGGTACACAATCCTGCAGTAAAACAGGTAGATGTTTTACAGTGGGGAAGATGACCCGTGCCCCCAGTGAGTCTAGCCATGCCTCCAAGCCAATTTTATGGTGGTGCCCAGGTCAGTTTTTCAAATTGTCAAATAGGCCCACAGGCTCAAAAGGGTTACCTAGCCCTGCAATAAAAGTATTTCCCAGCTGTAGATTTTGTAGTATTTTTCTTATGGACCAACTTGGCTAGCTTTGAGTGGTGGTTCTGGACTGCTGTCTCAAAGCCCTGCCCTGATGAAACCCCTGTTTAAGGTGTGGGATTTAGGGTTTGGTGCATTTCTGGTTTCAGAGAGCCATTTCATGTCCTGCACCTTCGTAGAGCAATTAAAAAGCAGGGACAATGGAAAAAGTGCAGAAAGGGGGAACTAAAATGATTAAGGGGCTGGAGCATCTCCCCTGTGAGGGAAGGTTACATCAACTGGGATTGTTTAGCTAGGGGGAAAGGAGGCTAAGGGGAGACATGATAGAGGTGTACAAAATTATGCAGGGTGTGGAGAATGTGGATAGGGAGACATTTTTCTCCCTCTCTCAAAGTACTAGAACCCGGGGTTGTCCCATGAAGCTGATTGGTGGGAGATCCAGGACAAATAAAAGGAAGGACTTCTTCACACAGCGCGTAGTTAAATTATGGAACTCACTACCACAAGATGTAGTGATGGCCACCCATTTGGATGGCTTTAAAAGGGGGTTGGATAAATTCCTGGAGGTGATGGCTATCCATGGCTACTAACCCTGATGGTTGTGTGCTATCTCCAGAATTCGAGGCAGTAAGCCTGTGTGCACCAGTTGCTGGGGAACGTGGGCGGGAGGGTGCTGTTGCACCATGTCCTGCTTGTTGGTCCCTGGCCGATGGCTGGTCGGCCACTGTGTGAACAGAGTGCTGGACTAGATGGACCCTTGGTCTGATCCAGCATCAGGGCTCTTCTTACCTTCTTATGTCCTCCTGGCCTGGTTGTGAAACTGACTAGACTGAGATGTGAAACTGAGTGGATGAGCCAAGCTGGTAGAGCAACTGAGGCCTTAGCTAGACCTAAGGTTTATCCCAAGATCGTCCTTGCCTGCTCCCGGGATATCCTGTGTGTCATTTATATGAACAGGGATGACCCCGGGACAATCCCGGGATAAACCTTAGGTCTAGCTAAGGTCTAAAGTTACCCACCCCTCCCCAAATCTGGATGCTCAATTGCAATTCTGCTTGCAACAAGAAGCTGAACAGCAATAATTTTGAAGTACTAGGAGCTTTCCATCTGGAAGCATCTTAAAGTGGGAGGGGTTTTGAGGGGGGGTCATTCCTGGATAAAAGTGGTAGGTTATGCGGCTGCTTGGGCAATGGCCCCTTGCAGTTTACGAGGAAGAAGAAAATAGGGCATCCTGTCCGACGTACTGTGGGAGATATCGCTAAACGCTGGGCTGTCTCAGCCGAAGTAGAACAGGTGGCATCCCTCGCTGGCGCACATGCTAATCTTAGCCAGGGCTTGGAAGAGGAGGGAGACACAGCTGCAGGAATGTGCTTTAACAGCAGCTCTCTCAGCTTCTGCTCCAAAGCCCCAAATAGGGCATCGTGTAAGGCGCTACACTGCCTGTCTGGTTCTTTTCCCGTACCGATTCCTCGCAGAGCTCACTCGCGGCCTGCACACACCCCTGCCCCTTGCCCACGTCGAGGCCGTGGGAGGAAGGGAGGCTACGGCCCAGAAACCGAGGTCTTGTGGCGCTAAATGGGTTGGCTTGGCTTTAGCATCTCTCTACAGGGTGACCTTTGGTGGGGGGGCAGGGCCTCGCACAGTAAGGCCTCTTCTCTGGGCCAGGCTGGAGGGAGAAAGCACAAGGCCATCGAGGGACAGGGGTCTTGCAGGGTGCATGAACCAAATGTGCCCCAGCATTTTTTTAAGGAAGTGCACTCCTTCTGACTATCATCATCATCATCATCATATTTATTTGTATCCTGCCTTTTGCCCAATACTGGGCCTCAAGGCAGCCTTACAAAATTTAAAGCATATACATTTTAAAACCTATGAAAAGAAATATACAGAAGTTTTTAAAAAAGTATGTTAAATATACTACAATATCAAAACGTCAAACATTCAAAATGCATGACAATTTTAAAAGTCCTTAGCATGGATGGAGGCCCAGATTATTCGCCTGCCGGAACAAAGACGTTTTTGACTGCTTCCAAAAGCACAGCAAGGAGGGAGCCAGTCTAGCTTCCCTGGGTAGAGAGTTCCAGAGCACTGGAGCAGCCACCGAGAAGGCCCTCTCCCATGTTCCCACCAGGTGGACCTGTGATGATGGGGGGACTGAAAGAAGGGCTTCCCCAGAAGATCTCAAAGTACAGTCAGGCTCATAAGGTAGAATACTAAGCTGAGGGCTGATGTCAAAGGTAGGTATATTTGGGCACCTGTTAAGGGCCCACATCCCAGAAGGGGCCCAGTAACAAGTTGCTCTTCCTGTTCATTTCATGTCATTTATTACATCTCTATACCACCCAATACGTTGTCATTTTTCGGCCGCGTCCTTCACCTTTTGCCCCGCCCACTATTGGAACGCAGCGCCCGACGCCATCTTTGGAATGAAAAGTGACCCTTGGACTGAAAGAGCTTGCCCAATTTTGGGGGCCACCACACCAGGAGGGACCATACCTGAGACCGGGGAGAGTGCGAGATGTTGCCCACCACTGCACTATAGAAAGAAACAGACAGATAACTAAGCAGATCTTCGGAGTGATTGCCCCATGCCTTTCTCCACATGGATGTCAGAGGGGGTGGATTCAGGGGGTGGGGCTTAGGAAAGGGGAGGGGCTTACAAAGAGAGAGAGCCATAATTGCCCCTGGATTAATGGGACTTCTGCGGAAGAATCCTCTGATATGAATGACATTGCTAGCACAAACGCTGACATTATCGCCTGCAGTGAAGCAGACTTCAGCTGGGGAAAAGAAGGAGGGGAAAAGCATAAATAGACACGGGGGAGACTTTCACTTTCGCTCTTCGCACGTTTGTCCGTTTCTCCCTCTCCCTCTTTTATGCCAAAGACACATTTTTGATAGCGCTGAAAAAGATGACACCTCTCCTATACCTAATTGTCTCAGTTTGCCGGGGTTTGATTCTTGTGATCCTTAAGGGAAAGAGTTGCTAACAAGAGAGCTAAAAATAAAATCCGTTCAATCCCAGCTTGGGGAGGATATTTCAGAGGAACTGAAAGAGAGTTCATCACAAGGAATCAAGTCCTGGCTTATTTCTACCTCTTAAATCCAGCAGAACATGACAGAACATGGTGTCCAGATGTCATCATGAATTGCATTGCATTGTATTCATGAGAAATGATAAAATGCTTTCTATGAGGAAATTTAGGAAGTGCACAGCACAAAGACTACATCTATAACCTGAAGAACCGTGTTCTCAGTCCATTAATGTTCTTATTTTAACCAATTAACCCAGGAGCAAACAAGGTCTTAGGCCATGTATTTGAAGGAACGCCTCCTCCCGTATGTACCTGCCCAGACCTTAAGATCATCTACAGGGGCCCTTCTCTGTGAGCCCCTGCCAAAGGAAGTGAGGCAGGTGGCTACTAGGAGGAGGGCTTTCTCCGCTGTGGCACCCCGGTTGTGGAATGAGCTCCCCAGAGAGGTCTGCCTGGCGCCTACACTGTACTCCTTTCATCGCCAGCTGAAGACCTTTTTATTCACTCACTATTTTAACACTTAATTTTAACTTAAATTTAAATTTTACTGTTTTAACTCTGTATTTTAATCTTTTATCAATTTTGCTGCGTGATTTTATCCTGGTCGTGCTTTTTATACTGTATTTTGTATTCGTGCTTTTAACCTGTTGGTTGTTTTATTATGGTTTTAATTTTTGTGAACCGCCCAGAGAGCTTCGGCTATTGGGCGGTATAAAAATGTAATAAATAAATAAATAAATGTAGAGTTGGGTCAGAGAACCTCTTCCATTCTGAGGGCCAAATTTCAATGGTCAGTGGGATCAAAGGGGAAGGGGGCAGAGCCAAAGGGGGGCGGCAAAAATACCCCCCCCCCAAATCCAGCACATTGTAGTTAACAGCTCTTTACTGCTGGGAACTAAGGCCTAATCTACACCAAACAGGATATTGCACTATGAAAGTGGTATCAAAGTGGTATATAGTATATGTCAATGGGCCCCACCAGTTGTCAGTACACTTCAATACCGCTATAAAGCAGCAGTGTGGCTCCTGCCTTTTATATGCCGCTTCATAGTGCCATATCCTGCTTGGTGTAGATCTGGATAGAGTCTTAGAAGAGGCATTTCAATCTTTTAGAATGGGGGGGGGGAATTACACACAAGTTATCAGTGGTTGGGGAAAGTGGGTGTGGCCAGAGAAAATGGGCGTGGCCACCTGGGAAACCCTCGAGGTTCTCCATCCTTGATTTAAAGCTTGTGTTCTTTTGACACAGCCAAGACCCAATAAAGCCACAGTGGCCATATTTACATGTCACTTTAAGACAGAAATGATGGTGCAATGACCAGGTTGTGAACAGGCAGCATGTTTGAAAACACAGCCCATTCCTTCCCTTCACATAAGCAGAGAAAGTAGCCAAGAAGAGGACAGCTTTGTGTGGTGTCCGAACCCAGGATTATGGTTTAGCATGCCCCAATTAGCCAGGATTTGTAAGCCAACATCAAACCTACTTTTAAAGCTGGCTTACAATACTGGCTTGTTTGGGGGCATCTGACTATTACCCCAGCTTTGGATGTTATGCAAAGCTTTTCCCAACCTAGTTTGTTTAAGGCAAGGGTGGACAATGTACGCTCTCCAGAACGTTTGGCCTACAGCTCCCATCAGCCTAGGCAGCCAATGGTGAGGGATTAACAAAATGTGTACATTGCTCCATATCTAAAACAGATTCCGGAGAAGTGAAAATAAGAGGTAACACAGTAAAAGATACAAAGATTAAAACACCATTAAAATTATACTTTAAAAAAACACAGAATGCCAATAAAAACTGTGGCTGTCAGTCAAGGAATGCTTCCTAGAATAGAGCTGTTTTCAGGAGGTGCTGAAGCAACACACTGTTGGCATCTGCCTGACCTCCAGGGGCAGGGAGTTCCAAAGAAAGGGGGCCACCACGCTGAAGGCTCTTCTCCTGGTGGACTCCAGTGAGGCCATAGGTCCATGTGGAATTCCCAGGAATTATGGAAGTTGCAGGCCAAAACATCCAGAGGCGCACATGTTACCCACCCTGATTTATCTCAGGGCCTGAGATGAAGGAGAATTGGATTCATGATGCACAGAGTCTATCTTATCTTGATAGGAGATTTGTGTATGTGTGTGTGTGTGTGTGTGTGTGTGTGTAGTAGTAGTAGTAGTAGTAGTGAAAGGGAAGCCCACTACTACCCCACTACTACCAATAGCTCTTTGGAAGAAGGAGAAAGCACAAATTAAGACAGCATTCAGGAAGAAGCACACCTATGCCATGTGGCACAGGGCAAGTACGATTTGCATGTGAGGCTCTTGCACACTGTCTGCAAGTGTGCAAGAGAACGTGCAAGAGAAACGGAACGCACACTGCATTAGCCGTGAGATTTGCACAAGCGGGTTAAAACGCAAGCTGATTTACGGTCTGTGCATGAGAACGCCATGAAGAATTCCCCAGTGACAGCACTGGGCAGGCCTCATCAAGGAGAATGACCATTGCATCTGTCTCTATAAAAAGGCTCAGAAGAGCTTGGCTGAGTCTAGGGCAGGCCATCCACAGCAGTGCCTAAGAACACACACCCCCGGGGGGGTAGGGATGACGTCCTCCTTATTCCTGAGCCAAAAACTCTCCAGAAAAGACACGTGCAATGCTTTTTCCAGAAGCCCATGCAGACCTGCTAATCACCACTGGCCAGTGACGTAGCCTGGCTTTCTCAGTAGCTGAAAATGTGATACCATATCATTGTGACTGATGAGGAGTTCTATGCGACCCGAAAGCTCACACACACAATTATTGCAACAGAAAGGCATTGGTCCAAAAAATAAGCACGCCGTTTCTCTTTTGCAAAGCGGAGCTGTCGGTCATATATCTTGCTCAAGAGCTGGGATGTGCCTTTTTTTTCCCCCCCTTCCCTACAGGCGAGGGAAAGGAAACAAGCAAAAATGAGCAATTCCCTTGGTTCGCAGCTTGCAAATTAGGCATTTGACACAGGCTGTAATTTCAGCCAGGTTACAAATATCCAAGAGATTGGGGAGAGACTTGAAGTGCCATCCCATGCATGTTTAGACGGGGGGTGGGGAGTCCTACAACTCCTAGAGTGCCCCAGACAGCACAGGGCATGCTGGGAGACGCAGGACTTTTTTTCTGTCTAAACATGCGTAGGATAGCACATTCAGGCTTTTATAGTCATGGTCATTTTGCATGAAGTGCAAACAGCCAAGGCATCAGGGGCGACAGACCAGCAGGATTCCTCGTCTGAGTTCAGAGCCTTACATTTGCCAAACAAGTCGACTTCGTTCTTGGCGGTAATTGAGCTGCCCTAGGCATTACGTGATCACCTTGCAATGCGTGGCTGTGCCCAGTAATGAAAGTTATATAAACCTTCCAACCTGTGTTGTTTCTGCAGTTATTGGGGTGCGGTTGGCAGTGGGGGGAGGAGGGAGGGAGGCAAAAGAATGGCAAAAAGCTGCCCAGCTACTGTTCGTTGGCTCTGGGTTACATTCCACACCCAATTCCAACTGAGGTTATAAAAATTACAGCAAGCGTATGACTTGGAGCCGAATCAGGATAAAAGGGAAGACAGTTAATCAATTGGATGTAGCAAGAGCACGGTGCATCTGTATCGGATGGAAAGATAACACAGCTACTCTTAGAGAACTTGGCACTCCTAAAAAAATAATAACAACAACATGACAATGGAGTCTCTGGAGGGTTATCCCATCCATTGGACGGGGGAATAGTCATCCCGGATGCTGACTCTGCAGAAAATGCCATCCTGAAAGTTCACAGATGCATATTGTCTCTCTAGACACCGTTGGAAGTGGTCTTCCAACTTCTTTGTGATGCATTCTGTCCCCAATACCACGTTTTCTGGAAGCGTCACAGCTCCACACATGGCATTATAGCCAATGTCAGTCCTACTCTGAGTAGACCTGTTGAAATGAATGGGACTTCAGTCAGCCATGTGTTTGAGGAAGAAGGATCACTCAGGCAGCCTGGCAGGCAGCCAAGTACAACTTGTTCTGAAATGCAGAACATTTCTGAGAAGTTGCATTGTCAACTGAAACACAATGTCAGATTTTTATTATGCGGTCACAGACCCAATAAAAGCAATACCAACAATCATTAATTTAAAACCATAAAATCACAGTCTTTTGTTCAACAGGCTAAAAGAGTTATTTAAAACATACACATATTTAAAATATATAGGCATAGTTAGTAAAATTGGGAAAGTGGGCCCCATGCTGCAGGTTGGGAATCTGAGGTGGATCCTGGGTCTGGATCAGTTGAAGACCACTCGCCCATGAAATATTCTGGCCTCTGACCACTGAGGGCAGGAGCGTCAAATCTCTTTCACCCTGAGCACGGAGTTACATACATTTTATTTTGTGGTCACAGACCCAATAGAAACTATACCAACTATACCAACAATCATTAATTTAAAACCATAAAATCACAGTCATTAGTTCATTATACAAACAGGCTAAAAGAGTTATTTAAAACATACACATATTTAAAATATATAGGCATGGTTATCTTGTATAAAAGATAAGCAACAGCAGCATGGGATAGAAGTTACAATTAAGATAAGATCAATTTGCGATTCCTTTGTATGGAGAGGAGGAACTTAGCCACTAACTCTGTTGTTAACTTGTTTGTACCTGCCATAAAATATTCCAAATACTGTTTGGGTGTCCTTATTATTATTTATTTATTTATTTATTTATTTATTTATTTATATAGCACCATCAATGTACATGGTGCTGTACAGAGTAAAACAGTAAAAAGCAAGACCCTGCCGCATAGGCTTACAATCTAATAAAATCATAGTAAAACAATAAGGAGGGGAAGAGAATGCAAACAGGCACAGGGTAGGGTAAGCAGGCACAGGGTAGGGTAAAACTAACAGTATAAAGTCCGCACAACATCAAGTTTTAAAAGCTTTAGGAAAAAGAAAAGTTTTTAGTTGAGCTTTAAAAGCTGCGATTGAACTTGTAGTTCTCAAACGTTCTGGAAGAGCGTTCCAGGCGTAAGGGCAGCAGAAGAAAATGGAGGAAGCCGAGCAAGGGAAGTAGAGGCCCTTGGGCAGGCAAGAAACATGGCATCAGAGTTGCGAAGAGCACGAGGGGGGCAATAGTGTGAGATGAGAGAGGAGAGATAGGAAGGAACTAGACCGTGAAAAGCTTTGAAGGTTAACAGGAGAAGTTTATATTGGATTCTGAAGTGAATTGGAAGCCAATGAAGAGATTTCAGAAGCGGAGTGACATGGTCAGAGCGGCGAGCCAAGAAGATGATCTTTGCAGCAGAGTGGTGAACAGAAACCAATGGACTGATGTGAGAAGGAAGGCCAGAGAGAAGAAGGTTGCAGTAGTCCAACCGAGAAATAACCAGTGCATGAACAAGCGTCTTGGCAGAAGAGACAGACAAAAATGATCGAATCCTGGCAATATTATACAGGAAAAAACGACAAGATTTAGCTACTGCCTCAATATGAGGAATAAAGGAGAGCGAGGAGTCAAATATAAAGCCAAGGCTACGAGCTTCCTTGACCAGAGTAAGCGTAACATCATTGACAGTAAGAGAGAATGAGAGATGAGGAGAAGGTTTAGGAGGAAAAACAAGCAATTCAGTCTTTGCCACATTAAGTTTCAAACGACGATGAAACAGCCAAGGTGAGATATCTGAAAGACATGCCGAGATACGATCGTGAACATCAGGAGAAAGTTCCGGAGATGACAGATATAGTTGTGTATCATTGGCGTACAGATGATATTGGAGGCCATGAGATTGAATAAGCTTGCCCAAGGGCAACATGTATAAGGAAAACAACAACGGGCCAAGCACCGAGCCTTGCGGAACCCCTACTGAGAGGGGAAAGGAGGAAGACGAGCTGCCATTAGCCAACACGCTGAAAGAGCGACCCGCTAGATAGGAGGCAAACCAGTTATAGACAGAGCCACAAAATCCAAGGTCATGAAGGGAATCTAAGAGAAGATCATGATCAACCGTGGTAAAGGCTGCAGTTAGATCATTTTCTCATAAGAGGGCCAAGAAATTTATTTCTCTCCTCCCTGTGGAAGCTACATTGGAAAAAAAACATGGTCTAGTGAAACACAATGTCCATTTAATAGGAGGTAGTTTGGACTGTTGATTAGGTGGGTTGTAACTTAGCAGCAGATCCTCTAGGGCACATGCTATCTCTATCACCAAGTTCTGCTTTTCTTCCTGATTCCTGGTCATTAGGCAGAGAATTCTCAAAAGGGTATGGTGGGCCAGAGTACACCCAGAAAGGTGAGGTCTGATCTTCCTGAAAGGACTTTGCACCCTCAACAACTTTGTATTTGAATTTTTAACTTGTTGGTTGTTTTATGATGGTTTGAACCGCCCAGAGAGCTTCGGCTATTGGACGGTATAAAAATGTAATAAATAAATAAAACAAATAAATAAACTCTCTAGGTTGGGCTGGGCCGACTTCCCGGATTCCATACATGAATTTTATTGTTCCATGACAAGTTATGTATTTGAGCGTCATCAGAGGAGGGTTTTATCACATGCTCGTTACTCCTCATATACGGATGTTTGTGGGTCCTTTTGACCACAACGTCCGCCTCCCATGCGTGTCCTGCTCCTTCTGGCCTTCTTTCCATCACAAAATAAGACCCCGGTAAGTCTGATTTATTTTTAGCAGCGAAACGTGCCACAATCTCCTGCTATGTGCAGGAAAAGTGGTGCGATAAAAACGCCCACTGAATGGGCCACCTTACTTCTTCTTTCTTCTCTGTGAAGAAAGAGGAAGTATCGTGGGACAGAAGTGGTGGTGGGGGAAGCAACAGTAGGGAACCATGATTTCCCCTCCGTCTGATGATGCTCCTTATCAGGGAGCGCTCTTATACTGCAACTGTTTGTGAACACGCACAGACACACACACAAAGTGTCTCAACAGCAATGCAAAAAGGAGGCTTTGACCTCCACTATGGTTGCAGTCAGTCCTAAGTATGTATATATATATATATATATATATATATATATATATATATATATATATATATATATGAAAGACAGACAAACAACAGAGTAGTTTTAAAATATCTTTAGTGCTAAACGTTTCCATTTCAGACACTCACACAGAGAGATTTCATTTGCATAATATATACAAGTCACAAAATGCAGTTTTCCTTGGCATGGAGTTTCAGTTTATCTTGATACAGAATTAAAGAGCAGAGACACCACACTGACAACAAAGGTCCGCATAGTTAAAGCAATGGTATTCCCCGTAGTAACCTATGGCTGCGAGAGCTGGACCATAAGGAAAGCTGAGCGAAGGAAGATAGATGCTTTTGAACTGTGGTGTTGGAGGAAAACTCTGAGAGTGCCTTGGACTGCAAGAAGATCAAACCAGTCCATACTCCAGGAAATAAAGCCAGACTGCTCACTTGAGGGAATGGTATTAAAGGCAAAACTGAAGTACTTTGGCCACATAATGAGAGGACAGGATACCCTGGAGAAGAGGCTGATGCTAGGGAAAGTGGAAGGCAAAAGGAAGAGGGGCCGACCAAGGGCAAGATGGATGGATGATATTCTGGAGGTGACAGACTTGACCTTGGGGGAGCTAGGGGTGGCAACGGCCGACAGAAAGCTCTGGCATGGGCTGGTCCATGTAGTCACGAAGAGTCGCAAACAACTGAACAAATAAACAAAAAATAACAACATATATCTCATCTCCATCTAGGGCAAATGCCATTTTTATTTGTTACACTTTTAAACCACCCTCTAAGGGGAGTTCTCTGGACGGTGTGCAGGTGAATTTGTGGTTCAAATTCGGGTGTTATATGGATGCAAACAGATCTTGGACTCAAATTTATCTTCATTTCTTTAAGGTGCCATTCTATGTATGTTTAAACAAAAGAAAAAAGAAAAAAAGTCCTACAATTCCCATCATTCCCCAACCATCAGGCTGGCTGGGGAATGCTAGGAGTTGAAGGACTTTTTTCTGTCTAAACATCCTGGTTGTGCTTTTTATATTGTATTTTGTAGTTGTGTTTTTAGATTGTTGGTTGTTTTATTATGTTCTTCGTAGTTTTAATTTTTGTGAACCGCCCAGAGAGCTTCGGCTATTGGGTGGTATAAAAATGTAATAAATAAATAAATAAACATTGGCTACAGTCTAACTTAAGCCCCATTGATTTCAATTGGTTTACTCCATAGGTGGAGAACCTCAGGTCCATGCACCAAATCTGTTGCACCTGCGGTCCCAATCCCACAGGCCCCCATCACCCCATTTTCCCCGACTGCTGACTGTCTGGTGTTTTCCCAGCTATTTCAAAAACCCCGCCCCCAATTCTAAAAATTTGAAATGCCTAAGGTTTCATTAATGGCAGTAAGAGTGTTAAGTTAAAATAGGTTGGCTATTGGGGGGTGTTGTTTGAAGCTTCACCCCTTTTTCATTCAGTCCCGCCCACCACTGGCATGCAAACTGAGACCTTCTCTGAAATTGAATTTGGCCCTCCGGCTGAAAGAAGTTCTGTAACCCTGGCGTAAGAGCACTTAAAATAAAGGGAAGGAGCCAGGTTCTAATCCTCACTCAGCCATGAAGCTCACTCTCAGTCTAACCTACCTCACAGGGTTGTTGAGGGGGTACAATGGAAAGACTGTGTAAACTGCCCTGGGTTCCTTGCAAGTGAAAAAGGCGGGAATCATCATCATCATCATCATCATCATCTCGTACTGAAAAATAAATCCTGCACGTGGATCTCTTGGCCTACCCCTGTTAAACTCCTCCTCAGCCAATCCATCCCCCTCCTCCTCAGTTTCTCTGAAATGGTCAAGGTTTCCATGAGACTGCTGTGGTAAACCATCCCACGTGGGTTGGCTGCTAATTCAAAGAAGAAACTTTAGCGGCCTGGGTGATACTGTGGAATGACAGTCCCCATATCCCGTTTCCCTTTCTCTGCTCTTCTTCTCCTCCGTGGAACCCCTTCAGAACGTTTATTTTTTCTCCCTTCCCCCTTCTCATATTAGTTTAAATCTTCTCTTGGCCCAAATAGCACACACCATCTTCTACCACAGCAAGTGAGGTTTTCTGCACCTGTGAGGAGAAGTTAGCCTTGAGGGACACTGGGGATTGTGGGACGTTTTTCTGTTCAAACACACATAGGATTGCGCCCTCAGTCACTTTTCCAAAATCTGAGGAAAGGCTTTTATCAATGTCGCTGCATGTATCCTTGGTTTTATGTTATTGTTTCAGGGTTGGGCTGGAAGCAGCAAATGCGTCCTACATACATACACACTCACACAAGTCAAAGTACACAACATCCAAGGCCAGCCAAGTTATTTTGGCACCTGAGGCGGAAAACCCCACAAGTATCTGAGGCAAATTCCTGGAGGAGAAGGCTATCAATGGCTACTAGTCCTGATAGCTATATGCTACCTCCAGTATCAGAGGCTGTAGGCATATGTTCATGAGTTGCTGGGGAACATGGGTGGGAAGGTGCTGTTGCACATGTGTATTGCTTGTGAGTTTCCCATAGGGAGCTGTGAACATAATGCTGGACTAGATGGACCCTTGTGGAACAACTATTAGGTGGATTCACAGTTGGCTACAGAATTGGACTCAAGGAGTGCTTATCAATGGAACCTTCTCAAACAGGAAGTCAGATTCCGACTGGACATCAGGAAAAACTTCCTGACTGTTAGAGCAGTACGACAATGGAACTAGTTACCTAGGGAAGTTGTGGGCTCTCCCACACTAGAGGCATTCAAGAGGCAGCTGGACAACCATCTGTCAGGGATGCTTTAGGGTGGATTCCTGCATTGAGCAGGGGGTTGGACTTGATGGCCTTATAGGCCCCTTCCAACTCTACTATTCTATGATTCTATGATACTATAATTTCAAGAAAGGCTAACACATTAATAGGGTCAGTTCCCCTTAGAGACAACGGCAGAACCTTCCCGCCGATCATAATACAGTTCTGCAATACAGTAACCAATGATAGACAAGGCATTTATGCATGTGCGGAGTGCAAATAAGTCTAAGACTAGAGAAACAATGCATAGATGGATATTGCAATCAGTTAAGCAACCAGACCTCCATCTGTTTCCTTTCATGGTTTGCTTGCTTAGAACAACTCCCACTCCTCTCTGTTGAGACATAGTCCTGTGACATGTATTTCAACAAAGACCATTAGTTGTGAAAGTGGTTGCATTCTTAATATATGTTAATTACACTGAAAGCATGAATCTTATAATTTATAATGAAAAGGCCAAAGCAGTTTATTTTCTGACACCTGTGGGCATAGGTAAAAGACCACCCAACTTGTGGGGATTCCACACGTCATACTGAGGCTGCTTCCATGCGGCCCCAGTGCGACCCCAAAGAGATCGTGTAACTTGCCTGGCGAAGAGACGAGGAAGAGGCGTCCTTGCCGGCAGCACCACCCACCTCCCTCCTCGCCAGCCGGGACGGAGAGCTCAGCGAAAGAAGGCGGGGTGGAGAGCGGAAGAAGCTCTTCACCCCGCCTTCTTCTGCCGAGCTCTCCAAGCCGGCCGGCGAGGAGGAAGGTGGGTGGCGGCGGCGGCAAGGACGCCTCTTCCTCGTCTCTTTTACAGGCAAGCTACACGATCGTTTTCGGGGTGCACTGGGGGCGGATGGAAGCGCCCTGAGTACGACGTGTGGAATCCCCCCCGATTTCCTTGACATCCTTGGTCCGCTCCAGCATGGCTCTTTTCGTGTCCTTAGGTGACCGAATGCACAAGTTTCAACCAACAAAATTCGTTAGCATCACGAATGACCTCCAGTGTCAGAAATGGTATGCTTTTGAATAGTAGTTCCTGGGGAGCATAGGCAGGAGGGTACTATCAGATTCATGTCCTGCCTGTGAACTTCCCGTGGGGATCTGGTTGGCCACCGTGGGAACAGAATGCCGGACTAGATAGACCTTTGGTGTGATCCAGCATGGCTCTTCTTATGTTCTTAATACTGCAGGCAGAGCAGAGATTTCAGCAATGTGTGTAGCAGTGGAACTTGGAAAGTGATCCTTGGTATGAGAGCAGGGATGTCACAAGTATGGCCCTATTTTCCTCTGAAATGTCGGGACCGGGGGATGAATTCAGTATGTAGCGAGTGACAGTATGTGCGAAAACCGTTCCGCCATAGGGCAGTGTGGCTGGAAGACAGCATGAGCTGAGCACTCCCCAGCAGCTTCCAACCGGATGTGAGAACGGGCATTTTATATAAATCACAGGGACTTTGTCAGATGAAGAACAGGGACTTATGTCAGAAGACACATTCTCTACAGAACTTACCTTCCTCTGGTGCCATCTATTGGCACATTGTAATCTAATCGCATATCTGCCTGCATGCTGTTTGTACATGCATGTGCGCTCTTTACAAACAGGGCAGGTATTTGTGCCAAACATTTAATAGTAAGGTGAGGCCTGAATGCAACCTTCACTAGTTGATGTCACCCTCCCCCTGAGATTCACCTGCCCCCTCCCTCAACATTTTCCATTGGTTGGTGAAAACTTTCACGTTCCAGCAAGCTATTTTTGAGCCGGGCCAGATGAGGTTTTGTATGGTGAACCCTGTTTAGGGTTTCTTATCTGCTGAGTCTGGGCAGTATCCAACAGCGTCAATCTGCAAACTCAAATAGCCCTGAAGGAACTCCACTGAATCTTTCCGTTGTGCAAGTGGTTGCCAATTATGCTTGCACAAGCACAATGCGTGGCCAGTTGCACGGCAGGGTGCACAATGGGCACAAAGCCGTTGCATAACTGGTTGCACAAGTAGAATGCACAACTGATTGCACAACCATGCTTGCTCAAACATCCACCCTCTTCAAGTGAAAGGCAGTTATATGTGATAGAGGTGCCCCTATACGCAATCTTCTAAGGCTTGAAGAACTCTGTGGTGCTCTAAAGCTTGCACAGTTGTCTCCCACCAACAGATGCTGGTCTGATTAAATGCTCTTTACGTTGCTAACTTTTATCTATCGATGAAATTAAATATTACATTGTCAAGTCAGTCTGTGTTCACTAGGAGCATGTAAAATGCATCAAAGTGGTAAGTCCCATGGTGCTCCATTGAGGTTTAGTGTGCACAGTGTGATCTGAGCATCTTCCAGCCTGTGTACTTTCAACCTGGTCTTAGATGATAGCAAAAGAGCTCCCTATTCCCCACCCCCACCCTCCGAGCCAGAGAAGCACTATTCAGCTGCTGAGTGCAACAGAGCTCACAGCTTTGGAATGGGCTGACCTCCGGCTTGGGGAAGTACAGGGAGTTCCTTCTCAATAGCAGATATACTTCGGGTCTCTTTCCAGCTGCCCCTCAAATGTGTGCCTAATTCCCACTACTGCCATGAGAAGCTGTAAGCAGGGAAGCAGCCCGTTTGGACAAAGGATTTAGACTTGGAATGGTTCTATACGAGGAGCCTAAATGGCATTAATGCCAAGCATTCGGGCTAGTCTTTGGGTCAAAGTCCATAGATGGAAGCATGGGCATTAGTGACTGGCAATTGCCAAGGCCTTGATATGGATTAGGGTCAAGGGGAGTGGGAAACCACCTCCAGAAGAAACAATGAGATTTTGGAAACAGGAATAGATCCCGGGATGGGGTGGGGTGCACTTTATGTTATATGATTATGTTAAAATATTAAATTAGAAGTTGTTATAAAGTTATTCAATTTTATGTATTATGTTGATTTTTTGTCATTGTATTGATGTATGCTTAAGTTTTGAAAAGAATAAAAACTATTTTTTTAAAAAGAAGACATGGTTTAGGGTCCCCAGTCCTGGTGGGGGGGAGGGGTGTACGGATTTTGTCAAACCCATTCCGTCTGTGTTTCATGTATTGTCAGGCATCGCTTGCTCCATCGTCCACTCACTGAGATATTTTTCACCAGAATTTCATTCTACTCGTGCTCATTCATAGTAGCGCAAATGCGCACGTGCGTACTTCTGCCAATTGCGCAATTGCACACCTGTGCAAATGTGTATTGGTTAACAAGTGAGCGCAAGTGTGCAGTGCGCAGGTACATATTAGCACTAATGTGGAGCTGAGCTTATGTGCTGAAGCAAATTAACACAAAGTGAAAAAAATGCTTTGTAAGTCCATGGAATCTGTGTGAGAAAAAATCAATTAGCTCTGGAATCCACAGGTTGGATCCACAGAAATCCAAACTCATTTGAATCCAATGCAGATTTCTCCAACATCGCTACTCTGCTCTACTTATCTTTACGGTGTTGGCTGGATCAGACCAAGGGTCCATCTAGTCCAGCACTCTGTTCACACAGTGGCCAACCAGCTGTCAACCAGGGAACCACGAGCAAAACTTGAGTACAACAGCACCCTCCTGTCCATGCATTTTAATGCAATCCTCCCTAATTTACACTTCCTGGACTGAAACACGGTTATCCTTTGGTACATTCGCTTCTCCAAATTTTGCACACTCGGTTCTGTGATAAAAAAAAACCCGCATACAAACTGTGCATAGCTCTTGTGCAACCTGTTGTGCAATTCATTGTGCACTCCATTTGTGCAAACAGTTGCAAAACAGAATCAGCAACTGCTTGCACAACAGATTCATCATTGCTCCACTAACACTGAGTTTGTGAAATGACACCGTTGGATACTGCACTCTGTTAAGCATCATATCAGTCTTTCTATCTATTGCATTTATGCTTCTATCCCACGATTGGATAAATACCCCTCAATCTATAGCCCCTTTCCATGCACTAGCAGGAAATGGAATGAGAATCTCAATAGGTTCGCCTGTAACACTGATTATACGTGCTCAGCGGTGCAACTAGGGTTGGACTTTCTGGGCTCCACAATTCAAGAAGGACGCAGACAAGCTGGAGCATGCTCAGAGGAGGGCAACCAGGATGATCAGGGGTCTGGAAACAAAGCCCTATGAAGAGAGACTGAAACAACTGGGCATGTTTAGCATGGAGAAGAGAAGATTGAGGGGAGACATGATAGCACTCTTCAAATACTTAAAAGGTTGTCACACAGAGGAGGGCTGGGATCTCTTCTCAATCCTCCCAGAGTGCAGGACATGGGATAACGGGCTCAAGTTACAGGAAGCCAGATTCCAGCTGGACATCAGGAAACACTTCCTGACTGTTAGAGCAGTATGACAATGGAATCAGTTACCTAGGGAGGTTGTGGGCTCTCCCACACTAGAGGCCTTTAAGAGGCAGCTGGACAACCATCTGTCAGTGATGCTTTAGGGTGGATTCTTGCATTGAGCAGGGGGTTGGACTCGATGGCCTTGTAGGACCCTTCCAACTCTGCTATTCTATGATTCTATGACTTTGGGACCGAAATCCAGACACCCCAAATGATCAACCAGAGAGTGGCAGGTGATGGGGGCATCAGGGGATCATGACCTGAGTTGGCCCACCTTCCTTTCCATATATATATATATATATATATATATATATATATATATGATATGTATAATCAAGGGACAGCCAGGCGAACATGTATATGGTTACAGGCGCTTGTTTTATTTTAGTTTTGCTTCTAAAATGCATTCTCTTTTTCTACAAAGGAACGGTGCTTGTTCTCAAGTCACTGTGTTTCACATGAGCACACTGAAAGCAAACTCCATTTTAGTCCTGTAGCCACGATGGCGCTGTGTAACGATCTGAGACGTGGGTGGCAGGAAGCCAAAGCTAGGCCGCCGGGACCCGGGAGAGCTGAGGTGTAACAGAGTCCAACACAAGAAGAGTAGTCTGGAATAGTCCTGTTTTAATAACACAAACAGGGTGTGACTGGGCCCAAGGCAAAGGCCACGTTCAAATAGTCACCAAGTCAGATTACCAGAAGATGCAGCAGACTCCAGGAGCAGACGGGAGTCAGCAGCAAACCCAGGAGTGGTCAGACCAGAGGCCAAAGGATGCAGGCAAAGCAGGTGGGAGTCCAGTTAATGGCAGCAGTAGTAGGACCAGAGGCTTTAAGCAGAAATCCAGGAACAGGCGAAGTTCATCAGCAAACAGGGCATGGAAGAGGCAGTAGCAGAAGAATAGTCCAGGAGTCAGGAATAGGCATGTGCTCCGCTCCTATTAGAAGCACAGAAGCAGGAGCGAATTGGCCTGCTCCGCCTTGCCCAGAGGCGGAGTAGAAGCGGACCGCGGACCCCTAGAAGCAAGGCGAAGAGAAGCAACCATTTTTCGGAGCTCCTCTTTCAGGCGGACCGCTCCGATCGCCATCTTGAAACATTTCGCCCATAGATAACTGGGTTGTTTTTGAAGCTATCGTTCTGAAAATTCTTGTGCTTAGACAGTCATGGATGGGGGTCATTTTGAGACTACTCTCAGCTCTCTGCGTGGTGCGGGTCGCGCGCTAGAATTTTTAAAAAAGTAGGGTAAAGGCGGGAAAAAGATTACCTTTTCAATTGCTGAGGGGCAGAGTCAACTCCCGGTCATGATCACATGATCCCAAAGTTGGAGGAGGGGATAGGCAAAACAGGTAACTTGGGATTCTGGGAAACTTCTCTTTCTTAGTCTGAATGGACTTTTCCCAGTGTTTTTCAAAACAGTAGCCCCACCAAATGCACAAACACCACCTGTGAAATCATATACTAAGCCAATAATAAGAGATAGAAACACAGCACTGCTACCCACCCTAACTTTGGGGAACAACTGAAAAGATGCGGTGCAAGGGGATGAGCTCCCCTAGGGCATCTCATTGTGGACGTGCCCCCACTCTCTCCTGTACTTGGAAGGCCATCAGAGCCTTCCAAAGAGAGTAACCCGGTGGAGCAATTCCTATCATGAGTTGAAGTGACAGTTCCACTTCTTAGCGGTGGAGCAATGGCTTTCATGAGTTGAACTGACAGCCTTGCTTCTTAAAAGACTGGTCACTACTAGGACCAGTCAAATTGGCAGCTGCTTCCCCCTCCCCCGGGCACGTCCCCCTATTACTGGTGAAAGACAGATATAACCTTTTTAAAAAAGTTCTTCTTGTTGTTTATTCAGCAACACTGCTGCTTTTAATTCCACCCCTCCTTCATTTATTTATTTATTTATTCCATTTTATATGCATTACTGGGTTATCCTTGGCTCACTTCCTTATGCCCCCAGAAATGTCTGCTGCCTGACTGCGTGCCTTCCCTCTCTCCTCCCCTGCTCGCCTTGCAGGGATGTTGTGTGTGTCTGGCTTTGACTCAGGGGAGAGAAGTCCTTCCTGCGCTCACTTGGAGTTTTGGAAGTTCCAAATCCATTTTTCAAGTGTGGAAGAAGATTCATATAGGCTTATCTCTACTTCCCAATTCATGGCATGTTGGGATTTCCTTTGAAATGGCCCCATTGAGAGGTCTGCAGGTTTAAGCCCCGCCAAAAAACAGGGGATGATGGGACTGCCTTGAGTCTCGGCATGCGGCGTATGTATCCCTGGATAAGCTGTCATGGTGGTGAGTTTGAGGGGTTTTTTTAACGTGCAAATTGACGGAGCTATTGGAAAGGGGTGTGAATGGGTGTTGGATTTTCATAAATTCCCCAAAAATCAGGGGATGATGGGACTGCCTTGAGTCTCGGCGTGCGTATGTATCCCTGGATAAGCTTTCATGGTGGCGAGTTTGAGGTTTCTAACGTGCAAATTGACGGAGCTATCGAAAGAGGTGTGAATGGGGTGCCCGATTTTCAAAAATTCCCAAAAAATCAGGGGATGATGGGATTTCCTTGAAACTTGGCATCCATGTGGACATGTGGACAAGCTATCATGGTGCCAAGTTTGAGGTTTCTAACGTGCAAATTGACGGAGCTATCGAAAGGGGTGTGACTTAGGGTTATGGGTGGTGCATTAGAGGTTAGAGCCCCGCCAAAAATCAGGGGATGATGGGACTGCCTTGAGTCTGGGCATCCATGTGGACACATGGATAAGCTGTCATGGTGGCGAGTTTCAGGTTTCTAACATGCAAATTGACGGAGCTATCCCAAGGGGTCTGAATGGGGTGCCCAATTTTCATAAATTCCCCAAAAATCAGGGGATGATGGGATTGCCTTGAAACTTGGCGTGCATGTGTATACACCCATGAGGTGTCATGGTGCCAAAGGTGAGGTTTCTAACTTTAACCAAAAAAAAGTTGTTTACTTTTTTAGCTTTCAATGCAACCCTATGGGGGGGAAAATGGAGCTCCGATCCGGATCCGGATTGCCGAGCGGAGCAGAGCGGAAATGGGCGGAGCGGGGGCGGGGCGAAGCAGCCCGATCCGAAAATCACAGATCTGGAAGTGAAGCGGAGCAGGGGGTCCATGCACACCCCTAGTCAGGATCAAGGCGTGAGCAAGCATGGCACACAGGAACCAGAGCCAAGCACCACAAGAACTGTGTTGCTGCAGCAAGGTTTGGAGGCCACGAGAAGCTCTTATATAGGGATTCTTGCAGCTGTCCAATCAACCCTTATCAGAACCCTGATAGCCTAGAGCCTAACCCTGTAGCCACTCACCCGCTGCCTATATTTATTTAACCCCATGATGGGGCCCCAACCAGGGCAGGATCTACACTATTCATTACACCGTTGTTTAAGTGCATTGTTGCGTCCTCCCTTGCTACGTTACAAAATGCAACTTGAGCCCAGTCAATCGAAATACCTTTCCTTCTATCGTTTTACCCCGGCACACTCTTCTTTAGAACGTTCTTCATTATGCTCATACCAGCTCTGAAGTAAACCTCCTTCTTCCGGTGACTCTGAGCTAGACCTGCCGGGATAAGCCGGCAGGGAGGCGGGGCGACGCATAGGGACGAGGGAAGACCTGCAGAGTCTTAAAGGGGCCACGTGCGCCCTGAAAGATAAAAAGTTTTTTTAAAAAAATTAAGCCTCTGTCCCCTCTTTCACCGCCCTCCCTCCCCCTCCCCCTCGTCGCGTTGTGCCAGCTCTCCCTCCCCTAGAAAAGCCCTCACTTGTCCTAATCAGGAAGCAAAGACCATGGTCACGAGACATGACTTTGAAAGACGGCATTGAATACAACGAAAGGTTGGGGCACATTGTTAGTTTTAAAACGATTTTAACAGAAAGTGGAACGGTTTTAAAAGTCAGAAGAAACGTAACAACAACAGCATCACGTGACTGCTGACGTCATCTCTGCCAACTTGTTACGTTTCATCTAGACAAGTGTAGACGGGCTCCAGTTCCTAGCAGAACTAATTCCTTACGCTCTGCAATTAAAGGCCAGATCTACACCAAGCAGGGCGCAACACTTTGAAAGCGGATTTGGAAAGGGTATATGGAATGTGACATGGGCCCCAACAGTTGTCAGTGCACTTCCATACCATTATAAAGCATTTGTGTCGATCCACACAAAGTGGACTGACAATGCAAAACCGCACATGCTCAGAATATTTCTTCTTTCTTTCATTCATTAAAAACCGGGGTTGTCAAACAGGTTGTCAGGGTTTGCTCTGTCGTATCGAGAATATAGAAACACATGTTGAGCATGGAATGGCAGCAGGTAGACGAGAAAAGAAGAGTTGGTGGTTCTGCTTTGCCAATGAAGTGAAGCATTTGGCCATCTAAAGTACCAGTACTGGATCCAGGCTTTTCAGGTCCCTTGGACAACACACTCTGAATGTGCCCCCTTGTTTAGGGAGTCTACCTTCTCAACACTCTTGCTCCTCCCCTCTTGCTGATTCTTGCTACCACTTGCTTGATTGACAGGCAGAGAGCCAACGAGCACACAGGCAGTGGCATCTCTTGCTCCTCCTTCTTACCACCACCGTCGCCTGGACCAGAGTGAGAAGGTGAGCAAACAGGTTGCAATGGTGAAGAGGAACTCCACCGGCGATTGCAGTGGGCCCCTGCTGGTGTATGGGCCCCTTGGCCGATGCCCGGACGTGCCTACTCTGGACAGTGCTCCTGGAAAGCACGGCTGTGTCCTGGCGGCATTTGGAATGCAGGCGCTCATCATGATGGTCCTAAATAAATAAATAAATAAATAATAATAATAATAATAATAATAATAATAATGATGATGGTCCTACAGCCACGCCCCCAAGGAGAGTCCGGGGGGGGGGGATCTACACTACTGCTGTAAAGCGCTTTATAACAGTTTTGACAACTGTTGGGGCCCAGGGCAGGATCTACACTATTCATTACACCATTGTTTAAGTGCATTGTTGCGTCCTCCCTTGCTACGTTACAAAATGCAACTTGAGCCCAGTCAATCGAAATACCTTTTCTTCTATCGTTTTACCCCGGCACACTCTTCTTTAGAACGTTCTTCATTATGCTCATACCGGCTCTGAAGTAAACCTCCTTCTTCCGGTGACTCTGAGCTAGACCTGCCGGGATAAGCCGGCAGGGAGGCGGGGCGACGCGTAGGGACGAGGGAAGCCCTGCAGCGTCTTAAAGGGGCCACGTGCACCCCGAAAGATAAGCGTTTTTTTAAAAAAATTAAGCCTCTGTCCCCTCTTTCACCGCCCTCCCTCCCCCTCCCCCTCATCGCGTTGTGCCAGCTCTCCCTCCCCTCATCTAGAAAAGCCCTCACTTGTCCTAATCAGGAAGCAAAGACCATGGTCACGAGACATGACTTTGAAAGACGGCATTGAAAACAACGAAAGGTTGGGGCACATTGTTAGTTTTAAAATGATTTTAACAGAAAGTGGAACGGTTTTAAAAGTCAGAAGAAACGTAACAACAACAGCATCACGTGACTGCTGACGTCATCTCTGCCAACTTGTTACGTTTCATCTAGACAAGTGTAGACGGGCCCCAGTAGTGCCCTCTCCACTATGTGTAGTTGCTGGGAACATCTAGTCCCACCCCACCCAGATACTGTGGGGGTAGCAGCTGAGCTCAGAGGGAACACGGAATCCTGATGGGAGTGACAGAGGAGGCCATTGTCCCTGCAAATTAGAAAGTCCCTGTTCTTCCATCCTCCTGCTATGCAGGACCCATAGAAAGTCCTTTAAGTCCAGGTTTCGCTAGCTACACCACTCTTGTTGTTGCATTCTGGCGACCCAAAGTGGAGGATGTTCAGAAGGCGGAAGGACATAGTGCAAAAGTTTGAGGACCACTATTTTATCCCCCTGTGACAAGGCGGCCCAAGCACATCTGGAGACATTGCCTTTGCATTGCACCTCCTCCCAGTATAGTTTGGATCCAAGAAAACAACAGAGCAACTTAGTCAAGAGGAAGTCATGATACCTGAGAAATGAGTGGTTTCACAGTTTGGGATGTCATCTTTAAGAAGCGCCCTAAATACAAGCTGCATGTCTCTGCAAAGAAAAATAAAAGGGCCCTTTGACTGAAATGTTTCAGATTGGCTTATGGTTCCGTTAGATATCTGGTTTTGAAGTTTGCTGGATGGATTATACGCACGTTTACTCAACAAGTAAATCCCAACAAATTCAAAGAGGCTTAAGCCCATGTAAGTGAGTAGGTTTGCAGCTTCAACAGGAGTCACAAGGCAGCATGGATTCATTGCTGTATATACTACAGTTTACCGATCTGTTAAATTTTATTATTGTATCTATATTTATAACATTTAGGATAGAATCTAGCATAAGCCCTGCTTAGAGTAAACTCAGTGAAATGAATGAAACTGAAATGGGCCATGACTAACTTGTCTCATTCATTTCAATGGGTCTATTCTAAATAGGATTTAACCCTTAAATTCTGCCTTATCACCAAAGAACCCAAAGTGGAGTACCTTATGATTTTACCCTCACAACAACACTGTGTGGTAGGATAGGTTGAGACTCAGTGATTGGCCCAAAGCCACCCAGTGAGTTTCATGGCACAGTGAGGACTAGAACCCAGATCTCGAGTCCCAATCCAACACTCCAACCAATAAAGAACACCAGCTACACCAAACACAACTTTACTCTCCAACAAGCAACATTGAATTAACTGGAAGCACAGAGACAGTCCTGAAGCCTCTACATATAATGACAAGAACTCCTGATGGATCGTACGATAGAAAACTTGTTAAAATCAAAGTATTAAACAGTGTTCCAACTTTTCGTGTTTTTTTAAAAAAACTTATTTGGGGTGTCGTTAAGGAGCTAGCAATTGGGAGAGAGTTTGTGCGTCTCTTAAAGTTGTTATATTGTCTAGGGCCCCGATGTACATTCCTTTGGGATATAAATATCAATTTGATTAGCTAGCAGGTCTTGTCAGCTACAGTATCTTATCCCCTGGGGCATTTGAGCAATGACGTGGTCCCAGGACTTCTGTAAAAGGCCGGAGGACTCTTAACTAAAGCCTATATAAGACACAGTCCCAGCCCAAACAGAACAGCTCTTCCTTTAGGCTATCTGATCTTAGCTCTTTCTGATTCCTTCTTCTCCCAGCTTTGGAAAACAGCCACAAGGTGAGTTTAGCCTTTCAGCCTAGAGATTTTTCTATAGATATCTATTTTATTTGTTTTATTTTTTTCCAGCCTTTGGCCACAACTGGGCCATTAACATAGCCCAACTGCACGGAAACTATCAGGATTTGCAACCCAAATGCACTGACTGCAAGAGAAGAGTAAAATCAATCTATTCCACGACCATCCCGGTGGAAAATAAAATAAAATAATAATAATAATATTAATAATTACCTGGGTGGACAAGAGGAATTTTTATTTTATTTTTATTTTTTGAGGAAAGAGTTCTGCTCGCTGTTCAGAATGGCAGGTCCCCCTGCCTTGGACCGTAATCTTTGCTGCTGCTATTTCTCCAAGAAACAAGGAGGTATCTTATGATTGCCCCATCTGGTGGTTGCAAAATGGCTAAGATCAACATCACTCCAGCAGCTGCAGCCAATGTCTCCTTGGAGATTTGCAGCTTGCAACCTCTGCTTGGCAATGTTATTAGTCCGTAATTTTCTTGTCTTACCTTTAACCTCAGCTAATTATTTCCCCCTCCTCCCCATAGCTTTGAGATGGCACTCGCTGGACTGCTGAGTGAAGCAGAAATCTCGGCTGGCTTGCAAAGCTGCCAAGGTAATTCCTGTCTTTCAGAGTCTTCCATTCTCCTTCCTACTGCAATAAGATTTTTTTTAAAAATGTGTAACTTTCTTTGCTCTCTTCTTGCTTTCCTGGCCTTGATTGTACAGTGCTAGAAAACCAGAATCCTTTCTTAGTTGTGCTTTTTCCATGGCTAAAGCAAAGTTAAAGCAATGAAACGAGTACTTCCGAAAGCTTTTTAAAATCAGGCAAAATTACATAACCAGATGTTCAAGCTTTAATGTGTTACAAATTGCAAATGCCGTGCTTAAAAGCTGTATGAAGTCTATTTAAAATCTTTTGTGCAGTTAACATGTAACCTTGCATAATTGAAGAGATCTTTTACACCTCATGAATAGACACATTTAAGGACAACGATGTATAATATTTTATCCGAAACTGTTGCTAAAAAAATTAAATAGACCAAGCTAACAGGTGCAAAAGGGCAGAGTAATGGGTAGTGGGATAAATCCTCTGTTTAAATTGTCAGACAAAGATATAATCTAAACATCACGGACAATCTGGTTGGAATCTTAGAATGCCCATTTCAAAGGCCGATGTGTTAAATCAGACTCATGAAATAAATGGTTTGTGGAGTGGTGGTGGGGGGGGGGGAGTTAATTCTCCAGATTATTTTAACAGCTATTTGGCAAATTGGTTTCCTGTCTTCATTCTCTCACAAAACGAGCGTAGTGTTAGGTCTCTGGTTTCGTTCTATAGGGAGATAGATATTTGTCCATTTCATTGGCATCATGGTTCTACAAACTTCTGTGGAACACCACATATTAGGGGTAATCCACGTCCTGGTGGATTAGAGCCATTGATCCATGCTGTGGTAATGCTATGGGACAGCGGAAGACAGTCAGAATACAGAAATCCTTATCTCCATACATAGGGCGAGGAACACCCTAATTTTGAGTAACTTTAGCATTATTCAAAATTAGGGTGTTCCTCTCCCTATGTATGGAGATAAGGATTTCTGTATTCTGACTGTCTTCCGCTGTCCCAATTAAGACGCAGCAGGCACAGAGGAATGAAGTGAGCGAATTATTAGCACACCCATTAAAGTATGGCACAAGCGCCTTTCAATAGAAATCTAGAGTTTATCAGATTAGCTAATCCCAGCCTTCGCCAACCTGGTGCCTTCCAGGGTGTTGGATTATAAATCCCATCATCCCCAATGATGGGATTTGTAGCCCAACGCATCTGAATGGCACCAGGGTGGGGAATGCTCACGCAAGTAACAGAGAACGTTCTTTAAAAGGATCATCGCACACACAAGCAAATACGCGCAAACAAGTTCATCATTGAAATCTGACCTGAAACAGCCGTCCCTGGCTCCAAATATGGCAATCCAGTGACACTTCAGAGAAGGGACGAGGCAATTTTCCTCGACCCACTGTGGTGTAGAGGTTAGAGTGTTGGACTGGGACTCGGGAGATCTGGGTTCTAGTCCCCACTCGGCCATGAGGCTCACTGGGTGACTCAGGGCCTGTCACTGACTCTCAGACTAACCCACCTCACAGGGCAGTTATGAGGATAAAATGGAGAGGACGAGGTCCATTTAAGCCAAAGCCACTTTGGAGGGGAAAAAGAGGGTTATCAACGTAAATAATAATAAACCATAAATATGGAAAAGCCAAGAAAACAGAATCTAGATGATGAGATATAACTCCTGGGCACATCCAGGTTTAAAATGTTTTGCAGCACGTATATCTGGTGTACATGTTCATGGGAACAACAGGAACACTGTCTCAAGCTTCTGAAGCGCTGGAGTCTTGCTCTGTTTTTGAATCATAGCGCTCAAAAATCCATAGAGCACGTGCTTCTTTTATTAGGGAAAGTCAAAATTCACAAAAACAGTGCAAGCTTTCGAGGTCTCCAGATCTCTTCATCATTCGAGATGTGGCAAAAAGCAGTTTGGGGGAGTGGAGTAAGTTCCAGGAGCGAGTGCGGGGAGAAGGCTGCTGTAGTCAGGATGTCTGCATGGTCAGAAGTCTTCAGATGATAGGGAGGAGGAGGCTTTGCAGAAGTTTGGATTGAGGCCTGCCAAGTGACATGACGGTTTCAGGTTTCAGAGTGCCCAGGGCTTCTGAGGAGAAGAAATTAGCAGACGTGGATGCTTCTCCCTTCATAAGGAAATCATAGTGTCAGACCAACGGCTTATTTTAGGGTTATTTGAGGGTTGTCCAACCCTCAACCAACTCCTGCAACCTGGGTTTGTAAGTTGGGTGCCCAGCATGATTTAACCCATGGTGTGCTGTTCTGTCATGCAAATCAGGCCAGTGCCTGACCCAAAGTCACCCAGTATGTTTCCTGGCAAAGTGGGGACAAAAACTGGAATCTTCCAAATCCCAGTCCAGTGCTCTAACCACTACACGGCATTCATTTGTGTTTTATTTATTTATCTCATTCCATTTCTATACCGTCCTATAGCCGAAGCTCTCTGGGCAGTTCACAAAAGTTAAAACCGTCAAGTACAATTCAAAGTATAAAACACAACAGTAGAAGAACAGGAGATAAAAGCACAACCAGGATAAAACCAAGCAGCAATGCAGAGATTTATACAGATTTAAAATGCAGATTTAAAACAGCAAAGTTAAAAAGGATAAGATGATGAACTGTTAAAGTACTGGGAAAATCAAACATTCTTCACCTGGCATCAAAAAGTGTGTAACATAGGCGCCAGGCGAACCTCTCTAGGGTGATCATTCCACTGCTAGGGTGCCACAGCAGAGAAGGCCCTCCTCCTGGTAGCCACCTGCCTCACTTCCTTTGGCAGGGGCTCAAAGGAAGTGTGTGACATTCATAGGCCCCGTTCAGAAGACAAAGCTTTTTTGCCTTATTCACCGTGGTTAAAGGTGTCTTCTGAACAGGGTCATAATATATCTGAATAATGCACGTTCCTTAACCTCTTCCCTCCTTCCCCTTCTGTACTTCACCTGCTGTTTCTTTGTCCTCCTTCAAGCTGCTGACTCCTTCAGTTGCAAGACCTTTTTTGCCAAGACGGGTCTGAACGTCAAAACTAAAGAGGATCTGGCCAAGGTATTTGGAGTCATTGACCAGGACAAGAGTGGATTCATTGAGGAAGAAGAGCTATTGTGAGTAAAAGATAGAGGAAACACCATGGGAAGGGCTGTAGCTCAGTGTGGTAGAGCACTTACTTGGCATGCAGAAGGACTCAGGTTTGAACCCCGGCTTCTCCAAGTAGGACAAGGAAAGAAATCCACCTGAAACCTTGGAGTAGGGTGACCATATGAAAAGGAGGACAGGGCTCCTGTATCTTTAACAGTTGTATTGAAAAGGGAATTTCAGCAGGTGTCATTTGTATACATGGAGAACCTGGTGAAATTCCCTCTTCATCACACCAGTTAAAGCTGCAGGTGCCCTGCCCTCTTTTAAATCTGGTAAGTCTAGTATAGCTCCTGCACCTTTAACTGTTGTGATGAAGAGGGGATTTCACCAGGTTCCCAATATAGACAAATGACACCTGCTGAAATTCCCTTTTCTATGCAACCGTTAAAGATACAGGAGCCCTGTCCTCCTTTTCATATGGTCACCCTACATAACTGCAGCTATTTAAAAACAGATGTGAAAACCTCCAAGCGCCACGTCCTCCTCGTAGTTTCACTGCAGGGGAAGAGGAGAAAGGAAAGCTGATGTGACTGAGGTTCCTTCATGTAATGAACTGCATCCAGTTCTGGGCTCCACAATTCAAGAAGGACGCAGACAAGCTGGAGCATGTTCAGAGGAGGGCAACCAGGGTGATCAGGGGTCTGGAAACAAAGCCCTATGAAGGGAGACTGGGCATTGAGAAGATTGAGGGGAGACATGATAGCACTCTTCAAATACTTGAAAGGTTGTCCCACAGAGGAGGGCCAGGATCTCTTCACGATCCTCCCAGAGTGCAGGACACGGAATAACGGGCTCAAGTTAAAGGAAGCCAGATTCCAGCTGGACATCAGGAAAAACTTCCTGACTGTTAGAGCAGTACGACAATGGAATCAGTTGCCTGGTGAGGATGTGCCCTGCCCTCTTTTAAAACTGGTCACTCTAGTATAGCTCCTGCAGCTTTAACTGTTGTGATGAAGAGGGAATTTCACCAGGTTCTCCATATATACAAATGACACCTGCTGAAATTCCTTTTTCTATGCAACTGTTAAAGATACAGGAGCCCAGTCCTCTTTTTCATATGGTCACCCCACCTTGGAAAGACGCTGCTGCCAGTCAGTGTGGACAATCCTGGTCTAGATGGACCAAGGATCCGACTCAGTATAAAGCAGCTTCCGATATTCCTCCCCACAAACATTTGCCAAGCAAAATGTAGGTAGTGTTACCGTCCGTGTTGTCGGGTTGGATCCAAAAGCGCCCCTTCTCCACACAGAAGAAATCTTCTGTTCGTGGAAAGATTGTTCTCCTTCTCATGCTGGGGCATTTCGAGATCAAAGTAAAACTAAATCCAAAGTGATTTATGTATGTATTTGATTTATATCCCACCCAGGGCCAGTCATATAAAACGCTGCGTAAATTACATGAAAACGACAAATATATAATAAAATATGATAAAACCATCAACATAATCAATTAATGAATCAAGAAAGAAATAGAGCACTTGCCTATATCTCCCAAAACCTACCGAGATAAATTAGATTTATCTGGTAACTAGGTGTATGTGCATTTCGAGAGAGGGGAGGGGATCAGTGGAGGCTGGTGGCTCTGATTCCGCTGGGGCTGTGAATCCACTCCGGGTTTTAGTCAGAACCAGCCAGAAGTCTAAATGAGCTATCCAAGGTGATGGACCTATTTTGGGGTTAGCGTTCAGCACCTTGGATAGGTCCTTTAGAGTTCTGGTTGGCTCTGGCTGAAATCCAGAGTGGATTTAGAGCCCCACTGAAATTGGAGAGACCAGTCTCTACTGACAGATAAAGAGGTAGGTGTAAAACAGCACACAAGCAAAGCAACAAGGAAGTCCTTTATCCCCTCTGGATGCAGTCAGTCTTAAGCCGAAGCATATAACTTAAGACTGATAGACTAATAACAGAGTAATTTCAACATATATTAGAGCTAAACCTTTCAGCTTCTGCCTTTGTCATATTAAACGGATACCAAGAATAGCAGTTTTGGAACGCTGGGTGATGAAAATTCCTGGGAAGGAGGAGGGGAAAATAAACCAAGTAATGTGAGTGGTATAAAGCTTACAAATTGAGGCCATATGGACTAAGAGTCCGGAGTCTGTAGATCCAGATGTTTTCCTTTCTGTCCAATGTCCTTTGTTAGTAGGAATCAATTGCACATCTAAGACACTACGTGCAGGTGCATGAAATAATTTGTTAGAGGCTGCTTACTTTTGTTTTGTTTTTAAGCAAGAAATGCAGGTTTATGGTTATGGCATCTTGCTTTTAGGTCTGTTGTCATTTTTTCGTCATATTGCAGACAGCATTCATCTTTTTTTCTTCTTCTTACATTCAGTTAAATAAATCACAGTGGTGGAAGTTCATGTTATTGGTTATCTAATGCAATATTTTTATTTATTTATTTATTTCACTTATATACCGCTCCCATAGCTGGGGCTCTCTGGGCGGTTTACAGAAATTCTAAAATTAAGATAAAAACGAGTATATAAAATTTAAAATTCTAAAACACAGAACATACACACATAAAGCATTAAAACCCGTTAAAAAACTAAACATGTGGGTGATTAAGATGTGCCGCCATATGCCTGGGCAAAGAGGAAAGTCTTAACCTGGCGCCGGAAAGATAGCCGCGTTGGTGCCAGGCGAGCCTCGTCAGGGAGATCATTCCATAGTCTGGGGCCACCGCTGAAAAGGCCCTGTCCCTCGTTGCCACACTCCGAGCCTCTCTCGGAGTAAGCACCTGGAGGAGGACCTTAGATGTTGAACGTAGTGACCGGGTATATTCACGTCGGGAGAGGCGTTCCGTCAGGTATTGTGGTCCCAAGCCGTGTAAGGCTTTATAGGTCAAAACCAGGTTAAATAAGTTTTGTTAGGAACAGTACTCTTAAAAGAAGTGGTTTCTCCCTTGCAAAAGGGAGAGGAAAAGAGAACTGCCTTCCCCAAAGTGGGTTTCTCCAGATGTTTTGGACTTCAACTTACATCAGCCACTACCAGGCTGAGCACTGCTCAGGAGTGCTGGGAGTTGCAGTACGAAACATTTGGTGGGCATCTGGTTGGGAGGGTTTCTATATCTATACACACACACACACACACACACACACACACACACACACACACTTCAAATAATACTAATGGCACAATCCAGCAAAAGTCAAGCATATTTAAGTTTCATCCATTTCATGGTAAAGAGGAAATTGCTGCCTGGACATTTTAGGAAAGGCAGGATATAAATGCTTTAAATAAATAAGCATGTGCTTAAATCTCTCCCAAAGTGATCACAATGTTTCAAAGTGCATAACATTAGCTGGATTGGCAAGACACATTTTCTCAAGGGCTCCAAGTACTTTGCATGCATTATCTCAGCAATGCTCTCCTACCCATATCGTTATTATTCCCATAGTACTGATGAGGGTGCAGAGACCGAGGGCTTCTCCGCACAAGGCTTTTATTATGCGCTCGTGAGTGGTCATGCATGGAAGTTTGCAGGCCCTTTACATGACATCATCAACATTCAGGGCCTCTCACATGCTTTATACCCTTGTTTCCAGCTTTTTTTCTTACTGGGGAAATGCAGCAATTTAGCAGTGAATTTAGCAGTGAATTTAGCAGTGCTTTGAAGCGCTCCAAGAGCTGGTGAATTTCCAGAATCCCATTATAATGGCTGTATAATGAAACGTATAGAACTGAGCAAAAATCTCCAAAAAAAGCACATGTTAAGTATGTATAAAGTGGCTGATCTTAATCCCACAAAGAATCCAGAAGCAGAAGCCCCAGTAAAGGCACGGGATAAATGCCTGGTGTAGAGAAGACTTGAGAGATGGCATTTACCTCTCCTATACTCCACAGAGTCCCTGTCTAGCGGTGGCAGGAAGCCAGTATGGAGAAACAACCATTTAATTTAACTGTATCATGGTTTATATCAGCATATGTTTTTGGTATGTATGTATTCATTTATTTAAAATACTTTCAACCCATCTTTCAGGGTGCACTGAAATTGACCTTGAACCTGTGGAATAGGGCAAACTTTAATATATATATATATATATTTATATATTTTTTTCTGTCTGTCTTTTGGAACATAAACCTTCCTGGAGGGGAGAGGAGAGCTTTGTGCATGTTTTTCTCTCCAAAGCAGAAAAGGAGAGTAGTGTTGCTCATACAGATAAAATAATAAAAATTCCCCCTTGGCTTGCTGTCCTCTCCCTGATCTATCCATTCCTCTCCCACAGCAAATTCCTGCAAAATTTTAAAAACGGAGCCCGACTTTTGACTGATAAGGAGACCAAGGAATTCCTGGCCAAAGGTGACACTGATGGAGACGGCAAAATTGGAGTGGACGGTAAGGAGGCGTTGATGGAATCCTTCACGCTATTTCCGATGTTTAAGCTGGGTGTGTGGTTGACTATGTAAACAAAAGGGGGGTCCAGGAGGGAGGTGTGAACAAGCTTGACTATTAACTATTTAACCCAAGGCTTGAACAAGCATAACAAATCTTTAAGGGAACAAACCGTAAGACGGGTGAGGATCTCAAAACAGTCCAATGAGTAGTGAGTGTGCTTCATGACCGCAGAATGCTGCATTAACAGTGAGCCAGTGTGGTGTAGTGGCTAAGGTGTTGGACTGGGAGTCGGGAGATCTGGGTTCTAGTCCCCACTCGGCCATGAAAACCCACTGGGTGACTTTGGGCCAGTCACAGACTCTCAGCCCAACCCACCTCACAGGGTTGTTGTTGTGAAGATAAAGTGGAGAGGAGGAGGATTATGTATGCCGCCTTGGGTTCCTTGGAGGAAAAAAAGGCAGGATGTAAATGCAATAAATAAATAAATGATTAAATTAACAAGGGAAAACCAAGGGCTGGGTAGAATCAGGTGGCTGGCCTTCCGTACTGCAGCATTTTGTTGCAGTTCTCACTTGTAGTTGCCTATTAATCCGTGGGTAGTTGATGTGTGTACACCTTAATTCAAACTATTTGCTTCTATTATCCTACATGATTAAGAGCGAGAGAGACGTAAGAACAGAAAGTCATGATATTGATTCTAGAAGTTTTCACCTCCTCCAGGAGCAGGTGCTTAGTAAAGCCCATGGGTCTTAACTCCATCAAGCCATCCCAAAATACTTTGCATTTCAATAGGGTGCGATAGATCGTTGCTGGGAAAATCCATTTCTCCCCCAGCTAAGCTCAGAAAGAACAGGGGACCCTAATGTTCTGGTGTTGTGTCCGCTATTTATTTTACTTATTTATTTATTACATTTTTATAACGCCCAATAGCCGAAGCTCTCTGGGCGGTTCGCTATACCACCAGTTGTATAGAAGGGGGGATTTCTAAAATTCTCTACATAACTATTAATTGTGCGTTCCTCTTTTGCAGCCATCCACCCAAGGCAGGACTAGAGAAAATCCATATTAACTGGGCAGTAGAGCAGGAAGTTTATTTCTCTAATCTCAAAATAATTACATCTGGCTTTTGTTTCCTTTCCTTTCCTAGAGTTCATAACCCTGGTTAAATGTTAAAGCGATCAAGAGGAAGACCAAGCTAATTGTATTGTAAAACACCCTTTCTTATTGCAAGTCTACTATTTATTTATACATTTTATACAGTGAAATGGCATTGACAGTTGCCAGTATATTGTGTCTTACTGTTAGAAGACTGTGTTAACTCGCGACACACGGCTTGATCTTTATCATTGTCTAGTGTTGTACATCTGTAGTTCAAAGGGCTCGACATCAAACGAGAGACAACGTTGGAACCCAAGGAGAAGAACTTCTGAGCTTTGATGTTTCATTTGCAGTAGGCGCTATTAGGAATACTCAGTAAATGTAAGATTTCAAAGAGATCGAGGGGTCAAGAGTTAACCGATATCCGTCTCCCTTCCAACTGAGGTCCATGACGTGACAGAGGAATAGAAAAATCACATTGATTTTTGTTTATGTTTAAACAAAAATGTCCCCTGAGAATGTTTAAACTGGCCTTCTTCCTGACATAACCAGCTTCATAAAATGCCTTGCTATAATAACACTGGTGGAATGGTTCATTCATACATATAAAGTGACTTCATCATTCATGACTTCCAGGGTCATTTTTTTTTTACTCATGTAACTTACGTTGTCACGTCCTTTTTCTTCCGGTGTTTACGTAGTGAATTCCTATTTGATGACCAAACCATGCTAGCTTTGTGATGCTTTGAAAACAATTGGAGGGGGTTGGGGGGGCTTCAGGGGAGCCCACCCCATCTTGCCAAACCTCCACCACCCTCCCAGAAATGGGAATATGGTCCATAAGAGGTCCGACCAAGAAGGAGTAGCAACCCCACCATGGAGATAGATAAGAATCAGCTCCCCCAGGAGAATTCACTGGAGCTCCTCGTGAGCAATAGCCAACTTGGGAGAAAGTAGGCATGGTTGGAAAGTTGTGGATAAAAGGCAGAAGAAAAGGGAGGCTGAGGAATTCTGTAGCTGAGGGGCCATGTGGAAAAGAAGATGGGTCTCCTGCACCTTTAATATATGTGTGCCCTCTTCTACACTGCTATTAAAGGTGCAGGAGTCCCATCCCCTTTTGCAAATGGCTACTATATCTCTGGCTGTCTCTCGGGACAGAAGCAGAGAATAAGAACAAGCTCTCTCACCAACTGAGGTGGGAGACAACATGTGCCGCATCACACCCCTTCCTGCAGCAGCCACTGCATCATACTCCCTTTATGTTTACCACTGCAACCACGGCTTTATGGAGAGTTGCACGGCCACCCCTTCCAGCCACGTGGCGCTCCATAGAGCCAACACAGCAGTGGCAAAAGTAAGGGAGCACGACAAAGGAAACAGAGGGTGGGTGGCTAACCCAGAGAGCCCCGCTGCGGCAAATGCCATGGTGGGAGAGCTGGTGGCAGGGTTCTCCAGGGCACCCACTGGAGAGGGCAGCAGCAACAGTCCCTCCTGGGAGTGGTGGAGAGGAGCACCACTCTTCCCACTTTAGCCATCTGATACAGGTACCTCACCCTGCTTCCTGGGAGGGCTGGCCCTGACAATGACAATCAATGGGGTGCAAGTAGCCCGTTTCTCTCTAGTAGGGGGCAGAGGACCTGTGACTTGCCCTGTCCTGGCCCCTTTGCTCACACTTATTTGGAGCACCTGAGATACTATGGGATGGGATGCAGGAAAGACATTTGCAAGTGTTAAAGATGGTTGCCACTAGATATCAGACACCCAACAGGGATCGTCAAGTAATGGAGAGCAGTTCCAAGGGTCAAAAGGTTGCTGACGCCTGCTTGGCTTCGGTTCTCAGAGTTCCTCTGACCTCACAGGCGACCCAAGCAGTTACTTGAGGTGGCGATATGCTTAAGGGTGCCAGTGGAGCAATTCAAGAAACAACGGAAGCGGCCTTATACAGAGTCAAATGATTGTTCCATCTAGGCCAGTGTTGTCGACACTGACTGGCAGCAGCGGCTCTCCAGGGTTTCAGGCAGGGGATTTTCCAGCCCTTCCTGGAGATGCCGGGGATCGAACCTGGGAACTTCTGCAGACAAAGCAGGAGCTCTGCCACCAAGCTACATCCTTTGAGAGGCTTCCGGGTACGCTGGCGAGGTGTAACTCTCAAATCATGTGCAACTGCTCATGATCTGAAGCAAAGGATCTAGGATCATTGGAAATCAGGATGCAAAGACCCCCGCCAGTGTGAAGTTGTGCAGCAGGGGGGGGGGCAGATAAATAGGGAGAACCATCATCTGGTCAACCACTCCTTTCCAGTGGTTTAGTAATAAATCATAGAATCATAGAATAACAGAGTTGGAAGGGGCCTACAAGGCCATTGAGTCCAACCCCCTGCTCAATGCAGGAATCCACCCTAAAGCATCCCTGACAGGTGGTTGTCCAGCTGCCTCTTGAATGCCTCTAGTGTGGGAGAGCCCACAACCTCCCTAGGTAACTGATTCCACTGTCGTACTGCTCTAACAGTCAGGAAGTTTTTCCTGATGTCCAGCTGGAATCTGGCTTCCTTTAACTTGAGCCTGTTATTCCGTGTCCTGCGCTCTGGGAGGATCGAGAAGAGATCCTGGCCCTCCTCCATGTGACAACTTTTTAAGTATTTGAAGAGTGCTACCATGTCTACCCTCAATCTTCTCTTCTCCAGGCTAAACATGCACAGTTCTTTTAGTCTCTCTTCATAGGGCTTTGTTTCCAGACCCCTGATAATCCTGGTTGCCCTCCTCTGAACACGCTCCAGCTTGTCTGCGTCCTTCTTGAATTGTGGAGCCCAGAACGGGACGCAATACTCTAGATGAGGCCTAACCAGGGCCGAATAGAGAGGAACTAGTACCTCACGTGATTTGGAAGCTATACGTCTATTAACGCAGCCCAAAATAGCATTTGCCTTTCTTGCAAATGTTGAACTGCAAGTGCTCATCTTGGCAGTCCGCAAAGCCAGGCCCTCAAAGAGGATCAAAAATCACCGGATCCATATCAACAAACTTGTTCTAGCACTTTTCATCTCCACCTCAGGCCTTTTGTAAATCTAAATGGGTCCTAATTGCTCATTCAAGACCAAGTCGTCCCAAAATTTATTTATTTATTTATTTATTGAAGCATTTGTATCCCGCCTTATATCATTGGGATCTCAGGATGGTGTATAGAAAACGTCCAGTCAAGCAGTATAAAACAATAAATAATTTGCACAGCTATAACATATTAAACCATTAACAAGCTAATAGCAGTATATAAAAAATTAAAACAATTGAACAATTAAATCATGTACAGCTTTAGGCAAATTTAGCCCTCAAAGGCTTCGATAAAAAAGCCACATTTTAACTTGGCGCTGAAACAAAGCCACCGTCTGCACCAGTTGGGCTTCCAAAGGGAGGGCATTCCACAACCAGGGTGCCACAACAGAGAAGGCCCTCTGCCATGTCCCATCATAATGTATGTCTCGTATTGGTGGGATGCAGAGAAGGGCTCCACCAACAGATCTTAAAGACAGGCATATAAAAGGAGAGCTGTTCCCTCAAGTATTGAAGTCCCAAACCATTCAGGGCTTTAAATGTCATCACCAACACCTTGAACTCCAACCAGAACAGTATAAGCAGCCAGAGAAATTTCTTTGAGACTGGTGTTATATGGTCTTTACTTGATGTTCTGTTCAGCAGTCTGCATGGCAACAGGGGACAAATATATTGTTGATGGGAAAATCCATCACCTCACCCCACCCCCAGTTACTGGGAAGATTGTAGCTCCCTGCTCATCAAAAGTTGCCGACGACGCTGCTTGTTTCCATAAAGCTCAACAAAAATCAAGACAAGGGAATTCCATTCTGTGGCTCAGTACACAAACAACTGTACAAGGAATTGTGAGCTCTCTAGAGATGCATGACCACTTGATGGCACTCTTGTTTTATTCACTAGTTCACCATCTATGTGATAAGTTTTTAATCAATCCCAGATCTGTTTTTTTTTTTTTTTTAATATAGGTTTGGCTGATTGCTCAAAGTTGTTTTTAGATATATGTCGTCTTTGCGTGTATTGTCTGTTGCATCGTTTTAAATTTTGTATATCGCTTTTAATGTTTTACTCTTTCGTAAAACACTGAGAGAGTGCCGGCTATGGGGCGGGTATAGAAGTGTGTGTGTGTGTGTGTGTGTGTGTGTATAGATAGATATAGAAACCTTCCCAACCAGGTGCCAAAAGGAATACAAAGTCGGCACCTGCCTGATCTCCAGAGGCAGGGTATTCTATAGGAGGGGGGCCACCACACTGAAGACTCTTCACCTGGTAAACTCCAATCGCACAATAGGTCTATGTGGAACCACCAGAAGAATGCCCTCAGATGACCTCAGTGACCAGGCAGGTCATCGAGCCGGGTTCACTTCTCGCCCATCACTTATCACCCTCTTAGTGGTGCTTTGGGGGACCCCTCAGTTGAGGGGCCCTTGACGTCAGCCCCAAAGTCCAACCTCGCTGCACCATCATCTTCTATTCACTGGGCTCCCTGCATTTTCAGTGATATTTTGTTTTTGCTTTTTAAGATAATGACCAAGAGTGCTGCAACTCTAGAAGAAGAGCTGGTAACAATATACACCTCCCTGGAGCCTTCTCTCTGGACTCTCGCAGCTTTTGAACCTATTCTCGAGAGTGATTGTCTAAAACCCTTAATCATCCTCTAACCTTTAGGGCAGACTTATTGTTAAATTAACAGAGAAAACCTGAATAATTCAGCAATCCAGAGATCACCCTGCCTGATTAGGCCGCTGACAGCAAGAAACATCTTTAGTCAATTGCAAGGAGCATCAAGGTCACCAGATAGCGATACTGTGTCGTTTGTGACACTCTATAATCTGTTTAATGTTCATCATAAATAAAGACGGGTACATCGAAATGGTAGCAGCAGCAGGAGAGTTACCAGTTATATTGCTTCAAAATTGTACACCAAGCATCGTGGAGTTTTTTTTATTATTTTTAATCAGTTATTATAAGTTTTAATAAAAAAAATATATAAAAAAGTGCAACTACATACTTCTAAATTTAAAAAATGGGGAGAAGGAGTGAATTACTTCTGTGAAGGTAGACCAAAAAAGAAAAAAAGGGGAAAAGGAGTAAATAAACTTCCGTGAAGGCAGACCGAATACCCAAATATAAGTCCATCTGTAAATGGCACCTGTATACCACTCTTTCAAACATTGCTAGTGTTATTAGGTCTTCAGTCCATTGCGTTATAGGTGGTGAGTGTTGTAACATGTCTTTTAGCAGTCAAGAGGCTGGGGAAAATCCATTTATGCTGACCATGTGTTATATTCCAAGAAGCAGGTGCATAATTTAAGATAACATGCACATCAGACAATGTTAAAGAGCTTTCCAACACAAAGCTCATGCGTCTGATGGTTTCTTCCCAAGAGGAGGCAACGACTGAGTATTTCCAGAACATATGAACAAAAGACACCTCCAACAATTAGCCGACTTAGACAAAAAGACCTTGTGGCGTTTTTTGCTGAATAAGAGGTATGTAGTGTTAAGGGCATAAACTGCTGCTATTGTTGTACAATTAAAAACATAGCACTCTCTAGCATTGATCTTTTCATAGACAGGAAGGAGAAAGTCCAGGCCAGGGTGATAGTGCCATCAGCTACTGGACTGACCATGTAGAGCAGGGGTGAGGTAGCTCAGGTCCACAGGCTAAATCAGGGGTCCCAATCCTCCAAGTTTCCCCAGGTGACCACACCTCCTTTCCCCCTCCCCCCTGACCACTGATTATTTGGTTGTTTCTGAACTTATGCTGATTTTTTCCTCATTCTCAAAGGTTGAAATGCATAGAGACATTTAGAAGTAATTATTATAATTTGAACAGAAATACAATACATCTCACCATAGTGATGGAAATAGATTTTTCCCTGGAGGGGTTCAGCTTGTACAGTTGTTCTCCCTTTAGGCTCCTCTACCAGCCCTTAAAACAGAAGATGGTTCTCTGCAAAAGAAGAGACATGGCCACCCTACCTAAGAACATAAGAAGAGCCGTGTTGGCCCAGACCAAGGGCCCACCTAGTCCTGGGTTCTGGTCCCATAGTGGCCAAACAGATGGCCACAAGATATCCACAAGCAGGACATGAGTGCAACATCACTCTCCCACCCATGTTCCCCAGCAATCAGTGTACACTGCCTCTGATACTGGAGGTAGCATATGTAGGGTGACCATATGGAAAGGAGGACAAGGCTCCTGTATCTTTAACAGTTGCATAGAAAAGGGAATTTCAGGAGCAAAATTAACAGTGATAATGAGAGATAAATCATCAGTCTCATTTATATCCGAATGGAAACCTCTGATAGAATTTTTGTAAGAAACAGAGAAAAACTATGTATTTGTCTGTGGATTCAATGTATGAGGAATAGATAAATTGGAAGAAAGAAATGGATTTGATTATTGTGTTAAATGTATTAACAACGAGAGAATACAATTTACACCTCTGATTTGTAGAGAGCCGAAAACATACCTTAACCTTGGTTTATGTATTTCCCTTTTTCTTTGATTTTCTTTCTTATTTTTATTGTCTCTTTCTTTCTTTCTTTCTTTCTTTCTTTCTTTCTTTCTTTCTTTCTTTCTTTCTTTCCTTGTGTGTTCATTTCCCTTAGATGTAATGTCTTTATGCAATGCTTAAATGTCATATATGGTTATGAAACAATTAAAAAAAATGTTTAAAAAAAAGAAAAGAAAATGGAATTTCAGCAGGTGTCATTTGTATGCACGGAGCACCTGGTGAAATTCCTCTTCATCACAACAGGAGCCCTGCCCTCTTTTGTATCTGGTCACTCTAATATAGCTCTAGTATACCCTTTCTATACAGCTGTTAAAGATACAGGAGCCCTGTCCTCCTTTTCATATGGTCACCCTAGCATATAGCCACCATGATTAGTAGCCACTGATAGCCTTCTTATCCATGGATTTGTTTAATGCTCTTTTAAAGCCATCACTACATATTGTGGGAAGAAATCCCATCATTTAACCACGTACTGTATGAAGAAGCGCTTCCTTTTAACTGTCCTGAATTCTCCACCATTCAGCTTCATGGGATGGCTCAGGGTTACTTCAGTCCCGCCTGCCACTGGAGAGATTTTCCGAAATGGAATTCGGAGAAGAAGTTGGACACCCCCAAGATAAGCTCTTGGTCTGATCCAGCAAGACTCGCCTTAGGTTGCTTCTTTACCTTCCTCGCAACCAAGCTTTGTAAGCGGCAATTGCTTCCATAAAGGAAACGGTTTAACACAAAGAGGTTCCATTTAGCATGTAAGAAACCCAACGTATTTGAAGTTCTGTTAGTCAGGTGTATGTAATCCAGATGCCCTTTTATTAGCGGCGTTAGCCCCTGATGATTTCATTGATTCTAATTAAGGCAGACAGAAAGCAATGCTTCAGATGAAGGGTGCTGTCAATTAATAAATAAAGACCAGTAACCGTAGATTACCACCTGTATTGCTATACAGAAGTATTGCCTTCATTCTGAAATGCAGTTCTTTTTCGCTTTTGTAACCAAGCTTTTAGATAGGATTAGTATCACTTTTGGCCTTGGGGTTAGATTTCAGACTTAAAGGAGCCCATTCATAATAGCTGCTGTCCAGTGACATCTTCTCGTGTTCTTAGTTGATTCCATTGACTTTTTACTACGGGGTTCCGATTAGTTCTTTAACTGTTTCCAAATATAGGAAGAAGAAAGGGATTGGGCAAGGTGTATTTTACACGTCAAAGACCATTTAATAGTTATTTCCAGAACCTTTACAGCATTTGAAATCTACCTGTATGCTTTGGCGGTTCATTGTAAAAAGGAGGAGGGAGGAAAAGATGGAGTGAATCGCTATTCTGTGCTGCAGAAATAAGGTCTATTCCAGGTTTCCTCCCTCCTTTTCTTAGGACTATTTTCAGTGTGATCTTTTGATCTGGTTCTCCTGGAATTTGTCTTAAGATGCATGCAGATGTCACCCTGGAATGATTACACGTGTGTCTTATTTTGCAGCAAAGCCTCCAGAAGTTGACCAGAAGAAAAGACGCCCATGTATGAAGTCTGTAAGCATCTTAAGAAGTATATCTTGGAGATTCAAAACACCCTCATACAGAACCAACTTACTAGCAACTGTATTCGAGCAAATTCAATGCATATATAGCAGCAGTCTTTTGAATATCTAAGAGAAAGAGATGAAAGAGGAAGAAATAACCACCTTCTCACCTCCACCATTGCCTGGACCTGAGCGAGAGGCAGGTGAACAAGCAGGTTGCAAGGATGAAGAGTAGCAACTCCAGAAGGATCTTGCCACTGGACCCCTGCTGGGGTGTGGGACTTCGACAGATGCCCAACCATGCCTACACTTGCCACAAGCCCTGAGACAAGAGCCCAACTATGCCTACACTATGCAAACCCTAAACGGTTTGGGGCCAGGTTATTTGAAGGAACGCCTCCTCCCATATGTACTTGCCTGGACCTTAAGATCATCTACAGGGGCCCTTCTCTGTGAGCCCCTGCCAAAGGAAGTGAGGCAGGTGGCTACTAGAAGCAGGGCCTTCTCTGCTGTGGCACCCCAGCTGTGGAATGAGCTCCCCAGAGAGGTCCGTCTGGCGCCTACACTGTACTCTTTTCGTCGCCAGCTGAAGACCTTTTTATTCTCTCAGTATTTTAACACTTAATTTTAATTTAAATTTTACTGTTCTAACTCTGTATTTTAATCTTACGTCAATTTTGCTGAGTGGTTTTATCCTGGTTGTGCGTTTTATACTGTATTTTGTATTTGTGCTTTTAACCTGTTGGTTGTTTTATTATGGTTTTAATTTTTGTGAACTGCCCAGAGAGCTTCGGCTATTGGGCGGTATAAAAATGTAATAAATAAATAAATACACTTGACGCAAGCCCTGACATGGCGGTTCAAGTAAGGGGACATGGGGTGAGACAGCTAGGTCTGGGACTGAACTACAGGTCCTGACCCAAGGACTGTGGTCTCATGTTCAAGACCATGGAGAGCAGTCCTGCATCCCTTAATTACAATGGTAGAGGGGTGTGAAGCCATTTTTTTTAAAATTACATTTCTATACCGCCCTATTGCCAAAGCTCTCTGGGCAGTTTACAAAAATTTTAAAAAATCATTAAAACTCATTATACAAAGTAGAAACAGAAAGGTATTTACATAAAACCATATGAACAGATAACACAGAGAGAGAGAGAGAGAGAGAGAGAGAGCTTGTTATACTTTCAGCCAATGACGATCCAAAACCTACCGTATTTCTTCAATTCTAAGATGCACTTTCCCCCCCATATAAACATCTCTAAAACGGGGGGCGTCTTAGAATTGCGGGTGTGTCTTAGGGTTTTTTTTTTCTGTTGGTGGTACTGAAATTAGTGTGCATCTTACAATCGAAAAAATACGGTAATTCAAAACTCATGGTAAGCTGCCAAATGCCAGGGAGAGGAGTACAGTTTTAATCTGGGGTGAAAAGATAACAATGTTGGCGCCAGGTGGGCCTCATGAGGGAGATCACTGGGGTGGGGGGGAGCCACCACCAAGAAGGCATATTGTTGGCATCCTCCAAGCTTCCCTCAGAGGAGGCACTTAGATGCTGAGCTTTGTGTACAGGGTCAGTTCATGCCAGGAGAGGCGCTCCATCACGAAATATGCAAAATGCCCCTTATACACTAACAACAACAGCCCTATTACAATTAATCCACATTTTGCCTGTCATCAAAAGTGCTATATTCCCCCACTCCTGAGATAGCAGCATAATTTAGGAAATGGCTTGTAGAAGCAGCAGATGAGGAAATGAAGCTTGCTGAAAAACGTTGACCCCAAACAGTATCAGGTCTCCTTCTGCCCTACTGAACGGTTGTCTTTGTCACGCTGACATGTTGTCACTTGATGCATTTCACCTCCAATTTCCTTCAAAGTATCCACCATCAGAGGAGAATAAAACCAGCTTTTTCTGAAGATTGGAAGCTCCCTTTCATTGGCTGTGTAGGAAGCTGCCTTATACTGAGCTAGACCATGGGTCCATCTTGTTGGAAAAACTGGTGTGACTTACAGCAGAGTTGCTTTACACAGAGAAAGTGTGGCAACATGGCATTTAGTAAATGCAGGCTAGAGCCAGTTTAGAAGTGCAAATCAACTTACTTTATTAGTGCTTTTATGTATATCAGAGAAGGCTATCTAACGCTTTTTAACTAAAGCTGAGTGCAGGGGTGTAAGTAAGCGAAGGCATGAGATAGGCTTCCTTGCTTCCTTCAGGGAGAGAATCATATGGTGCTTGTTGCAGAGGCAGAAGAAGGAAGGGAAGAGGAGAGGAAAAAGGAACTAATCAGACAACAAAGGAAATGAACAAGACAAGTGGCTGTTGATGCAACACAATTGCTATCGCCCCCTAATGTCTGGAGTATGTGGAGTTGATCTTGTTATCCAACACTTCTAAGCCCAGTATTGTCCACACTGACTAGCAGTAGCTCTCCAGGGTTTCTGGCCTGATTCTTTCCTAGCCCTACCTGGCGATGCCAGAAATCAAACCTGTGGCCTTCTGCATGCAAAGCATGTGCTCTACCACTGAGCTTCCCTAACACGATGCTAAACCATGGTTTAGCATTCATAGAATCATAGAATAGCAGAGTTGGAAGGGACCTACAAGGCCATCGAGTCCAACCCCCTGCTCAATGCAGGAATCCACCCTAAAGCATCCCTGACAGATGGTTGTCCAGCTGCCTCTTGAAGGCCTCTAGTGTGGGAGAGCCCACAACCTCACCAGGCAACTCATTCCATTGTCGTACTGCTCTAACAGTCAGGAAGTTTTTCCTGATATCCAGCTGGAATCTGGCTTCCTTTAACTTGAGCCCCCATGTCCTGCACTCTGGGAGGATCGAGAAGAGATCCTGGCCCTCCTCCATGTGACAACCTTTTAAGTATTTGAAGAGTGCTACCATGTCTCCCCTCAATCTTCTCTTCTCCAGGCTAAACATGCCCAGTTCTTTAGTCTCTCTTCATTGGGCTTTGTTTCCAGACCCCTGATCTTCCTGGTTGCCCTCCTCTGAACACGCTCCAGCTTGTCTGCGTCCTTCTTGAATTGTGGAGCCCAGAACTGGATGCAGTTCATTACATGATGGAACCTCAGTCACATCAGCTTTCCTTTCTCCTCTTCTCCTGCAGTGAAACCACGAGGAGGATGTGGCGCTTGGAGGTTTTCACATCTGTTTTTAAATAGCTGCAGTTATGTAGGGTGACCATATGAAAAGGACAGGGCTCCTGTATCTTTAACAGTTGCATAGAAAAGGGAATTTCAGCAGGTGTCATTTGTCTATATTGGGAACCTGGTGAAATTCCCTCTTCATCACAACAGTTAAAGGTGCAGGAGCTATACTGGAGTGACCAGATTTAAAAGAAGGCAGGGCACCTGCAGCTTAAACTGTGGTGATGAAGAAGAAATTTCACCAGGTTCCCATACATGTTGGAATCCTGGATCAGGGTTCTGGTTATGTTTCCATGGATTTACTAATTGCTGAGGAGCTGGAGGAATCAGAAGACTCAGCAGAAAACTTAAAGGTCAACGTTGCACCTGGACATTTATTTATTTATTTATTTATTACATTTTTATACCGCCCAATAGCCGAAGCTCTCTGGGTGGTTGATGTCATGATTGAATAATTGGTGACTTGATTGTTTCAATTAAGGGATTGCAAGCAGTTGCATCATTGTACAGTTACCCTATAAAAAGGATTGTATTCCCATGTACATGTATCACTCACTCACTCCATCTATGTATCAGAGCTGTATTGACTGACCGTATGTAAGTATTTGTATTTGTGATTGCCATAACTAAATTATATTTTTATATGCCAGTAAAGGTTTCTTTAAACCTACTGAAAGTCTCAGTCTTAATCTGTGTCTGTGCTGAGTTTGCTGGAAACCGCTGCAAAACTCTGTTATAAGGTTATTGGCCAGAAGCCCAGTCTGGCAATAACTAAAATAAGGTTGTAAATATTAGACCAACATATTCCAATAGGTTATGGGCCCAGGTCCCAAAAACAACCAGCAAGCAGACTGGTTACAGCAAGAACAGTAGGACTGAAGGATTAAGCCGTGGTTGATTAAATTCCTGAGCGTCTTTGTTGAAAGTTGTAGGAACAGGCAGCCGGAAAGCTATTTCGGATAGCTGGTGTCTGAAAAATCACATGGAGAGAACTGGCAAGAGTGGTTTTGAATTTAAGGGGGCACTGAGGAAGCTGAAACTGTATAGCTGGTCAGGCCCTAAAAGAAATTAAACCACTGAAGGGGTTGTATATCAGAAACAACCTGTTAAATTGAAAGTATGGCATTAAACGTTGGGAACACTATCCCTATGGAATTACTTACAGACGAAAATTACATGTCATGGTCATTCAAGTTAGAAATGAGCCTAAGAAATCTTGATTTGTGGGAGGTTGTAACAGATGCCCCAGCAGAAGATTTGAATGCAGCAGATTTACAGGCGTGGAGACGTCGCGCAGAGCGGGCAAAAGCCCACATTGTTTTGTCCATGAGAAATGACCAACTGTCGTATATAAGCAGAGAAGACACAGTTGATGTTATCTGGGCTAAATTGAGAACTGTATATGTTAGGGATACCGCAGGAGCTAGAATAAGCTTAACCAGAAAGCTCTATCATACACTGATGAAAGAGGGAGAAGATGTAAAAGCCCACTTGCAGAAATTAAGAGACTGTTTTGAAAGTCTAAATGCAGCAGGCTTACCTCTCAGTGACGAAATGAAAACGTATGTGGTTTTGTCGAGCTTACCACCATCCTGGGACGTGCTGGTGACAACTTTAGAAGCAATGAGGATCCAAGACATGAGTTTAAATTTGATATCGGGCAGATTGATAGAAGAATGTCAAAAGAGGACTTTGAGAAAGTCAGCCCAAAGCAGTTCAGGCGATAAACCAGACGCGTTTGCAAAATGGTCTGGGTGTGAAGGGGTTAAGGCTTTGGTGAAGAAGGAGGAAAATGAGTCAGCGTTTTCAACTTCGAGAAAGCCCAAACCTAAGAAACCTCTACGGTGCTTCAGGTGCCAGAAGTTGGGACATTTGCAAAAGGATTGTAGAGTTAAATTACAATCAGAGCCCAACAAAGAGGACAGAGGGAAAAATAAATCAGTGCAGCTAGTGACGGCAGAAGAAAGGAGTCAGCTCTGCAAGCAAGCAGGAGGAAAGAGCTTTCAGTGGCTCATAGACTCTGGATCTTCTACAGTGATTTCGAATAGACCTGACTTCTTCCAGGACTTCAGGGACTCTTCTGAAAAATCTATCACGCTGGCTGATGGCAAAAAAGTTCAAGTGTCTGGCGAAGGCTCGTGCAGACTACCTTTTTTGAAAGAATGCTTTGATAATGCATTGTTTGTTCCCAGTTTAAGTTATTCTCTTCTAGGAGTGTCAAGTTTAACAGAAAAAGGTTTCTGTGTGTCTTTTGAAAAAGACAAATGCTTTATTCGAAAGCATGGACTCCTGAAAGGAACTGCAAAGCTGCAGAATGGATTGTATTTTATACAGGACAATCCAAATGAGGAAGAAACTCCAGAGGTGCAAGCAGGTTGTATGGAAACTTTTGAAAATGTTCCTAACCATGACAATTGCATCCATGTTTTACATAGGAGGCTTGGACATTCAAGTTTTAAAGTGCTGAACAAAACTCTGAATTTTTCAGAGGGTCTAAAAGTTCAGAAATGCAACAATTTTTTAGATTGTTTGATTTGTAAAGTTGCAAAGTCCAAAGAGAGGAATATTCCACGTGTCAGAGACTGGCGGAGTCAACACGTATTGGGACTGGTGCACATGGATCTGACCGGCCCGTTTTCCAGAGAGCTATGGAGGAGCCAGATATGCTTTAGTCATTCTGGATGATAAAACCCGTTTTTCGTGGGTATATTTGTTAAAGCACAAATCTGAATGTTTAGACATGGTGCAGGAATGGGTTAAATTCATAGAGAGAAAACTCCAGAAGCAGATCCGGCAGCTGATGACGGATTGGGGAGGCGAATTCCAATCGACCCGTTTTAAGCAGTTTTGTAAAAAGACTGGCATAAGTCATAAATTATGCAGCCCGAGGACACCGCATCAGAACGGCAATGTTGAGAGGCGCATCGGCGTGCTTAAAGAAAAAATGCAATGTTTATTAAAGGACGCTGAAGCAGAGCCACAATTGTGGGGAGAAGCGTTTGTGGCAGCCAATTACCTTTGTAACAGGACTTGGACTAAAACCATAAATAACATTCCTTTCTTTTTGCTTTACAACAGGAAACCAAATCTAAAGCACTTGAGAACTTGGGGGAGTTTTGCTGTTGTAAATGTTCCAATTTCACAGAGACGTACTTTATCACCGAAAGGAATTAGATTACGCTTTGTAGGTTATGATCACAACAACTGGAGGTTCTTGTGCGAAGGGGGAAGGATAGTGGTCTCTAGGTCAGCTAACTTTAGTGAAGCGAATTGGAAAAGAGTGCACGGCAACCCGGAAGTGCTGGTAGAACTAGAAAGCAGGCAGGAGCCTGAATTGTTGGTTAACCGACAAAGTACAGAGACTCAAGAGTTAAGGCAAGAAGAACAGCAGGAAGAAGCTCCAAGACGCAGTCAAAGAGTTAATAAAGGCATACCACCAAAACGGTACGGCTTTGAAGCTTGCTGTGTGAATTATGAGCCTAATTCTTACTTTGAAGTAAAGAAGTTGAATTCTTTAGAGAGGCAGCAGTGGGAAAGTGCCATGCAGAGAGAGTTAGACAGTCTCAGAGAAAATGGAGTGTTTGAAGAGACGAGTTTGCCAGTAGGGCAAAAATCTCTAACCTGCAGATGGGTATTTAATAGGCATGTGCTCCGCTCCGATTAGGAGCGGAGAAGCAGTAGCGGATTGGCCTGCTCCGCCTTACCCAGAGGCAGAGTAGAAGCGGACCGCGGACCCCTAGAAGCAAGGCGAAGAGAAGCGACCATTTTTCGGAGCTCCTAGTTCAGGTGGAGCGCTCCGGTCGCCATCTTGAAAACATTTCGCCATAGGATTGCATTGCGGGAAATAATCTCGCATAACTAGGTTGTTTTTGAAGCTATTGTTCTGGAAATTCTTGTGCACAGAGAGTCGTGGATGGGGGTCATTTTGAGACTACTCTCACCTCTCTGAGTCGTGCGGGTCGCGTGCTATATTTTTAAAAAAATCGGGTCAACAAACAGGGACAGCGCGGCTCAAACGGCAGTTTTCGGCTTTTCGCCCATAGGATTGCATTGCGGAAAAGAATCGGGGATAACTGGGTTGATTTTTAAGCTATCGTTCTGGAAATTCTTGTGCACAGAGAGTCGTGGATGGGGGTCATTTTGAGACTACTCTCACCTCTCTGCGTGGTGCGGGTCGCGCGCTAGAATTTTTTTTAAAATCGGCAGGAAAAATACCTTTTTCAAAGGGCTGAGGGGCAGAGTCAGCTCCCGGTCATGATCACATGATCCCAAAGTTAGAGGAGGGAATATGTTGGAATATGGTGAAATTCCCTCTTCATCACAAGAGTTAAAGGTGCAGGAGCTATACTGGAGTGACCAGATTTAAAAGAAGGCAGGGCACCTGCAGCTTAAACTGTGGCGATGAAGAAGAAATTTCACCAGGTTCCCATACATACAAATGACACCTACTGAAATTTCCTTTTCAATACAACTGTTAAAGATACAGGAGCCCTGTCCTCCTTTTCATATGATGTCCAAACCCGGACAAACTGGGTTCCCTATTCCTCTTTGCCTAAACGAACTACCTACCGCAAACTCTGTTGTGCTGCGGTTTTTCTCAATGGGCTCAGCGCCGAATCCAGCATGGTAACTGGGCTGCCCTACCAGGCCCTCTAGCTGGGCTGGGCTGAGCTCAAGTTGTAGTATCAGAGGCCAGGGCATGTGGGAGGTATCTCCGAGTCTCAGGTGTAGAGGATGAGGAGGTGGTGGCAGTGAGTAGATCGTGGCTGATAGAGTCACGTTGCTCCTGCCTTCCTTTACAGCCATGTTCAAGCTTAATTAAATCCAACACATTAATTTATTGTCAAGATGGGAGAGCCTACTATATTCTTCTTGGGTATAAATAGAAGTGGGGGGGGGGAAACACAGTTCATTAGTTAAGCAAGACATTTGAGCAGGTTCTCAAATTGAGCACCTAATCCACGAAAAGGTAACCCAAGTAGCTATTGTCACCTTTTGAATCCTATATAAGTTCGGCAGGCAACCCTGAGACCAAGGTACACTTTTGCCTGGTATCAATTCGTCTCTTTTTTTCCTCGTTTCCTCTTCCCTGCTCAGGGAAACCATAAAGGTGAGCAGCCGGCGAAGAGTTTAAGGCTGCAATCCTATACTCACTTACCTGGGAGTAAGCCCAGTTGAACTTAATAGGGCTTCCTTCTGAGTAGACACGCATAGGATTGTGGTGTGAATGCTTTTGCCAAGGTAGTAAGTATATAACTGCCTCTCTAAGGTGGATCTATTTCTTGTCTTGTCTATTTACCTGTTAACTTCTTCCCTGCTTGGAGAAACCTTAAAGGAGAGAAGCCAGCTAATGGACCGAAGGGAAGAAATATCTGTCAATAGGACAAACCTTCCTATTCAAGATGGAATTATTATCTATTATTCACCCGCTATTGTCCAGATGACTGGTGAAGCAGGAATGATTAGCTATTTTACCAAAAACATTCCACCCTTTCATTTTTTCAGCCTGGATGTTTTTAAAAATATATCTTATTACCTCTAGGAAAATCTCGTTTCTGTTTATCATATATATATATATATATATATATATATATATATATATATATATATATATCAATGGCACTGCTGTAAGTATTTCACTGTTGCTCAGAAGATGCAAATTAAATCAAAAATAGTAGGGTAGGCCAGAGTTAAACCAGAAAGGGAGAGGCATTTTTAATGTTATGTATGAGAACAAGATTCATCCAAATAAATTTATATTGACTGTGTAGATATTTTAAATTTAAAGGTACAGTAGTGATAAATTGATGTCCTTTCCAAAGTTTTCTGTTTTTTTTTTTCTTCTCTTATACATCTGGCATTGCTTCCACGGAGGGATGATTTCACTTGCCTCTTTGCCTTATTTTCTTTTGGAACAGATTAATATGAGTATCAATGACCTCCTCAGCCCTTCTGATATCGCTGCTGCGCTCAGAGACTGCCAAGGTAAGAATGTCTGGAGAAATAAATTAAGGGTACTAGGCTTTTATTGTGTAATTGTCGTGCCTCATTCACAGAATGGGGTTTCTGGGTGGACATAACCTACTGGGAGAAGTATAAAGTGTTGGTTATCACCTTTAAAGCCCTACATGGTTTGGATCCAGGCTACCTGCGGGATCGCCTTCTCCCGTACAATCCACCCTGCACACTCAGGTCCTCTGGGGAGAATTTACTCCAGCCAACAAAAACAAGGCTGACAACCGTTACCCAGAGGACCTTTTCTTCTGCCGCTCCCAGTTTGTGGAATGGCTTACCGGGAGAGATTCGCCAACTTAACAGTCTTCCAGAATTTAAGAAAGCCATAAAGACTGATCTCTTCCGGCAGGCCTACCCAGTTGAATTTTAAGATGCCTTTTTTAATAATGTATTAGTTTTAAATGTTTTAATTAGTTATATGTACTTTATGGTGTTTTCATTTTTGTTGTACCCCGCCTCGATCCAGAGGGAGAGGTGGGTAACAAATAAAATTATTATTATTATTATTATTATTATTATTATTATTATTATTATTATTATTGGTTATAATGTTGTATGAATGGAGCGCGTTTTCCACAGGGTTGCTTGTAAACCCTACAGTGTGTTTTATTTTCTTTGAACAAGCCACCTTGACAACCCACAGCTTGTTTTTAGGTTATTTGGGGTGGTTAACAGGTAAAGCACTGCATTCAGACATGATAACTGTCCCTGCTGGAAAATGTGCTGCATTCAGACAACACAATAACCCACAGTTCAACAATGACCTACACTGGATGGGTTAGCTTGTTGTGTGAACCCAGCATCTTCCATTTGTAACCTGCCCATGTTTTCCAACTACATCTTCTGTCTTTTTCCTTGCCACAAAAAATTGGGGCAGGGGTGGGGAATGAGACGGAATAGTTGTGCAATAACTTTTGTCTGGTGTCAGTGTACTCCACTTTACCCCACTAGAGCAGACCAAAGGTCCATCTAGTCCTAGATTCTATCTTCAAAAGGGTCGTACAAAGCTGGAGAACATCCAAAACAATCCGATGGAAAAGAGAGAACAGATCTGATGAAGTAGAAAAACATTTTATTCCTTGAAGTAGCCCTATGTCATATATTTCTGAGCTTTCTTTAGCGGCTATAAAAAAAAGTGGATGATACAACATATTGTACTGCAGGCTATTTATTCACTACTGCAAGATGTGATGGCTACCATTTTTAATATATTTGTTTTAATGTTATATTTTACTTAAGATTTTGTTTTTAATCTTTTAAGACTTCTTCACACGGCACATAATTTAAGGTGACCATATGGAAAGGAGAACAGTGCTCCTGTATCTTTAACAGTTGCATAGAAAAGGGAATTTCAGCAGGTGTCATTTGTATTTATGGAGAACCTGGTGAAATTCCCCCTTCATCATAACAGTTAAAGCTGCAGGAGCTACGCTAGATTTAAAAGAGGGCAGGGCACCTGCAGCTTTAACTGCTGTGATGAAGAGGAAATTTCCCCAGATTCTCCATATATACAAATGACACCTGCTGAAATTCCCTTTTCTGTTCAACTGTTAAAGATACATGAGCCCTGTCCTCTTTTCCATATGGTCACCCTAGCCAATAGGTCTTAACTATCCATTCTAGATTCTCCAGGAGCTATGCTAGATTTAAAAGAGGGCAGGGCACCTGCAGCTTTAACTGCTGTGATGAAGAGGAAATTTCCCCAGATTCTCCATATAGACAAATGACACCTGCTGAAATTCCCTTTTCTGTACAACTGTTAAAGATACAGGAGCCCGGTCCTCCTTTTCATAGGGTCACCCTAGCATAATTAAACTATGGAATTCGTTTTCATATGATGTAGTGATGGCCACCATTTTGGATGGCTTTAAAAAAGGGGGTTGGATAAATTCCTGGAGGAAAAGGCTATTGATGGTGACTAGTCTTGATGGCTGTGTGCTACCTCCAGTATCAGAGGCATTATGGCTGTGTACAGCAGTTGCTGGGGAACATGGGTGGGATGACACTATCGCACTCATGTCCTGCTTGTGGGTTTCCCATGGGCAGCTGGTTGGCCACTGTGTGGACAGAATGCTGAACTAGATGGACTCTTGGTCTGATCCAGCATGGGTCTTCTTATCTTCCTCTGTTCTTATCCATCCGCTTATTTGTCTAATTTATTTTAAATGCCGTGTAAGCCTGTGAATGAATGAATGAATGAATGAAATATTTATTGCTAAAAGTGATAAACCATCACAATTCAACATAATAAAAACAAGTAAAGAGATAAGCTAAAATAAATAAGTTAAATAAGTTAAAAATGGATAATATAAAGTGAAATTAAAATAATGAACACAAATGGAATATAAAGATAAAAATCACATTAGCAGGTGGGGAACTAGATCTGTACATATACCAGAACGAAATCTCCAGATCTCCATTATTAAACCTTTTTATTGCCTGTAGCAATAAATTGCCTATGTTCTCTGTGGTAGGGTGACCATATGAAAAGGAGGACAGGGCTCCTGTATCTTTAACAGGACTGTAGAAAAGGGAATTGCAGCAGGTGTCAATTGAAGAAGGTGAACTTCCCTCTTCATCACAACAGTTAAAGCTACACTAGCTATAGTAGAGCGGCCAGATACAAAAGAGGGCAGGGCTTCTGCAGCTTTAACTGTTGTGATGAGGAGAGAATTTCACCCTCTTCAATTGACACCTGCTGAAATTCCCTTTTCTACATTCCTGTTAAAGATACAGGAGCCCTGTCCTCCTTTTCATATAGTCACCCTACTCTGTGGTGGCACCCCGACTGTGGAATGCCCTCCCCATGGAGGCCCAACTAGCGCCAACATTGATTTCATTTCGACGCCAAGTAAAAACATGGCTTTTTAACAAAGCCTTTGATGGTTAAACTCACTAGATGGCACATTGTTTTAATTGCTTTTACTGCTTTTAAATTATATATTGTTTTAACTTGGTTCATGGTTTAATTTGTTTTTAACTGTGCATATTTATTGTTTTCTACTGTATGCTTTTATCTGTATGCCGCCCTGAGATCTTAATGATATAGGGCAGCATATAAATGTTTTAAATAAATAAATATGTTGATCATGCAACGCATGCAACAATACTTCTTTGGTTTGTCCTGAATCAGTTGGCAATAAATTTTATTGGATGACAACACACATTTTCAGAGAGGATGATTTCTCTCTGTTCACTCCTTCCACACCCATTTAGAATTTCGTACGTCTCTATTATATCAAGTCTCTTAGGGCCACATTAGATCGTACATCAACTGTGTGATATTTAGTGAGTGTGGATTATTATTATTATTATTATTATTATTATTATTAAATAGCAACTGCGGGGAAAATCACTTTGTGATTGTGAGCCACACAGAAGAGGGTTTCCATACTTCTAGCTTTTCTCGATAGATCACCAGTTGTGGGGATTGTTATTTATTTTTTATTCATTTATTTATTACATTTTTATACCGCCCAATAGCCGAAGCTCTCTGGGCGGTTCACCAAAATTAAAACCATAATAAAACAACCAACAGGTTAAAAACACAAATACAAAATACAGTATAAAAAGCACTACCAGGATAAAGCCACGCAGCAGAAATTTATATAAGATTAAAAGAGTTAGAACAGTAAAATTTAAATTCAAGTTAAAATTAAGTGTTAAAATACTGAGAGAATAAAAAGGTCTTCAGCTGGTGACGAAAGGAGGACAGTGTAGGCGCCAGGCGGACCTCTCTGGGGCGCTCGTTCCACAGCCGGGGTGCCACAGCGGAGAAGGCTAGCTCTAGCTCCATGTAGGAATGCTTTTACAGAATTAAGATTTAACATTATGCCCTCTGCTTTCTTAAAAGCTTACATAAGAAATTATCATCAGAACGGTGTGCTTGTGTTTTCGTAAAATTGTTACTGAGGAAATTGCCTATTATGTTATCTAATGTCCTCTTTATAGGATCCAACATGAAAAAATGTTTTTCTGAGTTTAGAATCCCAAAACATCTGGAGTACCATTCACTAGTAGGGGATATATGAAACCTCTAGGAATACAGCTCATATATTGAGCTTCTCTGTGTGAGCAATTTATTGAAGGCTTATAATTAGCCACTCATGGAAGTTTGTGGTCCTTCACATGATGCCATCAAATTCCAGGGCATTTATTTATTTATTTATTGCATTTTGATACCACCCAATAGCCAAAGCTCCCTGGGCATTCCCCTGCTAATCTTGCTTTTAAAAAGATCAGAGATAATGTACTATTTTAAAGTATTGCGGGATATCCCCAGTGTGTAAAGTCAGTGCTGTGATGTAATACAACCACTAGATGGCACTGTTTCATTGAACTTTATGGAGCATTGCCCAGGGGGGAAATTTTTGATTACAAACCACGTGGTCGTCATTAGTTGCCATCTAAAGAAGCCCATAGTAAACACGGAAAGACCCCAAAAGAAGAAAGCCTAGTAAGGTTGTAGAGACACTCATTATGTTTCCCTTAAAAAATGGAAACTGAGGACCAATGCTGCACATTTTGAAGATTGCAATTAATTTACAGGATAAATTATCTACCACATCTGTCCCATTCAATAGCCACATTGGGATGGGGGATCATTTTAAGCATAACCTCTGGAAGACTTGCCACTCCTCAATGACTTACACCTGGGTAACAGAGCCTTTTTTCTTTCTTTCTTAGCTCCAGATAGTTTTAACCCCAAAAAATTCTTTCAAATCAGCGGCATGACCAAAAAGAGTGGAAGCCAAGTGAAGGAGATCTTCCGGTACCTAGACAATGATCAAAGCGGCTTCATCGAAGAAGATGAACTCAAGTGAGGATTTCCCCCTTCCCCACCCCCTCCCCACAACTCTCTTTCTCCTGTGACCTTTGAAGCAGTTTTAGGCTGCAATCCTATGCATCCTAACCTGGAAGCAAGCCCCATTGAACACAGCAGGACTCAGTGGAGGATGGTGGCTCCAATTTCGGTGGGGCTGTGAATCCATTCTGGGTTTCAGTCAGATACAGCCAGAACTCTAAAAGAGCTATCCCAAGTGCTGGACCCATTTGGGGAATAGGACTCAGCACATTGGAGAGCCCCTTGGTTCTGGCTGAAACCCAGAATGGATTCACAGAGTGGATTCACATCCCCACTGAAATCCGAGCCATCAGCACCGGTTGGTGGGACTTACTACTCCAGGCAAGGATGCATAGACTTGTACCGCATATCTCAAAAGCACTCTTACCTGGGAGAAAAACCCATTGAACACAGTGGGACTTGCTTCACTAATTAAGCTTCCATGGGATTGTGCTGCATGTCCCAAAATGTTTTCCTCTGGGAAACAGTGTGGTGTTGGACTGGGACTCAGGAGATCTGGGTTCTAGTCCCCACTCGGCCATACAAACATAAGAAGAGCCACGCTGGATCAGACCACGGGTCCATCTAGTCCAGCACTATGTTCACACAGTGGCCAACCAGCCATCATGGTGCCACAGCACCCTCCCACCCATGTTCCCCAGCGACTGGTGCACCAAGGCTTATTGCCTCGAATACTGGAGATAGCACACAACCATCAGGGCTAGTAGCCACGGATAGCCTTTGCCCCCAGGAATTTATCCAACCCCCTTTTAAAGCCATCCAGATTGGTGGCCATCACTACATGAAGCTCACTTGATAACTTTGAGCCAATCACTGGCTCTCAACCTAACCTACCTCATAGGATTGCTGTGAGGATAAAGTGGATGAGCATGTTAAGCCACTTGGGCTCCTTATAAGTGGACAAAAAAGCAGGGTATAAATGTCACAATAAAATAAGTCACATTTTTGTGTGTAAAACCCAATTGTCTTGACTTTAAATGCCAATCCTCTTGTGAGAAATGTTTGTTTGTTTGTTTGTTTATTTATTTAAAACATTTATATCCTGCCCTATATCATCAAGATCTCAGAGTGGCATACAGATAAAAGCATACAATATAAAACAATAAATATGCACAGTTAAAAACAAATTAAACCATGAACCAAGTTAAATCAATATATAATTTAAAAACAGTTAAAACAATGTGCCATCTTAGTGGATTTAACTATCAAAGGCTTTGTTAAAAAGTCATGTTTTTACTTGGCGTCGAAATAAAATCAGTGTTGGCAGCAGTCTGGCCTCCAAGAGAAGGGCATTCCACAGTCTGGCTGCCACAACAGTGAAAGCCCTCATAGCGTCTATGTTGCGTTGGTGGGATGCGGAGAAGGGCTCCTCCAACAGATCTCAAGTCTCAGATAGGCATATACAAGAAGAGGCGCTCCCTCAAGTATTGAGGTCCCAAGCCATTTAGAGCTTTAAATGTCATTTTGCGGGAGGCAAAAAAATATTTGTTTGATTTGATTTACAGCACACCTTATGGGGTGTGTCAACATTGTTCTGCTATTATTCCCCACGTAGGAAACTTGGTGGACCCACACTAATCAATAGGACCAATTTTTTCTCTGCCCTTCCCCACTTTCCATCAAAGGGAGGGGTGGAATTCTCCTAGACAGTTTGGGGAGAAAAGTCCATGTTGTACCACTCGGATTTAGGGATGGATGAACTCTCCTGGGTCCGGAGCGGCGGGTGCTTATGTCCTCGTCACTAACACTCACCTGCGTGAGCCGGGCAACGCAAGCCCCCGGATCGCCTCTTTTATGCCTCTAATCTTGCAGAAACAGCCTTCGTGTGCAAGCTCTGCTCTCCGCACTTTCAGGAGCCCAGCTTTTATGGAAAATGCAGGCTCGCGACCAGTTTACAGGGGGAAGTGAATGACTGTGGATGCTCGTGGGCCATGCGGCACTCCACATGTGTGAGTGCCCCATGGCTCAGTGAGCCAGGTCCGAGCATCCAGATGTGGGGGGCTGCCTGCCAGATTCCTGGACCAAACCGGATGCAGACAACACGCCTGCTCAGATTGGGGATTTTGTTCAGCTGTTTGCCAGAGGGGCAGGCCTGAAATGTCCCCCCCACGCCACTCCATAGCAAAACAGTACAATACAGCTCAGGGTTGTGTTGCTCTGGTTTGGTATGACAATGCCCCCACCCCACCTGCAACAATTGCTTTGATGGGGAAGGGAGGTTGAGTCCCCCATCCCTGTGGGTCCTTGCAGGCCCCCTCCAACTTGATCTTTGTAACACCTTTTCCCTTCCCCTCACTAGATTTTTCCTCCAGAGGTTTGACAGCGGAGCCCGGGTGTTAACACCTACGGAAACCAAAACGCTTATGGCAGCGGCAGACCATGACGGAGACGGAAAAATTGGGGCTGAAGGTATGAACCCGGAGGAGTTGAAGCGGTCCAAGATGGCGGATCCTGTCACCTGTGCCCCACAGCTCTGTGATGGGGCAGACAGATGGACGCCGGCTGGGTGTCGCCCTGTGCAGAATCAGCACTCAAGATCTATTGCCCCAACTATCTAATTATAAAAGGGAGCTGGGGCCCCGCAGGCCGTATTTGGCCCACGGGCCAGAGGTTCCCCACACCTGATCTCAGGGCAGGCCCAGGGCATTTCACTGCCTGAGGTGAAGAACAAGATGGCTCCCACTCCCATTCCACGTCCAAAAGCCAACCTGACTAGCGCATAACTCTTGCTTTAATACTGGGGATGGAACGTCCTCCTCCATCTAAAGACATCTGGCTAGTTTAAGGGCTGCAGGGCAGCCGTGTGGCCCACAGTTCTCTCCCATGCTGTCCTGCCACCTCCCAGCATCTGCTTCACTCTGCCTAATGGTAGGGCCGGCCCTTCCTGATCTAATAGAGTGACACCCCCATCTCCCTGGTTGCCCATCGTTTAGTGGTCTCCTGGCTTTTGCGTGGAGAATGGTTGAAAGACTTCTCCGGAGTCTTAGTTACTGTCAGTGAGCATTTTAACCTGTTTTGCCTTCAGCCCCGCCCATAACAGGAAAGCAGCCCATGAGAGCTTCTCTACAATTGAATCCAGCTCTTGTGCTCAAAGAGGTTTTACACCCCTGCTGTAGGTAGATCCGGCGCCTAGTTTTTGCCAGTTATATTGAGCAACTCTCTGTATACTACAAATCTATTTTCTCTTCCCTTTGGTGCAGAATTCCAGGAAATGGTGCACTCCTAAGGCGCTGAAGACGACCGTGCGCGACTGAAGAACTGGCGCATCTAGAGGAGGAATCCTTTGTTAATTTTGTTTTCGTCTTGATGGTGTGTAACTCATTATTGATTTCATGAGGCATTGCTGCACTAGTTAATAAAGACAATGTTGTGCTAGCGTATAAGAACATCTCAGCAATCACTGCAATGAAAATTAGATATATGTTTCTCATTGTGTTCATGGGTTCTTTAGGCAATGTTGTTTCACTTCTGTGTTTTTTTAAGAGCATGTTCCCAGGGTTTTTTTTAGAGCAGGAGAAATCAAGTATTATTTTCAAAAGCAAAAGGAAAAGTATTTTCCTACTTTTGTAATTGCATTATTCCTCTATAGCACAATGTCACCCAGAGGTTATGTAGCTGAACAGCAGGAAAGGAAAAGCTCTTTGCGATGAAACTGAAAATAGATAAGGTGGATTAACAGCTCTAAATCACCTATTAATGTTAATGCAGGAAATACAGAAGGGAAATTGCACATAACAGTGCAGGTGGTGTAGATGTTTAAATTGGTGCTGGGATCAAATTAAAACAAAGCCGATCTAAGCCCCACAACGTGGAAATGCTGTAAGAGCTTTAGGTGTGCTCTTCATGTTTAGAACTGAAGGCATTTTGTCAATTCACTGGTGCAATTAACTGATTAACATCTGGTTTCGTTAGCATCCACGTAATTGAAGGTAGAGTCTGGTGATAGGCCTATTCGTTGACTTAACTTTTGTAAACCGCCCAGAGAGCTATGGGGTGGTATATAAATGTAAATAATAATAATAATAATAATTCCCCCATCCATTCACATTAAAAATGCATCTGCAAGTCAGTTCCTTCTTGCGTGGTTAAAGACAGATTTCTCCAAGCCGTAAGAAAAGTTGAAGATCTAGAGAAGAGTCTTGAATCAGCAACCTTTGAAACTTCTCTGAGGAGGTCTCCAGACACTATCCCCGATATTGTCCCAGAAAAACAAGATCTGAGATTCAACAGCACCTCCAACACAGTCCAGCGCATGTTTATTGAGAAATAAATCCCATTATATTAAATGTCCTACTCCTGAGTGTGCATAGGATTGAAGCCTCCAGTAAGCCTCATTAAACTCAGTGGGTTTTGTTCCGTTTTTTGGTTGTTTTTTAAAATAGTCTTGTATAGGATTGTGCTGTAAGTCTATTTTAGGCATTTTTCATGGAAACACAATCTCTTCCATAATTTCACAAGGCCTTAGATTTGGGTTAACTCAACACAGGGGCACCAACAACAGCTTTGAGCATATTCAGGATGATGCTCCAATCTCTGGTCCAGTGTAAAATATTGTGAAAGCCAAGAAAAGGTATTTGAGAAATTCATTCCCTTTTTGCTAGAGGCACCTAAACATATTCTAGAGTACTCACATGGGAGGAACCCTGAACATCATCTTTTCCCTCTCCTCCCAGCTGCCATGTCTTTGTTCATCTACTGCCACCTTCCCCCAACCTGATACGCTCTGGATGTTTTAGGCCACAATTCTGATAATCCCCAGCTGGCATGGCCAGTTGGGTGATGGGAGGTGTAGGCCAACATCTGGAGAGCACTGGGTTGAGGAAGGTGGATCTACTGCTTATTAGCTCGAGAACATCGTACTAATACAGGTGGGTTAGTAGCTGACTAATGGGTGTCCTGTCCTAGGTCAGGATAGGACTCCCAGGGGAGACGGAGTTGCAGTGATGGTGGTGGTACCTGGAAAGGCTGTCTCGTGCCTGGCACAACAAGGTTATGTCCTATGAATTCATATCTGCCAAGATCAGGTTAGTCATACAGCTTCCCAACAGGCAAAGCAAGGTCTGTCAGGACCCTGGACAGATCACTGGCTGAAACTCACCCACAAAGAGGTGTTGTCTCAGCAATTTGCAGAGGCCTTCTGAAGACTTATGTAGGCTAGAAGGCCAGGGCATGCTGTTAATTCTGCTCCCCTCTGAGGCGTTTCTTGATTCTGCAGCCTCTGACTTCTACAGTGTGAAGACTGCAATGGAGGGGTTATCTCTGAATCCAATGAGCCTGATAAAGTCCCATGCTTTGGCCTGGAAAGTCCCAGAGCAGCAGATGATGGGTTACTGGATGAAGCGTCCTTGGCCTTTGAGTCATCCTCTGAGCCAGAGGGGTATTGAGGATGGAGAGCATGACACCAGTCAAGGCACGAGTGTAACTAACAAGAAACAATTGGCAGGAGGTGGAGTGATTTGCAGCCTCACCCAGTGCCACAAAGATACAGGTGCCAACTCTGCACATGTAAAGGGACCCTCAAACTACCATGAGTGAGCAATCACAAGCACACAATAAAAGCCTCATGTAGAAAGGTTCCAACTTTAACAGCTACATCAGTTTGCTTGAAGGTTTCACTATATTAAACAAAGGCCTATTCCAATCCATGCAAAGCCAAGAATATATTCTAGTAAATATATAGCATACCATTCAGATGCAAATACACCCCAAACACATTAAAATATGGAAATCTGAACAAGCTTCAACAACTGATAAATTTAAGCAGCAGAGCGGAAAGACACCCAGCCACTTGTCTTCATGGGTTATTTCTTTTAATTCTTTTAATTTAGTGCTGCAATGGACAAAGAATGTCTCCTGGGAATGGGGCTGTTCCACAGCATGGGGAGCACCACTGAAAAGGCCTTGCCCCCATGTAACAATCCATCTGAGCTCCATAAGAATACGAGAAGGATCTTATACCAGCTCAGGATGTTTGTCAGTCTAACCCGCTATCATCACTTTCACTGGCACATGCTTCCCATGAACTCATGCAGAGAAGAGCTTTTGCCATCACCTGCTACCTGATATTTTTAACCTGGTTGCTTGGGCATGCAAAGCATGTGCTCTATCACACTCGGAATAGTATCTACAGCTCTGGTCACCATACCTAAAAAAGGATATTGCAGAGTTCAGAAAGTGCAGATTTAGAACAGATGAAAGGCATGACTTCTTCACACGGCATATAGTTAAACTGTGGAATTCGCTACCACAAGCCGTATTGATGGCCACCAATTTGGATGGCTTTAAAAAGGAGATTCGACAAATTCCTGGAGTTTGCTAATAGTCCTGATGGCTATATGCTACCTCCAGTATCAGAGGTGGTGTGCTTACGTTCCCGGGAGGGTGGGTTTCCCATGTGTGGCTGGTTGACCACTGTGTGAACAGAATGCTGGACTAGGTGGACCTAGGTGTGATCCAGCAGGGCTCTTCTTATTTTCTTAGGTAGGATGGCCATGGTGTCCTCTTTTACAGAGAAAAGTCTTCTGTTTTAAGGACTGCCAGAGGAGCATAATGCATTAAAGAGAGAACAACTGTACAAGCTGAACCCCTTTGGAAAATATTTGATTTCCATCAAGTGTCTTCTGCACTATAGAGAGATGTACTGTATTTCTGTTTAAATTAGAATTATTATTTCTAAATTTGCATATTATACACACATACTATATACACACATATAATTAGCATATACAGATTTTATGCAAATCACTGTCCTTTTTTTATCCCTTTTGGGGTGATGCATTTCCTCTTTGGGGGTAATTCCTAAGCAGCCACATTGTGCTTGTACACATTTTGTGAGATCTCCTTTGTACATCTAAAATATATCTTGCTTTTTACTTCCCAACAACTCAAATATGGGGGGGGGGACTCTACATTTCAGAAAACAAGCTCAACATATTCAATCAGTGGGAACTCAATAAACAGGAAGTTCCTGACAGATCATTTAGAGTCTTGGATGCCCTGGAAGAGGAAGTATGTAAAAATACCAGGAAACATTTGCTGTGCATTTTATTATTGAATAAAATGATGCTGTCTTTCCCCAGATGTGATGTTTGAGTACACACACACAGCTCTCTATCCTGCAATGAACTGGAGTGAAAGAGGGGAGACCAGGTCCTGTTTTTTGCAACTTTGCTATAAAAGCATCACTAAACTGCTGACTATAATTTCACACTTTTACCAACACTTTTAGACTACTGGCTGTCAGTGCACTAACTATTTGACTCGTCAGCTGCATTTGTTTACAGCTGTCATCTCCGACACCCAGAATGATTTATGGATTTATTTATTTATTTGTCCGTTATGTCTGATATCCTGTAGCTGATGGAAATGCTGAACATCTAGAAACACAGCCAACAAACCTAAAAGTGCAGCGCCTTGCTGTTTAAATGAAATAATCCTATTTTTAAACCCTTCCTGTGCTTCACAAACAGTGATTGACAAACTCTCATAAGTGCGCTTTTTACTCTCTGGTGCTGCACTGTCCCATTTCATGTTAAGTACATTTGACAAGCACTTTAATTTTGCATAATGGGAAGGCTGGGCATCAAATTCCAAACTGGGGAACTATCTAATGTCGCTTTGCAAATGTCAAGGTATGGTGTTACTGCGCATACAATTAAGAAGATGGGATGAAATTGGAACCACAATCATATTTTCCTCCTAACATGTTTCTTTGTACACCTGGGATTGTTATCCTCTGCCTAATGTTTTAACATTTTAACTGTTTCTTAAAAACCGGCACCATTTTTTAAACCATGAAATAATACCCTCTGCTTTGGCATTTACTCTGCAGTTCCTAAACCATTGGGATTATCTGTTACTAACTTTACTGTTACTCATATTATCAGAAAGTTGGACACATACCATATCTAACGCCCAAGACTACCTGGCCGCAATTGCCCTAACCCCTCATCCAAAGGGGACATTAACCTTTGTTCCAGCTCAAAATCATGTATCTTTTGCAAGGTGATCAATCCCACTGGATTAAGACTGGATATACATGCCACAAAATGCGATAACACTTCAGACTGCAGATAAGGAATGCCATTTCTGAACTTGTAACGAAATGTCCCTGCAGTCAGAAAATTAGCATACATTAAATAAAACAGGAAGGTTCTAACTCAGCCCTCACCCTGCTGGGTTAGTGTTCTACTTGCAGGGGACTCTTTTAACATAAGCCGGATTTGTGTACTTCTGAGGAAGGTGTGGAGCTGTGCCCACTAACCGCACCCTCATCACTGCAAACTCACTAGACATGCCCCATCCACCATCCACAAACTGAGTGCAGGACACGGAATAACAGGCTCAAGTTACAGGAAGCCAGATTCCGGCTGGACATCAGGAAAAAGTTCCTGACTGTTAGAGCAGTACGTCAATGGAACCAGTTACCTAGGGAGGTCGTGGGCTCTCCCACACTAGAGGCATTCAAGAGGCAGCTGGACAGCCATCTGTCAGGGATACTTTAGGGTGGATTCCTGCATTGAGCAGGGGGTCGGACTCGATGGCCTTGTAGGCCCCTTCTAACTCTGTGATTCTATGATTCTATGAATATGTCTGTAGCAAGGCACTGCTAGCTTCAGGATTTGGCTCTTGTCAGTGTGCCCGTGCTTTGGTGTGGCCCTCAGTAGGTACCCAGCTATGTCAACCCTTGATGCCATCCCTGAAGTCCGGGGCCTATGCCTGCAGACATGTGGATGGTGTGGATGGAGCCAGCGAGGACATGATTGTGGATGTGCAGCCCTTCATTTACCCTCGTATGATCGTTGATTGTGAAAGGGGGAGTGCCCAAATAGGGCTAAAAGGGAGCAGAAAATCAGGTAAAGCCCTGGTAAATACGAATCGTTCAAAGCATATGTTTTGAGCCAGTGAGACGTCATGGTTATTGTTGGACCCAGGTTCAAATACTTGCTCAGCCATGAACCCTGAGCCAGTTGCTATTTCAGCCTAACCTACCTCACAGGAGTATTGTGGTATAAAGTAGCAAGGGTTGGAGGGACCTTTTATGTTACCTTGTGCGTCTTGGAGAAAAGGCAGATTATGCATTTATAAACTATGAATTCTTGCTTCTTCATATGCAAGTTCCCCTTTATCTCTCTTGTGGCTTTTATGCACCCACTTCCCCACTATTGTTCAACATTGGGTTTCTATCTGAAGGAAGATCTCCTTCAGCTAACTGTGGCTACACCCACTCCTTGTGAACTTTGCCCAATGAACTTAGACGGGAAAGGCCTCTAAGGGACCATGACATCAAACGGACTTTCTCTGAGGCCATTTTGTCAATAATGGCCATTTGGCGAAGTAGTAGGAGATGAATCAAGTGTCTGCTGACAAGACGAAAACACCTTACTGAGGGTGGGGCAAAGGAAAAGAAATTGTGAGAATTCTCTGGACAATGAAGAACTGGGCAGAAGGTGCTTCTTCACTTGACATGGAGGAAAGGCAGGAAAACCTCTACACAAAGGGAGAGCGCGTGTCCTTTGGCTCCTGAAAGCTCTGGAAGGTTCTGCTGTGGGTTGAACACTAACTCCCATTAGCCCCGCCAAGAAGCCGATGGCCATGGTTGATGGGAGTTGTAGTCCAGCAACATCTAGAGGGCCGTAGGTTGTCCGTGCCTACTTGACTTCTCTACCTTGTGATCTTCAGTAGTATTACCACCTTTCTTTCCCTGGCAGCGCCCCTGGTCATAAGGACACATATATAGCCCCGGTTCTTAGCACGTCCAGCGAAACATTTTGTCATGAAGACATCAACGGTAACACCATCTTTGAACTGATGCTGAGAATATTGTAGGCATGAGGTGGGAAGCTGCACTAAGTAAGCCCAGCTGAACTCATCCGGACTTACTTTGGAGTAAGTCCCAGCGAGATCAGCAGGGCTGACATACTGCAAGTGAAGTTTTCGCAGCCTAACAGCGCAAATCCTGTGCATGTTTACTCAGAATAAACCCCACCGAACCCAGCAGGGCTTGTAAAGAAGTGCACACAGAATTTGCACCTTAGCCGAAGAGGGTTCATTCACTAGACCAGGGATGGGCAATTTGTCACCTTTCAGATGTTTTGGCCTACAACTCCCATCATGCTTTAGTTACCATGCTGGCTAGGTGTGATGGGAGCTGTACTGGAGAACTACAAGTTGCCTACCTCTGGCCTTGCCCATAGCTTGGGGGATATTTGCCCTTCCAGATGTTCCCTTATCTAATAGTGAAGGATGATGGGAATTGCAATCTCACACCATCTGGAGGGCTACACGTTCCCTCTCTAAGCATGTGAAGTGTGTTAGGATACACAGACAAAAGCTTGTAGTTCGGGAACAGGAAGCTTCAAAAGATTTACAATTTCTCATTTACAGACGAACGCAGGATATAATCCCCCAAATTTCCTTTTGCCTTCTGCTTTTCCCTCTAAATTACACAAGGCTACATTTGTTTGTCCCTTTTTTCCCAAACTTCCACACCTTCAACAAAGTAAAAGTGAGGGGGGAAACTAAGTTTCACCAGCATATCTAAGAATTACAGATCCAGATCATAAATCTAGGTACAGTAAGTTAGATTTTAAACCATCCGTTGCATTTCAACATATTCAAGAGAAGGCTTCAGAGAAGTATAAAAGGACCAGTTTCAGAGCAATATTTTTGACTGTCTTTAACTAGTGTCCCAGTCTGCTTGTTGGTGTGTGTTGTTTCTCAGTATTTGCAAATACAATTATTGCTGTTCTTTTTTTGGGGGGGGGGCTTTCTTTTTCTGATTATTGCTGTTTCTTCTTTTAGTTTCCTTTATCTGCAGAGCCCTGAGTGCTTGGTGTACACTTTCCCCCCCAGAAAGGGAATCTTTTGGTGGGGGTCTTTTAGCCGCCTTAACAAGTGCTTGAATAAGCACCACGGGCCCGCTCCCCACTTATGTGGGATTGGAGAGCGCGGTTTCTAGTCAGGATTGAGCCCCGGCACTTCTTTTTATGGGGTGGGACCCCGAAAGCTTTTCTTTTCCCCCCCCCTCCCCTCACGGCCGGACCGGCGGCTTCTGTATGCGGGAACGTTTCTCGGCCGGGCCGAGCCGTGAGAGGAAAAGGAGGGGACGGGCAGAAACGGAGCCGAGCGAGACAGCAAGCCCGGCCCGTGAGGGGGAAAGGAGGGACGGGCAAGCCGAGGAGGCCCGGGTCGGCGCCGCTTCCCTTCCGGGGCGGAGGAGGAAGTGTGGGCGAGACGGAGGACGGGGCCGTAGCTAGGCCGCGAGGGAGCCGGCCGGCTGACTGACTGACTCGCGGGTCGGTCAGTGCCGTCGGCGACGGGCCCGGAGCTGCGCCCACCTCCCCTGCCGCTCCCGATGGTGCCTAGCGACCGAGGCAGCCGGCCCCAAGTGCTCTCCCTTCAGGCCCAGGATGGCGGCGGCGGCGGCCACGGCCGGGGGAGCCGGGCAAGAGAAGCTGCTGGCGCCGGCCCTGCTCAGCTTCTTCGTCTACAACCCGCGGCTGGGGCCCAAGGAAGGGGAGGTAAAGGGAGGCCGGGATTTGGGTCGGGGGGCCTCGGCTGAGGGGGAGACTTGAGGAGGGGGCGTGTCGGCCTCTGAGGGGAAGGCAGGTCGGCCTTGACGCCTTGTATTTCATGGGCTTAAGCAGAGTTCTGGGGCAGGTGGGCGACTGACAGGAGGCCGCTTCTATTACATGCATGGAAAAGACCGTGTGTGTGTGTGTGTGTGTGTGTGTGATGGGAGGGAGTTGTGTGTGTTTTTAGTTTATTTAGGGCGCAGTCCTGTGCACGTTTATACAAGAGAAGTATAACGTTTATACTGTTAGTTTTACCCTACCCTGTGCCTGTTTACCCTACCCTGTGCCTGTTTACCCTACCCTGTGCCTGTTTACCCTACCCTGTGCCTGTTTGCTTTCTCTTCCCCTCCTTATTGTTTCATTATGGTTTTATTAGAATGTAAGCCTATGCGGCAGGGTCTTGCTATTTACTGTTTTACTCTGTACAGCACCATGTACATTGATGGTGCTATATAAATAAATTAATAATAATAATAATAATAATAATAATAATAATAAGAGTTATAAGGCTTTCTCCCCCTGTCTAAACATGCATAGGATTGCGCCCTAAGATGCCTTCTGTCCTGCCTTTTGCTCTCTCTCTCTCTCTCTTTCTGTGTGTGTATTGTTGGTTGTTAGTTGTTTGGATATGTGTGCGTGTGTGTGTGTGTTGCCTGTTTATATACAAAGTGATTTTATATTATATACAATATTGCATTTTTAAACAGGAAAAAACAACTAGAAATCAACAGTAACACACACACATACATATGTATAGAGAGAAAAGGAGAGAAAGAGAGGCAGGTCATAAAGCATCTTAGGGCACAATCCAGAGGGTTTTTTTTAAAGCAAATTTCCCAGCTGTACAAATCCCCTGTCAGACACCCCCGCCCCTGCCAAACACATTATTTCTCTTTCACGACTGGACAGATTATCACCAGCACTAGTAGCCCCTTAAACTTAAAGACAGATTGACAGGGCCATACGGATACCCAGGAAGGATGGTGGTGCAAGGACACCACTGGCTGTCACCGACAGCCCCCAATTGAAACTGGTGCAACGGATGATCAGTGAACTCCAACCCATCATCAGACAGATACTTCGCTCTCACAAGCCTTGGGAGGCAGACCAGTCCTGGCCTACAGACAACCTCCCAACCTGAAACAGATGCTAACCAGCAATAGTACACAGACAGAGGGATCAGACCATGCAATAGACCCAAATGCCAACTCTGCCCCCACATCTATTCAGGCAACACTGTCACACCATCAAGGGCTCTTTCATCTGCATCCTTCTATAACTTATGATACATGCCATCCCTGACTTTGTCTATTGTTGAGTTCTTAATAAACACATAACACGTGTCTTATTTTTTCACCACTTTTTTCAACTGCGCATTATCAGATTTCCAACTGCACTTTCCCCGCCCCCTCAACTGCACATTTTGTGTCCAACTGCACACTAAAAAAAGCCTGGCACAATCAATCCTATGCACGTTTAGACAGGGAAAAAAAGGTCCCACAACTCATAAGAACATAAGAAGGGCCATGCTGGATCATACCAAGGGTCCATCTAATCCAGCACTCTGGTTGGCCACTAGTCCATTCCTTAAACATCTCTCTCATAGATGTACACCGGCTCAGGCGGAGAGAGAATCTTTTAGAATTCAGCATAATATCTGTTGCAAAGGCCCTGTTTTTCGATATGTAAAGTGGATTAAGGCATAATGAAATTGCAAGGTGGCGTCAGGACTTAACATTTAGAGCATAATATTTTTTGTATATTTTTTATTAATGGTTGTTTACTTTTCTATCTTCAGGAAGAAAAAAAGATTCTCTTTTATTACCCAAATGAAGTAGAAAAGAATGAAAAAATTAGAAGTGTTGGATTATGTGAAGCCATAGTACAGTTCACAAGGTACTAAGTTCTGCATGTTTGCACATCCCATTTATTATTTATTTGTTGGTAGCATAACTTACTGAGGCGCTTCACAAAAAAGTTCAAACAGTGCTCAGGCTAGACAATTCAGCGTCATAATCTTGTCCATTGTGGGGCCGTTAATAGATTTTAAAAAGTTGTAGCCATTTGATCATAGAAGTTTTAATTGATTGATTATTTATTGTATTTATAGTTTAGCTTTCTTCCAGTGAGCTTAAGGCAACATACATGGTTACCTCTGCCCCATTTTATCCTCACAACAACCTTATGAGGTAGGTTAGACTGAGAGAGGACTTGGCCAAAGTTGCCCAGTGAGCTTCATAGCGGAGTGGGGATTTCACTCTGGATTTCCCCTGTCCTAGTCCAACAATCTAACCGTTACACTATGTTGGTTGTCAAATGTCACATTAACCCAGGAATCATGACTTAATAAACCATAATGGGAATGAGGAGCGCGCTGGTGCGCCTAACTCGTTTGCTCCTGCTTTGCCTCTCCCTTTGTGTGAGCGGGTAACCCAAGAAGAGGTGGCATTGTGTTAATTCGGAACCTTTGATTATGATTACATGTGCCCAATCAAGCCAGGATTCATAAACCAGCTTTAAAGCTGGCTTCTAATTAAATCTGCCTATTGGTAAAACTAATAGTTCTGAATTGAGAAGCATGCTTCCGTTGTTTTTAGATGATGCATATTTGTGTTGCAGCAGGCACGATCTAAGAAAGGACATTTCTGCTGTGTGAGAGAGAAGGTGCCAGCAACCTGCAGTTTCTAGAATTGCAGAATTAATTCAGGCACCTTTTTAGTCAATTTTATGCTTTTAAATATATATATTAATCTAACTTAATAACCCATTAAAATTGCTGTCCTAATTCATAATAAAGTGAAAATTCCCATGTCTGAAATCCTCATTCATATAATATTTCTCCCTTAGGACCTTTAGTCCTACAAAACCTGCAAAATCCCTCCATACTCAGAAGAATAGACAGTTCTTCAATGAACCTGAAGAAAATTTCTGGATGGTTATGGTATATAAATGCATGATAATCTTCTCTGACAAATTCTGTTAGGACTTCTTAAAGCTGCTTTGAATATTCTAATGAGGGGAGAGGAACTTATTAATTATTATTTATAAAAAGCATTTTGCCCCTTTCTTCAAACAAAAATGCCCCCAGAGCAGTTTGTAAATCAATGGGGAAGAGGGTGGGAAACACAGTCCCTGCCCTCAAGATTGTAATCTAAAAGACATGACACAAAATGAAAAAGGGGTGAGGAAAAAACACAGTTCTTTTAATGATCAGCTGGGACAGAAATGGATCAAGTAGCCTGACGGAATAGCTGCTGCTCAGTGACAATTGAAGGAGAGCCAAAGACACATGGTGTCTTAGCAGAGCTAATGGGATAGCCCTGCTTCCTTCCCTCCCTCTGATCTGCAGCCTGATGGAAGGGCTGCTTCTAGCTTACGACCTAGCTATCTCTATGAGCTCTGTGGTGAAGCGGAATCTAGATTTCCCATGTCTAGATTTTGACAATTGCAGTACTCTGGCTTCCCTCCAAATGGATGATATGAAACTACCATATTTCTTCGATTCTAAGATGCCATTGATTGTAAGATGCACACTAATTTCAGTACCACCAACAGAAAAAAAGCTTTGATTCTAAGAAATAATAAACACACCCGCGATTCTAAGACGCACCCCTTTTTTTGAGATGTTTATATGGGGAAAAAAGTGCATCTTAGAATCGAAGAAATACGGTATATGCACCGAACATAATGTTTCGTGGATGGAATTGTAGGAGGGGAAATTTTGAAACAACATTATTAGTGCTGTTATTATTATTCTTTTACGTTCTGCTTTTCTCTAAATATTTATACCCCAAAGTGCCTATAGATCAGATAAAGAACAAAGCCAATTATAATTTGAAGGAATAAAATACCACAATAAACAAAATCATTGAAAGAGTTAACAGCAGCATTAGTCTAAATGCAGCTAAAAGAGTAAAGTAGTAAAAATTAAAATCTTGTTTAAACAAACAGATTTTCAAAGACCGCTTAAAAGTAGGAAAAGAATGAGCCCAGTAGAACTCCCTAGAGAAATCACACATACCAGAGTTTGGCACTGCCATCAGAATGGCACAGTGCTTTGTGCCTGCCCGTCATACCTCTAATAGAGACAGGACAAAGAGCAGGGCCAAATTTAAGGTTTGGGTAGATTTGTGAACCGAATTTTTGTGAACCGCCCAGAGAGCTTCGGCTATTGGGCGGTATAAAAATGTAATAAATAAATAAATTGTATGGGAGAAGATGATCCTTGAGATAATCCCGTTCTAGGCCATCCTTCCTCAACCTGATGCCTGCCCATGCTGGGAGTTGTTATCCAACATGCAGGACACGGACTAACGGGCTCAAGTTACAGGAAGCCACATTCCGGCTGGACATCAGGAAAAACTTCCTGACTGTTAGAGCAGTACGACAATGGAACCAACCACCTAGGGAGTTCATGGGCTCTCCCACACAAGAGGCAGCTGGACAGCCCTCTGTCAGGGATGCTTTAAGGTAGATTCCTGCATTGAGCTGGGGGTTGGACTCGATGGCCCTATAAGCCATCGAGTGAATAGATAATCTAAAGTAAGTTTCTATTTTTATAAAGGAATGGCAGCCTCAATTAACCATTGATTTTTATTCTTTGGGTATAGCCTTAGAGTGACTGAAATGAAGTCCTTTTCCTATTAACAGATAGTTTGGCTTTAAAATAATAAGCTGTTAGATGACTGAGGTTGCAATTCTATACCCACTTACCTAGCAGTAAGCCCCATTGAACTCAATGGGATTGACTTCTGAGAAGACATAGAATTGTGTAGTTAAGCTGCCAACTTATGCACACTTTCTTCGGAGTAAGCTATTGAATGCAGTGAGACTTCCAAGAAAACATGCATAGAATTGCACTGTTGGAGGTTTCATTTTCTGTTTTGTATTTGATTCTCCTTCATTGTATGATTGATCCCTGAAGATGACGGCATTAGCTCTAAATGAATAAACAATGCCTGTTTTTGTTCCCCTTTCAAGGTTGTAAGAAATCCCATCATAGAAAAACACAAAGATGGCAAACCAGTTGCAGAGTATCAAGAAGAAGAGTTACTGGTAATAACTTACTGTTGTTTCTCACTATTTAAGAATATTGCAAGCATTGTTTTCTGGTTTGGTAAATCTAATGCGACCTCATTTGCAATAGCTCCATTCTGTGCCTTGTGCCTCTCCTGCCCCACCTGCTTTCAATGTGCCCCATTTGGATCAACTGAGGGCTCATCTACACCAAGCAAATATTCCTCTATGAAAGTGGTATATAAAAGGCAGGAGCCACACTACTGCTTTATAGAGGTATTGAAGTGCACTGACAACTGTTGCGGGGCGTTGACACATACCATATACCGCTTTCATACCACTTTCATAGGGTTATATCCTGCTTGGTGTAGATGTGTCATGGGCCCCACCAGTTGTCATTACCACTATAAAGCAGTAGTGTACATCCTACAGTATACTTCAATATCACTATAAAGCAGTAGTGTGACTCCTGCCTTTTATATATATATAACACTTTCATACCACTTTCATAGTGGGATATCCTGTTGGTGCAGATGAGCCCTAAGATAAAGTGTTTGTGCCCTCTGCATCCTGTCCACCCCACCTGCCCAGATGATGGCTTAGCTGAGCTTTACCTGATGCTGGAATTACGACACAGTGCACCCGGCTAACCCAAAAATGAATTCATAGAATCATAGAATAGTAGTGTTGGAAGGGGCATATAAGGCCATCAACTCCGACCCCCCTGCTCAGTGCAGGAATTCTCTAACCCAAAGTGAATTCTCAGTGATCGTGAGAGTCCTTAGATCTTTGCTCATGTGTGGCATTTCTCCAGCTCCCAAATGTATCCTTGGCACTGAAGTCTTCAGTGCAGCAGAGCTATTTTTCTTGCATGTCTCTGCAAAGAAAAGCCATCTAGATGATGGTGGCAAAGGGTTGGGTTCAGACTACATCACACTGAAATCAGTGGGACAAGTTAAACCTGATCAAAGTAACTAACAGCCCAGTCCTTTGCATGTCTACTCAGAGCTTGGTCCCACTTGATTCAGTGGGGTTTGCTTCTAGGTAAATGAGTAGGGGATTGCAGCCTTACATGGTCTGAATTCAACTCCTTATTTGTTACCTTTTTTCACAAAACTTTGATTTATTTTTTGATGTTTGTTTGTTTGTTTCTAGACAGCAGGAAGCAGTGATACAATGATGGTAGCTTTCTGCCACCTGCTTAAGTTCTCCTTCAAAATAACTTTTCATTGACACCAGACGGGAACTTTGCATGTGATTTTAGAGAGAAACTGGATGAATCTCACCCTTTGAAACACCAAAACCAGGGCTGCTGATTTACTGAAAATATGAGATTATGTGTGATGGCTTTCCCAAGCCTCCAACAGGCATGCCAGGAGGAGGTGATGGAACCTCCATGTTGGGGAACGCTGTACATGGCCACAATTCCAATCTTGGAATTGTTATAGATCACAAGCTGAATATGAGCCAACAGTGCAAATGCTATTTTGGGCTGCATTAATAGAAGTATAGCTTCCAAATCGTGTGAGGTACTGGTTCCTCTCTATTCAGCCCTGGTTAGGCCTCATCTAGAGTATTGTGTCCAGTTCTGGGCACCACACTTCAAGAAGGACGCAGACGTGTTCAGAGGAGGGCAACCAGGATGATCAGGGTTCTGGAAACAAAGCCCTGTGAAGAGAGACTGAAAGAGCTGGGCATGTTTAGCCTGGAGAAGAGAAGATTGAGGGGAGACATGATTGCACTCTACAAATACTTAAAAAGTTGTCCCACAGAGGAGAGCCAGGATCTCTTCTCGATCCTCCCAGAGTGCAGGACATGGAATAATGGGCTCAAGTTACAGGAAGTCGAATTCCGGCTGGACATCAGGAAACACTTCCTGACTGTTAGAGCAGTATGACAATCGAAACAGTTACCTAGGGAGGTCGTGGGCTGTCCCACACTAGAGGCCTTCAAGAGGCAGCTGGACAACCATCTGTCAGGGATGCTTTGAGGTGGATTCCTGCATTGAGCAGGAGGTTGGACTCGATGGCCTTTTAGACCCCTTCCAACTCTACTATTCTATGATTCTATATGGGCCAGTCAGACTATTTTTATTTCTATTACTCTTGTAGTAACTCCTTGTTTTCTGGGTCTTTTACAGGACAAAGTTTATAGTTCCGTGTTACAGCAGTGTTATAACATGTACAAGGTACGTTTTTAACGTGGATGTTGTCAGTTTTCAAAGCTTCCTAACTAAACCTGTTCTCACTTTTTTGCTTCATAGAACGCCCTTCTTTTTCCAAAATTTAGGCAGTAAAAAAATTTTTTTCCAGTGTTGAATATTTATTTACTATATTTATATACTGTGTTTCTGTCAGTGCACAGGTTAAATCATGTCTTACAATCTAAGAGATACACAGTATGACAGGAAGAAAAAGAGATGGTGGGGAGGGGAGAGGAGGGGAGGGAAGTAAATTCAGGTGTTTCAGAAACTGCAGGGAACAGTACCAGGAGGGGAGAAATCAAATGGCAGTGCCAGTCCAGCAAGGGGAAGGGGACTCATGGCCTTAAAGTGGTGGCAACATTGACATTTTCTGTGAACATCACATTCATGCTCTCCGTTTTGAAAAGGATTTGTTGTCATTAGCTGTCCATTGGCTGGATACAACTTTAAATTTTACGTAGCCAGTGAATATTTTATTACTCTTAATTGCTGACTCCTTGAGATGGCATTGAGACAGTGGCTGGGGTCCAAAGAGATATTTCTAATGTATCTTTAAGGACCATTGAACTCCTTTGTTTCATCTTCCCCTCAAAAGTTGTGATTTTCTTCCTGCCTGCCTGCCCAAACACTTGGGTGCACCCAATGGCGTTTCCCCCTCACACTTTGGAGTGAAGATGCATTCCCCCATCCCAACCCCTGATGCTATATCAAAACCGCTTTTGAAAGTCTTCTCCATTTCAGCAATGGCTTGCCATATGTCATGGGGGGGATAAAAGAAGCCAGAAGTCCTCTCCATCCTGTAGACCATTGGAACATAGTTTGGACCATAGTAGCACTACCTGAATAGGCCTTTAAGGACCACTGAATTCCTGTGTTAGGATTTTCTTCCTTCCTGCTTTGTGACAAACCATAGTTTGCCATTCCATTCAAAGCTGCAAACTACAATTTGTGCTTCCCTGAAAAACTAGCCTATCATTTAGACACGTGTAAATTCTTACCCATATGCACAGTTGTTTCTATTTGCATTACATGCTGGTTGGGAGTATTTGGGGGTGGGGAGATCATAGGCTAGGCTACTAATACGGTGTTTCACTTCATTTATAACCCTTCTTTAAACAAATCGCTGAGCATTTTGCAGCCTCATTATTCCTAAAGGATCTAAAACTGGAATTACAGGACTAGCAATTGCATCTTGATGAACCGGTGTGCCTCTAATGACTCAATTGCCCACACTTTTTCTTCTTATTCAAAATAATCATTAGCTTTTTAATGGTACGTTCCGAAAAGCCATGGAAGATGGAGGCGCACGCGTTCTGAAAGACAGGCTAGAGAAATTCTTCCATCGGGTAAGTTTTTTTAAATTGTCTAAGCAACAAGTGTGTGTTAGGGTTTAGGCAGCTTGCTCCGTGCTTGGAGACTATGTTGAGAGAGTGACATGAACTAGAACAGTGATTTTTCAGACTGTTCTGGGGCAACTCCTTGGTTTCTCAGTTGGTTGATAAGAATATGATTGATGCTGGGTCAAACCAAAGGCCTATCTAGTCCGGCATTCTGTTCACACAATGGCTAACCAGATGCCCCAACAGGGAGCCCATAAGAAGGACATGAATGCAACAGCAACCTCCTGCCTGGGGTCTCCAGCAACTGGTATACCGAACCATACTGCCTCCAATACTGGAGACAATATCTAGCCATCATATCTAGTAGCCATTGACGGGCTTATCCTTTGTGAATTCGTCAACCCCCCTTTTAAAGCCATCCATGTTGGTGGCCACTATTACAGTTTGTGGTCACACATCCCATAGTTTATGCGCTGTAAGCACTTTCTTTTATCTATCCTGAATCTACACTTGAACTTCAACTAGTTCAAAGTACGGCAGCCAGGTTGGTCACCGGTACACCTAGGGGTGACCACATCACACCAGTCTTAAAATCTCTTCACTGGTTGCCAGTTAGTTTCCGGGCGAAGTATAAAGTGTTGGTTATCACCTTTAAAGCCCTACATGGTTTGGGTCCAGGCTACCTGCGGGATCGCCTTCTCCCGTACAATCCGCCCCGCACACTCAGGTCCTCTGGGAAGAATTTACTCCAGCCAACAAAAACAAGGCTGACAACTATTACCCAGAGGACCTTTTCTTCTGCCGCAACAGGAATGATTTTCTTCATTCCAGTTTGTGGAATGGCTTTTCTGGGAGAGATTTGTCAACTTAACAGTCTTCCAGAATTTAAGAAAGCCATAAAGACTGATCTCTTCCGGCAGGCCTACCCAGTTGAATTTTTTTAATGGTGTGCTGCTTTTAATGATGCACTGGTTTTTAATGTTTGAGTTAGTTTTATGTACTTTATGGTGTTTTTATTTGTGTTGTACCCCGCCTCGATCCAGAGGGAGAGGCGGGTAACAAATATATGATGATGATGGGCCGAAGGCTTTGAAAGTAGACATGCCTTACTGTGAAAATGTTCAGAATTCTTTTTTTAAAAGATCTAACAGTCCATCAACATGATTTTGAAGTGGCCTTTTTGCAGTTATTCCAGAATCCCCTGCATCTGTTTAGCATTGGGGGTGAGCAGTAAGTCTGTTGCTTTCACAGGTGATGCTAAAACACGTTTTGTCTTCAGCAGTTTAAAAAAATGTGAATATGACTATTGTGGCACATAACATAAAGAACCGCTTTGATGTTATTCATATGATCACTAAAAATACAGTTGTTACATTCGAGTGCTGTGTCAGACCTGCATCTTCCTGCATCTTTTTTAAAGACATGTCTTTGAAGAAGAACAATATCTGTTGCTAATCAGCAATCCCACTATAGAGAAACATAACATCCCGGCATTTCACCTGGGACCATGGTCACTAGTGCATTAGAAAATGGTGGCTGTGGCGTTTCTAAGAGCACAAAGACATCCACATTTCCAATGTTCATCATGCAAGTCAGTGAGATCTCACCACTCAGATGTGTAAAATAGATCTGTTTTAGTGTTTGTGATGAAAGTGCAATTCAGAATGGTCTGTGCATTAATTGGGAGGCTACAGTGTTCGGATATAACAACAAACTGTAGCTTATATCCTGGCTTATTTACTAACTATAGTTTGTACAGTTTTCTGAGTTAAGACAAAATGGGAGATTACAGTTTAGAACGGGGTAGGCAAGCCAAAGGCTTGTCCCAGATTATTTTTGTAATAATAAACTGTGGTTTCTTATTATATCTGCTGGAGCCACTATGTTGACCCAAGGGCAGTCCTTAATATACTTTTCTTACCTTTATTCTTCAGTACTTGCAAACACTTCATTTACAGTCATGTGACCTGCTGGATGTTTTTTGTGGAATCAGCTTCTTTCCACTGGATAAAATGACTTATTTGAAAATTCAGTCGTTCATCAATAAGATGGAAGAAAGTTTGAGCATAGTCAAATATACTGCCTTTCTCTACAATGATCAACTCATCTGGTAGGTACCAGAATGAATGCAATAATTTGATCCAGGAGCATGTTTTGGGCTTGTGCATACACCCCACTCAACCATGAAGCTCTCTGGGTGACCTTTAGCTAGTGCAGAGGTTGGCAACTTGTGGCTCTCCAGATGTTTTGGCCTACACGTTTGGCTATGCTAGCCAGAGCTGATGGCCGAAACATCTGGAGGTCACAAGTTGCCCATGCCTGGGCTAGTCATTCGTGTAAGCTACCTCAGGATTGTGGTGAGGATAAAATATGGGTTGGGAAACCATGGGTGTCATCTTGAGCTCCTTGGAGAAAAAGCAGAATATAAATGTTTGTTTGTTTTTTAATGGAAGAGGCTCACAAGGCCTCCTATATTATCACGGCCATGCAAGGTGCGTGGAGTCAGTCACTAGGTCTGCTTCAGAACTTTGATTTTGGGGTCAGATGGGGGCACTAAATCAGCAGCAGAAGTAAGTAAGAGATGCTAAAGAAGTTTCCCCTCTTACTGGTAGATCAGTTCACTTCTGCACTTTTGGGACTAGTGAATTCTGAAACTTAAGAGCTATGAGTATGCTAAAACAGATCCATTTTCTTGACCAGAACATGCTTATTATTTCCATATTATTAGCTTATTTATTTATTTATTTATTTATTTATTATACTGCCCAATAGCCAAGGCTCTCTGGGCAGTTCACAATTAAAACTGTTGTTTTAGGTAGTTGTGTACAGTCCACAAATGGAATTTGTCAATTTCAAATGCACAGTGTCAGCCCTATGCCAGCAATCCTCTCTGAAGTTAGGAAGTCAGTTTAGTAGCAAGAGACAGCTTTGCAAGTGGAGGAGGATAAATGCAGTTTTTGCAGTACCTTTAATCTCTCGAGTTTTTCAGAGTCTTGAATTTTGAAGGGGACGATAAATGGAGCGCCTCAAAAAATGGGAACGGTGGCACGTTTTCAAGTAACCCAAGGCGCTCTCTGACCATCATGACTTCATTGAGAGAAAATGTTGCGTTTTAAACCGAAACAAAGAAGTGTCCGCCGTTTGCAGCCTCAATGTAATTTAAACCCAAGAGCTCCCCTTCAGCTGTGTTTGATTTCAAGGTGTTTATTGACATGGCACAGCTGCACTGGGCATCCAGTTTCATTGCAGAGCTGCAGTTCAAGGGTTTCCTATTCAAAAGTGATTAAGGAGTCAAGAGAGAATGTGCTCCGAGCTTAGACAAGAAGTAATCTACAGATGACCGCATAAAATAATTAAAAATTGAGGCGGGATTAAAATAACATTTCCTAGGTTTGTGTTCTCAAAATTCTGGATCTTATGCCTACCCATAAGAACATCAGAAGTTCCCTGCTGGATCAGACTGAAAGTCCATCTAGTCCAGCACTCTGTTCACACGGTGGCCATCCAGCTGTTGACCAGGGACCAACAAAGCAGGACATGGTGCAACAGCACCCTCCCATCCATGTTCCCCAGCAACTGGTGCACACAGGCTTACTGCCTCGGATACTGGAGGCAGCACACAACCAACATGAACCTACCCATACACTACGCTCAACATCTAAGGTCCTCCTCCGGGTGCCTACTCCAAGGGAAGCTCGGAGCATGACAACAAGGGCGAGGGCCTTTTCAGTGGTGGTCCCCCAATTATGGAATGATCTTCCTAACAAGGCTCACCTGGCGCCAACATTATTATCTTTTTGGTGCCAGGTCAAGACTTTTGTCCCAGGCATTTAATGTATGCTGAGTTTTTTCTTAACTGACCCCAGAATCGTGTCTTAAATAGATATTGTCTGGTTTTATGCTTTTTATGGTTTTAAATTTTGTATATTTGTTTTTAATGTTCATTGTTTTCAATCTTTGTAAAACGCCAAGGAGGGAGCTCAGGGTTTCTCTCCCTCTTCCTGGTGAAAGGCAACCCTCGGAGCCACCCTCTTCCGGGTGAGAGGCAACCAATCGCTGATCGCCTTCCACCAGGCACCATTCCCCGATTGGCCCTGGAACGACGTCAGACACCGGAAGCGCTGTATTGACGTCCCTCTGTTTGAAAAAGTCAGTGTGGACTGGGAGTCAGACTGGGAGTCAGGAGATCCGGGTTCCAGTCCTCACTTGGCCATGGAAACAGACTCTCAGCCCAGCCTACCTCACAGGGTTGTTGTTGTGAGGGTAAAATGGAGAGGATTATGTACGCTGCCTTGGGTTCCTTGGAGGAAAAAAGGCAGGATATAAAAGCATAATAATAATAATAATAATAATAATAATAATAATAATAATAATAATAATAATATCATCATCATCTTGGCATCGCAGGGAAGGCCTGTGGTAGCTGCAAAGAAACCTGAATTGGATTTTGAGCCATTGGCTTTACCACATGTGAATAGTATCTTTAAAACCCACAAGATTACTTTAGAGATCTGTATGATTTATCTTTACCTTAAATGTAACATCTGAGCAAAACATTGTTCAAGCCTCGTTGTTGTTGTTTTTAAAAGAAACCCGTGTAACTAGGAGACATTAATGATACAGTTCCCATGAGGCAGAGCCTGTGAGTTGCATCCATAAAGTCCCAGGTACAATTCTTAGCATCTCCAAATGAAAAGATCTCTGATTGCAGTGCTGTGACATATTAATGTGTGCTTCAATTTACTCTTTTTTTTTTAACATTCCAGGAGTGGATTGGAACAAGATGACATGAGAATTTTATACAAATATCTCACCACGTCTCTGTTTCCAAGGCATATAGAACCAGAGGTAAGTCATATGGCTCATCTTTCAATGAAAACGTCCTGTTTTTAAAAGGGAAGTATTTTGCTGCTCAACTTTTCTTTGTCTGTTAGAAGAAAAGAAGGTGGTGGATTGCCAGGTTCTGTAAATACTGTAGGGCAGCCTTCCCTAACCGTCCAGATGTGTCAGATTACACATCTGGAGGGCACCAGGTTGGGGAAGGCTGCTGTAGGACAATGAGATGGGAGGGAGCAGAAAGACATTTCCTTAACGATCCCTTTTGTTTCAGTTGGCAGGGAGAGATTCCCCCATACATGCCGAAATACCTGGAAACCTACAGCACTATGGAAGGTAGCTGTTTTACCATCTCTCATAGTCTTTCTTGCCTCTAGGCCTCATGTACTTCTATCCAGAAGTAATCCTTTATTTCCCTTCAACTTCTGACTTACCAGTTTGATTCATGAATATTGATCAGAATCTGCAGTAAATTAAAAAGCAAGGAAAGGTGGACACGTTGGGTTATGTCTGTCTGTCCGTCTGTTCCCACCTGTATAAAAGTGACTGATCCTTTGAAGGTTCGAGTGAACTCTAATAGTTTGATATGGACCAGTCCCATCTTTTCCTTTTAGGTTTCTCACGGGTCCTCTGAATCTGAATGATCCAGAAGCAAAATGCAGATTCCCCAAAATATTTGTAAATACAGAAGGTGCTTATGAAGAGCTTCATTTAATTGTATATAAGGTAATTGCCAAATTGTTTCCCATTCACTGTAATTTATTTTACCCTCCAGTTGTTTTAGTAATAGTATATTTAGAAATCTGTCTTCCGTGGAAGAGTTGCACATCTCTCAGATCTTTGAGGGGGAGGGCAGGCGGGGTCGGGGTGACCTAGAGTGATGGCAAACATTACCGGTAATATAGGGGGGGGGTATCTAAAAATTGTCTTGACTTACCTTAGGTTGTGAGCCTTTGTCAGGCAGCAATCCTGTTCCTGCTTGCTTTCAAGTACATTGAACTGAAATTGGAAATACAACATGAAATTTGCATGGAATTGGGCTGGAAGTCCTGATTTCCAATATTGCACTGCAATGCTGTTTTGAGAAACCTAGAAAAGCCATAAGTTAACAAAAAACCTGTAAGTGTACACCAGCTGTGTTGTCTTTCACGTTTTTCAGAGAGGATCCTATTGGTGGGACCAGTCTTTGAGAACTCATAATTTCTGCATATATGGTTGAGCCATAGACCCTGTACAGATGACACGCTAAGCCATGGTGCTTAAGCATTTTGAGCTAAATACCGGCCCTGTTCAGACGACGCACTAACCCACAGTGGTTAAGCATTTTGAGCTAAACATTATGGCTTAGGGTTTCATGTGAACCATTCCTAACCATGGTGTCTACGTAGCCATAGTTTAAACACGCTCACTAACTGCAGAAGGGTTAGCAGCCTAACCGTGGCTTAGCATGTTGTCTGAACAGCCCATAGGTAGCTCCAAAAAAGAATGCTTGTAGTCCGTTCTTGGTCTTGTCATTGCATGTTGGAAAGAGTGGAGGAAACCCACAATTGCAAAAAGGTCTCTGAGCACCAAAAACATACACAAGAAACTCTGGATTGAGTTCACTTCAGATAATGTAGGAGGAGGCAAGGTTCAGTGGTAGAGCATTTATTTTCCAGCGTTAAGATTTCTTGTTGATCGAATGCACCTCTTATTCATGAGTCTAAGGTACTGGGCCTGGGAAAGCATTGGAGAGTTGTATCTGAGTCCCCTTGCCACTCAGAGGTAAGGAATAGTAGACTAGGGCCTCGTTCAGAAGATACCATAAACCATGGCTTTAACCACAGTGGTTAAGCCAGGAAGCCGGGCTGTGTTCAGAAGACACTTTAAACCACAGCTTTAACCATGGTGAATAAAGCAAAAAGCCTTATTCACCGTGGTTAAAGCCATGGTTTAAGGTGTCTTCTGAACACAGCCTGGCTTTCTGGGGCAGGATCTACACTATGACTTTAAAGCACTTTATAACAGTTTTGACAACTGTTGGGGCCCAAGACACACTTGCATATGCAGTTGTTAAAACTGTTATGAAGCACTTTAAAGCAGTAGTGTAGATCCAGCCTGGCTTAACCACCATGGTTAAAGCCTTGGATTAAGGTGTCTTCTGAACGGGCCCTAGATAAGAAATTCTTCTTAACCTACCCCTACCCAATCTACAGTAGTTTTAGGTCTGAAGCGGAGCTAGGAAACCTGTGGTTCTCCTGATGCTGGACTACAACTGTCATCTCCCTGACCATGGCCCATGCTGGCTGAGGCTGATGGATTCCAGCGACATCTGGGAGTTGAATTCCAACAACATCTGGAGGCAACAGCTTTCCGGTCCCTAGTCTAAAGTACCTTCACATCCTGTGGGTACTTCCTCAGACCAAGAGTTTAGGAATGTCTACTTGCACCAGCATTCTTTGCATAAGTAGGAGTACAGAGCTTAACTCCTTACAGCCAAGCGTATCCATGGGACAGAGAAAAGACTGTTCTTGTGATAAATCTGTTGTCTCTTGCAGGCTATGAGCGCAGCTGTCTGTTTTATGATTGATGGTGAGTATCAATATTCCTTGAAATAACCTAAAGAGATTTGACTCTTTTTGCCTCTGGCAAATCCTGTCTTTCGAACATTCTCCACGGTTTATTTGGGCATTAATTTTGATGGCATGTTCCTGGAATGTGGTTTTTGCCAGCATCTTATAATGAAAGATTTGTTTAAACTGTTTCCTGTATCAATAAAGAGGAAAAGGATGACATCTTTGTCCTCAGCGATTATCAGGACTTTGCCTATGAGGTATCAAAGGATAAACATGGATAATGGTGTAGAAGGGGAGGGAGGGAGATAGAGAGAGAGAAACTGATCTTATGAATTTTATAGTTTAAAGTTTATTCAAGACCATTGAAATCAATGGGACTTGTTCCTGAATAATTGTGCAGAGGACATGAACTATGCCAACCCCTGCCTAGATATTCTTGGACCGTCACACCTGATCTGCCAGCTGCTCAGAGTTAGCAATACCTTTTGGGGAGTTGAGTCTTCTCAGATATGAATTTTAGCAAATGTTCTGCCACGTTCTATGAAGAACCGCATGTACAGAACCCCAGTGCCTTGAATGTAACAGACAGCTGAATCTTCTCCGTTACCCCTGTAAATATTTGATATGTTCTCTAAATGATGAAGAGCCAGTGTGCTCTTCATCATTTAGAGACTGGGAGATGGGAGATTCAGGTTCTAGTCCCCACTCAGGGGGACTTTGGCGCAGTCACAGACTCTCAGCCCAAGCGACCTCACAGGGCGGTTGCTGTTGTGAGAACAAAAATGGAGAGGAGGAGGATTATGTACGCCGCCTTGGGTTCCTTGGAGGAAAAAAGGCGGGATATAAATGCAATAAATAAAACAAAATTTGTGGCTGTGATAAACTTGCAGGAGGAAGTCTCACTGTTCTTTTTCAAACTGTTTCACAGCCTCTATGCAGCCTACGTTGGATTTTTGCCGTAAACTTGACAGCATTGTCGGGCCTCAGCTCACAGTATTAGCTTCAGATATATGTGAACAATACAACATCAACAAAAGGATGTCAGGGTTGGTACCATCTTTATTTCTGTCACAAAACACCCGCTCCTTAATCAGGGACAGATATTGAAACACTCCCTAATATTGGAGGCAAATAGCTGTTTTTGAAAGAGCATTACCTTCATGTCAACTTATTGCCAGTTCTGTACGATGCTGGGTTATTAAAGGTGGAGAATGTCTTTAGCGAGGACCCCTTTATCCCTTCCTCTATTGCAGGGGTGAGGAACCTCTGATCTGGAGGCCAAATCTGCCTCGCCTGACATCCCAGTCTGGCCCTCCAGGGATCATTTGGTGCTCTCCCAGCTGTTATTCAATTCCCCCCCCCCTTCTAAAAGGTTGGGATGCCCTCTCCTAAGACTTAGCAACTGGCAGGAAGACCCTTCAATGTTTATTTATTGTATTTTGGGTCCCGCCCCCTTAATGCAGCCCCCGGGAGCATCTTCCAAATTGTACGCAGGCCTCAGGTGGAAAGAGATTCCCCACCCTTGCTCTGTTGCCTTTGGCAAGCGGCACGTCCACTGCCATTTTCATACCACTCCTGCCTCTTGTGCGTGGAGTAATTCCCTACATCGAGCCATTGGGCCTACCACCAGCGAGTGAATAGGTAGTTCCTCCGCCATCCACTCAACGTGGCAAGATGTTGTCACCTCAAGGTAGCCACGGTTACCGACTGCAGGTGGGTGTGGTAATGCTCCACAAAACACAGCAACGTGCTTTCCCCGATCCTTCTTGGCAGACCTCTTACCACCTATAATAAATGGGATTCAACCCACCCATCCCCAACCTGGAGTGAAGCAGAGATAAGCCACCGTGGCTTGCAGATGGGCTAGGATAGACTCTTGTAAGCTTAGTTACAGTGTCAAGGGAGCGAGCTTGCTCCCAAGGATAGAAAAGGTAGATTTGCTTGGTTGCTTTCATTCTCATCCCAGGTTTGGAGGCAAGCAGATCAAAGGCCCTGGGAGGGAGCCAGGCCGCAGAGGTCTGTACTGTCCATTGAGGTCTCCAAGGTACGTCCCCTGGGGAAGCAAAGGGAACCCAAGGACACACAATCGGGCAGCGCAGTTGGGTGAGAAGCATGCAGCCTTCACTGGTGTTTTATGGCACATATTGGGATGTAACTGAATGGGAGGGCAGTTTTGCCTCTTGGACAGTTTCACGAAAGGTGCGGTGGAAGGGCTGTGCTTCTCCTAGCCGACACCTGTGCTTCCTTGGAGAGCCACCTGTCACTCTGGGCTCCCTGAGGTTAGTGAAACATACATACCCAGCAGAAATCTTTGCCTGGCAGGTTCCACAACTTTGAAAGATGCCTGAATTCCTTTTGGTCTGTCACTCATCTCCTCCTGCTGCCTAGTTATGAACGAAGAAAGTTCCTTACTTTAGGATCAGGTTAGCCCTTGGTATTTTGTAATGGGGTGAGGAAACAGGTGTACGCGGTCAATTGGGCTGCACAAGAAGTCACAAGGTGAGTTGTTCTTCTTCATACAAAGAGACAGAGGTCTCCACCTCTCGAGACCTTTTCTTGAATAGCTTCTGATCGCTGGAAAAAATATTTGTCAGAATAACTGCGTGTGTGTAAAAAGTTAATCCACAGTTTTGTGTAACTATTTAAATTACAAACAAACCTTAAGAGATCAGCTGAATGAACAACCGCCTCAGCCACGCTTGCTTGTTTCGTGGCCAGTCTGGTGGTGCTTTCAGCGGGGGCCACTAGTGGTGTGAAAACAAATGATTGGGAGAATTGGTGGGAGAGTGAAAACAGGGCTTTGACATGCACCCACCTCCCTCAGGCTAAACACCATCACTTTAAATACCTGAGGAAGGGGTAAAAAGAAAAAAAAATAACCTTTCCCATATAGCAGAGGGAAAAGGTAAGGAGATTTGGAAAAGGCTTCTCTGTGAATGTAGCAGGCTGAAGGTTTAATGTAAGGTGTTTATTTATGAAGCAGTAGAACAGGAGACACAGCCAAACTGACACATGGTTTTATGGTTGCAAAATGTTTATTGTAGTTTACAGTTCTTAGTTCTTTTGAGTTATATTCCAATCCTGTGTATTCTTAATAATACTGGTAGTAACCAATCTAATAATAACAATCCTTAGTCCCTATGATCTTATTTTCACTCACTCCTCACACAACTCCTGACAAGAAATCACACAGCTAAACCCATCTACCCTCCAAACCCAATCACCAACCGAACCCCTCAGACCACTCAGCTCCCCCCTATATAGACTCCTCCCCCTTTCCACAGCATCACCAGCCACACCCACTCAGTCCAACATTCCGCAGCCACACCCACTCAGTCCAACATTCCGCACTCTCTAGACATACTCACCAGACATACCTAAGGGAATTGAAATGTGGGTAACGCCACAAGGGCCTTATTAGGAATCAGTGAATATATATGTCTTCTAGTTGCATGCCATTGCTATATGTTGCATCCCATTGCCATGCCCTGGAACACAGGGAGAACTGCCAGGGCATAGCAACTCCACATCCTTTGCTTTCTCTGGTTGACGATTGGTGTTTAGTCCACCAAAAACTGCAAAGCCTTGAGCCAACCATTATGACTTCTGGAGTCTTAAACACGCAGTAAATATTGTTTCAAACCCAAAATGCCACAAGTTTGGGGCAGAGAAAAGAGCTTAACAAGCCATAGAATGACCCCCACTGTTGTTTATTCATTCAGTCGCTTCTGACTCTTCGTGACTTCATGGACCAGCCCGCGTCAGAGCTTTCCCATAGAATCATAGAATAGCAGAATCATAGAATAGCAGAGTTGGAAGGGGCCTACAAGGCCATCTAGTCCAACCCCCTGCTCAATGCAGGAATCCATACTTTCATCCCCATACAATAAGCTAAACTGCAAAAACCTTCATTTGGCCCGTCCTGATTTATTGTTATTTATTCAGAATATTTTTTTAACTGCCCTTCATTCCTGCAGAGACCAAGGATGGTATCAGAGCAATGTACAAGAGTATAATCAGGATTATTATACCGTTTGCAATAAAAAACGTTACAGTAACGTCATAATAAAACCAAGGAAAAGTTAGAACCTTTTCTCTGTTCCAATTCCTGAGCTTCTTGTCACTCTTGCTATCAAAAGCCCAGTTTACTGACTCTGAGATTCAACCACAGTTTTACGTTACCATGGGGGTTTTTTGGTCTGTGGTCATCTTATTTGTCTTTGGGAATAATCACTGTGGCGTTACACCCCACAAGTCAGTTCCCAAATGTATGTCTGCAGTTTGTAAGTCTGTGGGTTTTAGAATGTTGGCCTGAGTGGGCGGAGTTAGAATGTCTTGGGAGGGGGAGGAGTCATATATAAGGGAAGGACTGGGGGGATTGTGAGGGACTTTTTAGGTCCTCTTAGAGTCTTTAGTGCTCTCTGTGTTTAGGGTACTTAAGTTCTGGGAAATTGGAGGTTCAGGGTAGAGAGTGGAGTCTTTGGAGTGTGGTGTGCACATAGTTGTTGTTGTTATTATTATTATTATTATATTTATTTATTTATTTATTTATTTATTTATATAGCACCATCAATGTACATGGTGCTGTACAGATTACACAGTAAATAGCAAGACCCTGCCGCATAGGCTTACAATCTATGTATATTAATCAATACAGATAATAAAGAAAGCTCAAGAGTGATTGTGTGTGAGAAAGGAAAGTGCATATGTGAATGAGTGAAAGGATTGGATGAAAGGTTTCAAAAAGGTTTTTAAATGTTTTATTTTGAAACAAACCTTGTGAACTTTTAAAAATAAATTTTAATTATTTTGTTTTCAACTACCACAAAAATCCCACGGGTCTGTTTGGCATTTATCATCTGAAGTTTACACATTTAGCACCCACTCTGACAATCATTCACCTCAGCACATAACTCACAGTGTTTTATTTTATATATAGAAATCCTTCTCCATTTAACCCCTTTCTCCACATAGTTTGGAGGAAGGTGGTTTTTATCCCTTGCCTCAGGCGTATCAAGCGGTGGTGCTTGGCTTGAGCAAGGAGTAGCCTTGGCCGGGTCTGGTGTTCAGAGCCTGTGTCGTGGCAATCACCACCTAAAGTATACAGTTGAATCCATCAGAGCAGTCAGTTGTGAGTTTTATTTCAACATGGCTGTTCTGGGACTGGGCTATTATGCCTGCAATTGGACTGAGCTATTAACTTCTTTTTAATGGTGCCAGCAGATTCAAGTGACGAGAGCTTATCTGATTAAGTCGGCCTTAAACTTTAATGCGGTGGTATCCTGAGAACATGATACAGGTTCTCTTGGTGCTAATGTAGCTGAGCTGATATAATAGGGAGCAAGTTAGCTAGCCCTAGGCTCGAAGTGTCGTGTGACATTTATCGCAAAGGAAACACCAAGTTGTAAATGTCAAAGTGCATCACAATTTCCAGAAGTGGAGAGGGCAACAATAAACGAAGTCTTTCTGGCAGAGATCAGTTCTGTCAAACGTTCAACTATCAAACTGACCAGCTCCTGATCCGGCGTTTCCTATCCAGATTCCAGCTCTGTTTTTCCAATTGTAAATTTGACAGATGTGCTTTTTAACTCATGTGGTGGTTTGGCTCATAACTGTTTAACCTGTCGTGTTTGGTAGCTGCAACCGTCAGCAGCATCTGTTGGCTGTGGAATGACGGTAACTTAGTGCCAGATCACATCCTTTTCATGCAAAGGTTCCAGGTTCAATCTCCAGTTAAAAGGAGCATAGAATCATAGCATAGTAGAATTGGAAGGGTCCTATAAGGCCATCCAGTCCAACCCCCTGCTCAATGCAAGAATCCACCTTAAAGCATCCCTGACAGATGGTTGTCCAGCTGCCTCTTGAAGGCCTCTTGTGTGGGAGAGCCCACAACCTCCCTAGGTCATTGGTTCCATTGTTGTACTGCTCTAACAGTCAGGAAGTTTTTCCTGATGTCCAGCTGGAATCTGGCTTCCTGTCACTTGAGCCCATTATTCCATGTCCTGCACCCTGGGATGTTTGAGAAGAGATCCTGGCCCTAGTCTGATCAGCACTGACAGCCACGTTAGAAATCGTAATACAAAATGGAGGGTGTCGTGTTCTGTGATGTTGCACGGCAACAGCAGGCTTTGACTCTTCTCCTTTCTAGCTCAACGTTTCTTAGCTATTCCCAGTTACCTATTTCCAACATATCAAAGAATCCACTCCTTAACTTGTCAGAGACTAATGGTTTTTTTTAATGTTTGGCTGAACTATGTTTTGACCCTGGCTTAAAAATTAAAGGTTACATTTGGGCTGGGGGGCTCAGTATGTTAAAAAGCCAGTCTGAAAACAATGCCCACCTTATCAGCAGCCGGTGTATATTTGTTCTGTTTGCAGTAAAGTCTGCCGCTATGGTTTATGTGACTTCTTTTCTTTCCTCTTGTCTATTCACTAGGTCAGAGAAGGAGCCTCAGTTTAAATTCATCTACTTCAATCACATGAACCTGGCAGAGAAAAGTACAATTCACATGAGGAGAACGGCCAGCATCTCACTTACATCAGTTCACCCTGACTTGATGAAGATTCTTGGCGATATCAACAGTGACTTCACTAGGTGACTTCCACCTGTCTTAATTTCAACATTATTCAGCTTGCATTTGTAAATTTGGTAGTGCAGAATTTGAAACACCTTTGGTTCCTTTGGGAGGGAGTTCCATATTTGGGGTGCTGCAACCAAAAAGGCCCTGTCTTGAGTACCCACCAGTCTAGCTTTTGAAAGTGGTGAGACGTTTAACAGAGCCTCTGATGATGATGATAACTTATGGGCAGGTTCAACGGCTCTATCCGTGTGCATGGGGTCGTCTCCCTTAAAATGTACATGGTGCCACTTCTGTCCTTTCCTTCAAATCCCTCATCAAAACCTGCATTTTCTCTGTTGCTTATCTTCTCAATCTTCAATTCCAACTGCAACCAAGTCCAAGTACATATAATAGCATTTGCCCCCATTCTTTTCTCCCTATCTTTCGTCCCTCCTCCTGTAAGGCACTATGAACATAGACAGTGCCATATAAACATTTCCCTCTAATTGTAAACTTGGGTAGCTGAGTGCTTGTAAAATTGGAATCAAAACTGGGCAACTGAGGAATAAGAGGAGGTGGTATTGGCATACTTTGGTGAAGAAAACATTGGATTTAAAAAAACCAAAAGGGGTACACACCCACCCCAAAAAGAGCCCAATGGAGTCTCAGCATGCTCAGTGGCCTCCAGGAAATGAGTGTCTGAAAAGAAAAATAGAAAATTGGGGTGGGGAGGAGGGAGTGAATGGACCTTCCTGAACGCCTGAACGCTTTAGTAGCCCGGCAGGAGGACATGACTGGAACTCTGAACTGGAGCATTCCTTTTAAAGTGTTTGTGTGTTCCGCTTCCAGCTGCTAGATCAAACTCCCAGTACATTCCACGAGATTTCTGGGTCATTGATACAACACAACCACAGTTACTGGAACTGTTTAATCCAGAAGACTTGGGGAAAATCTAAAACAATACACCAACGTTTGACCTGCTGGAAGGTGTTTGAACTACCGTATTTCTTCAATTCTAAGACGCACTTTTTCCCCCATATAAACATCTCTAAAAATGGGGTGCGTCTTAGAATCTCAGGCATGTCTTAGGGTTTTTTTTCCTGTTGGTAGTACTGAAATTAGTGTGCGTCTTACAATTGATGGCGTCTTACAATCGAAGAAATACGGTAAAACCTGTTACGTTTGTTACTGCTTTGGCCTGGTTTGTCCCTTTACTCCTTGGTTGTGCGTCCTAAGATTTTCATGTCCAAGCTTCTTTCTTTCAGGGTTGACGACGATGAAGAAATAATAGTGAAGGCAATGAGTGACTACTGGATTGTCGGCAAGAAATCTGATCAGCGGGAACTGTATGTAATTTTGAATCAGAAGAATGCAAACCTGATTGAAGTGAATGGTAAGGAGCTTTTCAAAATATGTGTTCTTAAAGGACTACTATTTTAATTATTGTTAATATGGTTATGAATACTCTTAGGGTGCAGTCCTATATATGTTCAGATTAGGGTGACCCTATGAAAAGGAGGAAAGGGCTCCTGTCTCTTTAACAGCTGTATAGAAAAGGATATTTCAACCGGTGTCCTTTGTAGGCATGCAGCACCTGGTGAAATTCCCTCTTCATCACAACAGTTAAAGCTGCAGGAGCCCTGCCCTCTTGAGCAGTTACAAAAGAGGGCAGGGTTCCTACACCTTGAACTGTTGTGTTGAAGATGGAATTTCACCAGGTGCTGCGTGCCTACAAATGACACCTACTGAAATTCCCTTTTCTATTCAACTGTTAACGAGACGGGAGCCCTGTCCTCCTTTTCATATGGTCGCCCTAGTTCAGATAGGCAAAATATCCTACAGCTCCCAGCATTCCCTAGCCAGCCATGCAGAGCCATCAGTAGGATGGCGCTTTACGAGGTACAAGAGGACTCCTTATGGCAGCCTTCCTCAACCTGGGGCGCTCCAGATGTGTTGGACTGCATCTCCCAGAATGCCCCAGCCAGAGCTGGCTGGGGCATTCTGGGAGTTGTAGTCCAACACATCTGGAGCGCCCCAGGTTGAGGAAGGCTGCCTTATGGTGTAAAAGTTATCCCAGGAGAAACAAAGGAAGGGGAAAGAGATTGAGGTAGGAGTAGAGAGGACAAGAATTCACATTCCTTTTAGTTACTGGTACTTACGCTTCATTACTTTGTGTGCTTTGAAGGAGGGGTGTTAAAGGACTTCAGCATGCAGGACCGTTCCAGTGCTCTTTGCTTGTTCTCCAGCTCAGGAGCAGGGACATAAAAAGAGGTTTGATGAGGGTGCAGCTTTGGTTGGGTGTAGCGTTGGGAGCTTGGCCGAAAAATAATGGATGTTCAAGTTCTGTTTTTGGATGATGCTGTTTTTATACCGTTGTTTTTAATGTCTTTGATGGGTTTTTTAAAATTTTGTATATTTTTTTTAATGCTTACTGTTTTTAGCTTTTGTGAACCGCCCAGAGAGCTTCGGCTGTGGGGCGGTATATAAATGTAATAAATAAATAAATTACAGGAGGATATAGCAAGTAAAAGGTTGTTTTGAAAGCTTTTACTAGATGTTGTTCTGTCAATAGTAATATTAAAACTTTTTTTAAATTTAAGCTGAGCCTTTCTGAGTATCTGAATTAGGCTTTAAAACTAAGTTCAGATGTTGGGGGTTTACTTTTGCCCTTTTTTATCAGGGTCCAAGGATTCTGCATGCCTTTCTTTGAATCGGTTCCCAGAGGGGGCCCCGTCTTGGCCTGCTGCAGCAATAACAACAAAGAATCTTGTGGCAGCTTAAAGACGAATACATTTATTCTAGCAGATGCATTTGTGGACATTGTCCAGGGTAGATAGTATGCATGGAAGCTTATGCCAGAATAAATGTGCTAGTGATTAAGTTTCCACAAGACATTTTATTGATGGTTTGTTGATACGCTCACCAGACCTCTTTCTGGGGAAAGTTCTTCCATTTTTCCAGGTGAAAAGATTGACTACTTTGCAAAAATAAACTTAAGTAATAAGACACCACCTCCCCCTCCATCCCACAAATAGTTTGGGGCTATAGAGATAATTTTCAGATTATATGACAAGATACTTGCTAGGAAACCCGTCCTTTCATCAGAGCGTTGAATACTTCTAAGTTTAAAAACACCCTTTTCCCCTCTTTTTGGTTCCCCCTCAGAAGAAGTAAAGAAACTTTGTGCAACACAGTTCAACAATATCTTCTTCTTGGATTGATCAGCAAAAAGGCCGACCCCTATGAAGATGGCTTTAAAATGTGCAAAAAAGCATTTTTGTTTACTGTGACAGGTTATTAAGTCATATTATTGACTGGAATAATGACAATAGTAAAGCAATACTTGCTTTGTAAGAATCAAATTTCTACTCAAGCTGTACACTCGCTGATCATACAATTTTTAGATTTTAAAGTATTTATGTGCAAATTAATTAAAATTGGTCCGAATTAAAGATGTATCATTCCATTTCTCTGATAAATGTTATGTGAATATTTTACTGGATAAATAAAATTAGTCATTGTTACAATTTTAATGGATCTTTTTCCTTTTCTTTGCTCCAGAGTAAAATTGATGAAATTAGATACAGTTCTTCTGGCAATGGGGGACGTAAAGTTTTGAAGCGGTAAACATTAGCCTTCATCAAGCAAAGAAAGACCAAACGATAGAATCCAAAGTTGCATAAGATGTTTTTTGCAAAGTAACAGCAGAAAAAATTATGTGAATGTTTGAAATAAAATGTTCAAGCTGTTGCCCTGTTCAGAAGACACCTTAAACCGCGGTGCTTAAAGCCGTGGTTTAAGGTGTCTTCTGAACAGGACCAAAGAGATCTTAGTTGCTTAACCATAGAAGTTGTAGTCAATTGATCAATTCATATAGGAACAAAACAATAGTTCAAAAGAAAGCAGAGGAGAGCTGTGTTTCAAAGTGTTTAGAAATAACTGAATGCTTTTCGAATGGTTCACGTGGGATTTTCTTCAAACATTAATCCATTTTATACAAATACTTTACTGCTAATATAACTGAAAGCACCTGCATTGCAGTTCTGAAATTCTGCCCAGCCAGATACAGAATCTGACAGCTGTGCAGCTCCTCTTAGGACTTTTTCTTCTTCTTCGCTGCTGCTGCAGTCGTCTTGCTGCTTGGCGGGACCTGTGGCAAAACAGGAGATTCCTCTTTCGGCGGAGACACGAGCTGTACAGAACCCTCCTCCAGCTCTTTACTCAAACTTTCTTCAAGCTCTAAAGCTGCTTTTTCTGCTGCAGCTTCTTCTGACTTTCTGGCTTCTTCCGCCTCCCTCATAGCATTAAGCCTGTAGTCAAAGGGGGGGGGCAGGTGGAGTTATTGAAATTGTTCTTACTAGAGTCAGAATAAGATTGTCTTAAACCGGAAAGTCATGACACAATTCAGACATTTCACTCTAAAGCAGCCTTCCTCAACCTGGGGCGCTCCAGATGTGTTGGACTCCATCTCCCAGAATGCCCCAGCCAGCAGAGCTGGCTGGGGCATTCTGGGAATTGTAGTCCAACACATCTGGAGTGCCCCACATTGAGGAAGGCTGCTCTAAAGCAACAAATCCATAAACCAGAATCCATACCTGTTTGGGGACGAAGTTTTATGGAAAAAACAACAACTGCGTGGCTTGGATACAAACTTCTGATGTTCTAAATGCGCAATCCTGTGCCTGTTTAGATATTTAAAAAATGACCCACAACCCTTTCCATATACAAACTGATAGAGTCTTATGGCCGAACAACATGGATCAGTGGAGGACTATGAATGGCTCTCTGGTTGTCTCCTCCTTTAGTTCAGGCTTTCCCAACCTGATACCTTCCAAATGTTTTGGACTGCCAGCATAGCCAGGGGCCAGAAATGGGAGTTTTGCAAAACATCCGGAGGGCACTAGGTTGGGAAAGGCTGTTTTCATTAAAAGCAGCAGGTGGGTAGATTTGGATCAGCGACTAAACTGTTTGCGGGGTGTTAAACCTTTGCCTAATTTAAATTGTGCCTGTCTTTCTCACACCCGCACAGCTAACAGTAGCCTTAAGAATGACAGAAAATAGAGACACAGTGGGAAACCGTCAATGTGTATACACACACACACACGCACACACAGGTGCTGCAAATAAAAGGAAGTACTCCACATAGCGCAGAGTTAAATTATGGAACTCACTACCACAAGATGTAGTGATGGCCACCAATCTAGATGGCTTCAAAAGAGGGTTGGACATATTCCTGGAGGCAAAGGCTATCAGTGGCTACTAGCCCTGGTGGTTGTGTGCTATCTCCAGTATTAGAGGCAATAAGCCTGTGTGCACCAGTGGCTGGGGAACATGGGTGGGAGGGTGCTGTTGCACCATGTCCTGCTTGTTCATCCCTGGCCGATGGCTGGTTGGCCACTGTGTGAACAGAGTGCTGGACTAGATGGACCCTTGGTCTGATCCAGCAGGGCTCTTCTTAAGTTCTTATGCAGTCTTTATCCAAATCTATCCATTCACCCAGCAAAGAAAAAGAGACCCAGGCTTGGCCCAAAATACCTTAGGGACACAGTAACAAAACTAGTGCGATAAATCACCCTTCCCTGATCTGGCTTTTCCAGATGTTTTGGACTACATCTCCATCATCTGGGACTTTGGCCATGCTGGGTGGTGCTGATGAGAACGAGTCCGAAAGAACTCCCCAAACAACTGGAGGGACCTGGGTTGAAGCCTGCCATAAACCTTCCACAGAACCTTTACACGTTTAACATCGCTCAGTGAAAGAAATGTTTCTGTATTCGTCCCCCAAAACTGTCATCTTTACGGTAGAGGAAAATCTACCTGAAAGTTTACCGTGATGTCCAAAATGACACTTTAAGGAATTGCAGACTGGCGCCAACTAGCTGCAGGATAAATTGCCCAATGAAAGGTCTATTTGATCCTCTTTAATCTCCGTCCTAAAATAAATCCCAGCCGTTTTCTAATTTCAATCAACCAGTGTTTCATGTAACTGCCCGTAGTCTGACTGGCGTTGCTAGTGACAAGCACTTTTTAAAGCAGCTCTTTTACCTGTTCTGTTTGGATGTACTAGCCTGGAAGAAAAACCCTCCCTGAGTAAAAGTCCCTTAGCAGGAAGCCAAGGCAACTTTCTCCACCTCCCATCACAAAAACATGTTTCAATCATTGGCTTTTGTTATTGTGCAGTAAATGGCAAGGCTTGTCTCATATAAATTCTGAACGCAATCAAACACACGCTTATGTATGCCATATGCTCTTTCCCCCCCCCCCCCATAATTGCTGATCAGTTTCTATTTGACATAAGCATGTGAAGATCAGTGTGTTTTCAATGTTACAGAGGAGGCAGTTCCTGGAAGGAAGGTTTCAATGTTATATAAGCTTAAAAGATGTAGAAACGACCCCCAGTATGGATGGATTATGAAACTTTTTGAAAACCGACATTCCCAACCAAGTACACACCTTTGTTTCTGGACACAAATGCGAAACCCCGAAACCCTGGGCCCCAGCCCCTAAATCTGGCCCTGACCCCCATTTTTCTTTTACCCGAAATGTGATACCAGTCAATTTCCGACGGACTGAAACTTTTTCACTCTAGGAGCTGAGACTGCTATCATCACCATCACAACCTAGCTATGTAAGAAAATCCAGCTCGGAGGAGCCGAGGACTTCAAAAGATCACTTTCATCAGTCATGTCAGGACGGCTCTTTTTTTTAAAAAAAAAAATTACAGTGCAAGGAAGCTTTTTGGTTGAGCTGGGTTCCAAGCCCAACACGGCGTATCAAGGGACGGCACTGACATATTCAGAATTGCTTACGCCAGCTTGCGATAGTCTAAAATAGCTACCGAGTGCTTCTTGGAGAGGAGACGCCGCTGCCAGGCGGCCCTCTTGGGATATAAAAATGATCTCGAAAGAGACAGCTATATGCCATCTTAGAAATATTCCCCTTTGGTCCCTTTCTCCCATCACTTTCATGGTGGGGGACCTGCTAGGTCCCTTCCCATGCCCCAAAGGATACCCTACCCCATGGTGGGAAACTTGCTTTTTGCTACAACTCCCAGGATCCCTCACCATTAGCTAAGCTAGGTAGGGCTGTTGGGAACTGGAGGGCAAAGTATCTGGAGGGCCGGACGTTACCCACTCTCGGCACACCCCAGCGTGACTCCTCTCCACACCAGCTCTGCCCTTCCTGGAAACTAGAGCCTGCCCACATCGGACAGAGCTTCTACCATGATCTTTGCAGCATGGGAAGAAGCTGTGGATCATATTGAGAAGCGGCCATTTTGTCCTAACCACTATCTAATGGCCAAAGCACAGAACAGAACAGCTGGACTGTTTTGAAGATCGCTGGAATGGTACCTGCAGCCAACAGCAGACTAGGGCTGGAACCTGATTCAAGAAATGTTAATTAACCTTATGAAGGGGCTTTTGTGAGAGTTGGGGGAAGAGTTCAGGCACCTGAGACCCACTGTGACTCATCCTCGTAATGCTGAAGTGAAGCATGGACCTAAGGCTGCCCCCTAAACTAGGGTGACCATATGAAAAGGAGGACAGGGCTCCTCTATCTTTTAACAGTTGCACAGAAAAGGAAATTTCAGCAGGTGTCGTTTGTCTATATGGGGAACCTGGTGAAATTCCCTCTTCATCACAACAGTTAAAGGTGCAGGAGCTTCACTAGAGTGACCAGATTTAAAAGAGGGCAGGGCACCTGCAGCTTTAATTGTTGTGATGAAGAGGGAATTTCACCAGGTTCTCCATATATACAAACGACACCTGCTGAAATTCCCTTTTCTATGCAACTGTTAAAGATACAGGAGCCCTGGTCCTCCTTTTCATAGGGTCACCCTACTTAAATGTCGCAAATAAGAGAAAATGCCACACTGAAAAAAGAGGACATCGATTTGCATAATATCTGGATGTGCTGATATAATATATATGCAAATTTAGAAATAATGCCAGGAATTTAAATAGAAATACAACACATCACACTATAATGGGGAAGATTGGGCTAGTTCCCCATTCAGTCCAGGGGTTAAATATGGACGGGCATCCAAGGCCACTGCTGCGCTCCCTTCCTAGGACTCTTTATCTTTCAACTGGTCTTCGACCAAACAGCCCTTCAGGAAGAGGACTGTCCTCTGTAAAGTAGGGCACCTAGCCACCTTTGTCTGACCTGGTATAAGACAGTTTCCTGTGTCATTTTCCACTGTGGAAAATGATCATGAAGGCCTCGATATTCTTGGCACGTCCCCACGGAAAACAGCCGAGCCATCTAGAAAAGCAGTCTGTTTTGGTGACCCCCTTTTGGCTGACTGCTAAGGGTTTGAATAGGTAAAAGCCATTATCCTGTTTGCCCTGTCCTGGACGGGGTTGCACTCTCCCTAAAGGTTTGGGTCTGTAGTTTGGGGGTGCTCTTGGATCCAGAACTGTCACTTGAGGCACAGGTGAACTCAGTGGCAAAGAGCACCTTTTATCAGCTTAGGCTGATATACCAACTGCGCCCTTATCTGGACAGAGATAGCCTAGCTACAGTTATCCATGCTCTGATAACCTCTCGCTTGGATTACTGCAATGCGTTATACGTGGGGCTGCCTTTGAAAATGGTCCAGAAACTTCAGCTGGTACAAAACAGGGCAGCCGCTTATTAACAAGGACTGGCCGGCGAGACCACATCACGCCAGTCCTTTTACAACTTCATGGGCTGCCAGTCCAGGTCTGGGCCCGATTCAAAGTGCTGGTACTAACATACAAAGCCCTAAACAGCTCGGGGCCAGGTTATTTGAAAGAACGCCTCCTCCCATATGTACCTGCCCGGTCCCTAAGGTCATCCTCAGGAGTCCTTCTCCATGAGCCCCTGCCAAAGGAAGTGAGGCAGGTGGCTACTAGGAGGAGGGCTTTCTCCGCTGTGGCACCCTGGCTGTGGAACGAGCTCCCCAGAGAGGTCCTCCTGGTGCCTACACTGTATTCTTTTCGTCGCCAGCTGAAGTCCTTTTTATTTTCTCAGTATTTTAACACCTAATTTAACTTAAATTTAAATTTTGCTGTTTAAATTCTGTATTTTAATCCTATTATCAATTTCTGCTGTGTGGTTTTATCCTGGTTGTGCTTTTTATATTGTATATTTGTATTTGGGTTTTTAAAGTGTTGGTTGTTTTATTATGTTCCTCGTGGTTTTAATTTTTTGTGAACTGCCCAGAGAGCTTCGGCTATTGGGCGGTATAAAAATGTAATAAATAAATAAATAATGCCCACCCCAAAAGCCGAAACACTCACTTTGCTTCTTCCTCCTCCTCCTGGATCTTCTTCAGCACAAGTAGCTCAGCTTCTCGGGCCCTATTGTCTAAGATGGTCTCCTGCACGACTTGCAAGTGCTTGTAGTTGTTAAAGAATTTGCTGACAAAGAATATATATATCTGGGTCATCCACAAACTCGGTGCATTCTTCTGGTCGTTTTTGGCTTTTTGGAGCTTATCTGAAAGGGAAGCATTTTCGTTGGAGTTTTAATTGTTAAAAAAAGGTCATAGCTCAGGAGACGAAGGCCTTCTTTGCACGCAAGAGTTCAATCCCTGACATCTCTCTCCAGTTAACAGAACCAGGAAGTGGGTAATGGGAGACCCTGGAGGACGTCTGCCTGTCAAAACTGGGCTAGACAGACAAATCATCTCACCTGGTGCAAGGCAGCTGCCTTTGCCCAATGCAATATTACGAGCCTATGCTCAATGGCACAGTTTACACCTGATTCAGTCGGGATTTAACTGTGTGCTGGGTTGCAGCCTTGGCGAACAGTTATTTCCCATAACGGAAATCTGGAAAAAACGAGGGCTAACCACCTTCTCGTCTCGTGTCCTTTTACTGCCCTCTTGTGACAGAAACAGGACGCCGCGCTCTACAATTCCACAGCTCAGGATCAACCGCAAAGAGCCTTGTGGCACTTTAAAGAGCTTCATCCCACGTACCTGTTTCCCTCGAATTATCCCCTACAGCGCTAAGCTGTCGCCGTTGTTCTTGTTGCTACCAGGGGGCTAGATGCTTTGCATACCAGGAAATGGGTTTAAGGGGGGGATGTAAAAAAATCATTAAAAAATCAAAGAATGACCCAATCCGATTCAAATTTGGTCTGCTTAAAGCTCTCCTTAATATCTATTACTGTGCCAATTTTGATGACTTTATCTTTAAAGCTTACGCAGATGTAAGCATTTGTTTATTTTTTCTTCAAATCCTGCTCTTGCGCCCCAGTGGCCGCTCAGAAAACAACAAATGATACGCTCGAAAACTAGTAGCAAAATATGGCACTTTTTTTGGTGAAGAAGCGCAATTAAAGTAGGATGCCTGGGAGTACTTCACAATCAAAGCAGATTATAAGCTGGAAAACTTTGGAGTCCTTTGCACGCCGTTTGCAGTGATTGCACAGTATAACGCTGGTGTGAGAAAGCTCAAAGACTAACAAATGTATAACACACTTCGTGGACACAGACCACTTGCTCAGATGCATGAAGTGTTGTCCTCAATTGGCAGTACATGTACCCGTGGCTGAGAAGCAGGGAGAAAGAAGAGATCAGAGGGAGCTGAAAGGACGGCGGTCACACGCAAAACAGAGATCCTTGCATTGCTGTCACTTCTAAAAAAGGAACGTTTTATTTTTAAATATATAAATAAATACAATTGTGACAGCTTATAGAGGAAGCTGCCAAAATCCAGAAGAAAAAGAAACACAACATTCAGAACCTACAAGAGCAGACAGCTATACTAAAACAATAACATCATACTAAAACAATAACATCAGGTTAAAAGTTGAGAGCAAAGAAAATAAACCCTGGTACGGGCTTTTGTTTTGTTTTAGGAAATGGCATTCCTGAGCTGTGGAGTGTGTGTGTGTGTGTGTGTGTGTATGTGTGACACAGAGGAGGGCCAGGAGCTCTTTTCGGTCCTCCCTAAGTGCAGGATATGGAATAACAGGCTCAAGTTAAAGGAAGCCAGATTCCAGCTGGACATCAGGAAAAACTTCCTGATTGTTAGAGCAGTACGACAATGGAATCAGTTTCCTGGTGAGGTTGTGGGCTCTCCCACACTAGAGGCCTTCAAGAGGCAGCTGGACAACCACCTGCCAGGGATGCTTTGAGGTGGATTCCTGCATTGAGCAGGGGGTTGGACTCGATGGCCTTGTAGGCCCCTTCCAACTCTGCTATTCTATGATTCTATGATTCTAGATACACACAACCACATACACACTCACATATATATCAGTCTTCCCCAACCTAGTGTTCTCAGATGTTTGGACTCCAAGTTTCATCAGCCCCAGACAGTATGACCAACGGTCAGGAAGCTGGGAGTTATAGTGCAAAACGTCTGGAGAGCATTAGGTTGGGGGAAGGTTAATTATGATATAATATATTTGTGTGTATATGTGGTGTCTGTACATATTATACAGACACAGACCCACGCCATGATTTACTGGGCTCCTAAAAGCAGAACGGATTCTTTACAGTGATGAACAACAGACCATCCACATTTATTACGCTCTATTAAGAGCTCCTAATTCTCTCACCTGCTAATTCTTTCAAGGGAGCACTGAGGAAGGCCTCTTGCTCCCTTTCTGAGCTTGGCCGGATCTGAGCAAACGCTTTCGCTTTGTCCTCCGCCGTGTCGATGACGGTGACATTCGGAGCTGCGGCTGAGAGGGACCGGGGGAGGAGAGAATGCAGAAGGGATGAATTGTCGACCCGCCCCTTATTCAAAAGGAAGAACCATGTTTGCCTTGTAACTCTGTCCTGGAAGGCTTAGCGGTTTTACATTTTGTATATATTTGTTTTTCATGTTCCGTGTTTTATTTATTTATTTATTTATTTATTTATTGCATTTATATACCGCCCCACAGCCGAAGCTCTCTGAGCGGTTCACAAAAGTTAAAACAATAAACATTAAAAAAGCATACAAAATTTTTAAACCATCGGAAACATAAAAACGACAACATAAAAACGTCAGTATCCATTTAAAAAAAACAACAGTTCTGGGGTCCGTTAGAAAACAAACTTAGCGTTGTTAAATGCCTGGGAGAAGAGAAAAGTCTTGATCTGGCACCTGAAAGATAACAGTGCTGGTGCCAGGCGAGCCTCATCAGGGAGATCATTCCACTGTCGGGGAGCCATCACCGACAAGGCCCTCTCCCTTGTTTTAATCTTTGTAAACTGCCCAGAGAGCTTCGGCTATGGGGCGGTATATAAATGCAATCAATCAATCAAAATTATAATAACTGACTTCCCATCAACAAGAACAGAACAGCTACACAGCCCCTGACTGGACCACCACAGAATACAGGCCATGACAGAAAATTATAGCCTCTCCTGCTATTGTCCTTCAGCACCTAGCATACAGAGGAACGTTGCCTCTAATCGTGGAGACAGCATACAGCTCTCATCGCTCACAGTCTTATTCTCCATGAATCTCTCATCCCCCTAAGCTGGTGGCCGTCACCACATCCTGTAGCAGCATTTTTTTTTTCAGAAAGCCCTCCTTGCAAAAGCTAACAAGTTAAGGGAAGGGATGTGACATAGCCTTTTCCCTGACATGCTACTCTTCTGTGTGCGAGGAGGTTGTCTATTGGGGGAGCTTCAATTATGCAATTTCCCCCTGCTGGTCCGGTCCCAGGAAGGGTGAACATGCAGCAACAGCACTTAACAGATTCATGGCATAAGAACCAGATGTGGCCTCGATCGGCTCACACAGGCCAGATGTTTAAGCGCTTACGCTGAGGAGAGGAGGGTTTCTCTTTATTGGGGGATTTGGCACCGTGTCGAGAGGCTTTGTCCTCTTTTTTCCCATCTTTCACTTTTCCCTTCTGTGGAAACAAGAAAAGGTAAATCACATAAAAGCCAGTGTTGCGTAGTGGCTAGAGTGTCAGACTGGGAGCCGGGAGATCCGGGTTCTAGTCCCCACTCGGCCGTGGAAACTCACTGGGAGACTTTGGGCCAGTCGCAGACTCTCAGCCCAACCTACCTCACAGGGTTGTTGTTGTGAGGATAAAAATGGAGAGGAAGAACATGTATGCCGCCTTGGGTTCCTTAAGGAGGAAAAAAGGCAGGATATAAAAGTAATAAATAAAGCAATGAAAGAAATAAAAGGAAAGGTTTGCCCTTGTGTCAAATGGGCCTTTAAGGCCCTCGTTGGCCCAGGGTAAATGTGAGACTTCCGGAGGCTCCAAAAATGGCTCATTTCCCCCATCCACGCTAATGGCGGCCACCATTAGCGTAGAAGGGGGAAATGCAGAATTGCAGCAGTGGCTGCGGACGGCTGTTGAGCATTTGCTGAGGCCTCGTGAGTGCTTAGCAGTAGCCCGAACTCACTGCTGGGGCATCTGACTGGGTCCTTGAGAGCCAGTTGCACTGGGGCGGGGTGTCCACCGACCTCACAGACCCAGTCGGATGCTTGCAACAGCCCTTTTCGAAAGAATTATCCTTTGCACAACCCTGTGCGAAGGAGGCATGGAAGCATTTGTGACTGGGGATCTGAATCTAGATCAGGGACGAATGAGAAATTCGTCTGTTCGTGTGTTTTTTCAGGATTTTAACCAGGTTGCATCTTCCGAACCAAACTTGGACACAATCCGCACTCGAAGGCCAGACGTTTCCAAACTTGCAATGAGTTTCGCAAACCACCACCACCATCCCCAGAAAATGCATTTGACGGCATGCGTACCTTTGGAAAATGCCCATGGAAAAACATCTGCTTTGGAGAAATGCACACAAATATGCTTTTATCAATGGGAGGATGTGTACATTTCGGGAAAGAGCACATCTGGAAAAGTACACATAGAAATATGCACGGACTTTCGTGGGGGGGGTGGGAACAAAAAACAAAGCTCACAATCAGATATGGACTCAAGTCGAAACAAGCTCCTACGTCGAATTTGCGGGACTTTTGCAAACTTGAGTTTTGCTGCTTTGCACATCCCTAATCTAGACGTCCCATGTGTTTGAGTCAAACACTTTAGTCACTTCACTTAATTGCATCCGACAATTTATAAGTAACTCGTAGCAGCAGCAATAATATAATAGATATATATCGGTAACAGCAAATGACGAGCAACTCAACTTCCATTACGTCAAAGGCCTTCTGAAATAAGACGGTCTTGGCCATCTCTCAGAAGGTAAAAAGGGAGGGGAAAAGGCAGATCTTCTGCGTGAAAGAGAGCTTCTTCATATGAGCGAAGTAAAGCACGCTCGTGACTGGCTGCTCACGGAAGTTTGCGGGACTTGTCAATGACAACTTCAACCTCCTGCACGTCTGCCACACTTTCCCCCAGTAATTCCGTTCAAAAGAAAACCTGGATATCCCGATTCTTCTGAAATATTGCTACCGTGTGCAGCTGAAGTTACGCTACAAAGCACCCACTAGAGGGCGCTGTCCTATTCAGGGCTATGAGCACCAGGAGGAGGGGAAGTTTTCCATTATAGACCACGTGGTCTCCCCTCTCCGCCCATGTAATGCAGCCCATTACAATTGCGTAAGAGAAGCAGGAAGCAAAGTCCCAGTAAGGCAACACAATTTCTCCTTAATCTAAAGATGCCCAGAGTTCCAGAGCCTGGGGGCACCACTGAAAAAGGCTCTCCCATGAGTAGCTAACTACCTGCCCTTCCTCAGAGGGCAAGAGACCACGGTACATGCTCATTGTTTTTTCTTTGACTATGCCCCTTCATCCACAGGCTTCACCAGAGAAAAGTAATACCACTGTTACAATTCACCACTCCACTGACCTCAGACTTCTTTGTCTTACTAACATCAACAAAATGGACGATCTTGCTTGCAGAGGTCTTGCCGCTAACGTGGATAGTGCCGACATCGGGGGTTTCATTGCTTCCTTCACCACTACTGCTTCTGGTTTGAATGGACTGATAATGAAAACACACAAAATCTGTCACAACCAATCTACTGTGTAACCATCCAAGGTTTGCTTGGACATTACCGGCTTCCCAATTCTAAAAATTGCCAAGGGCAGGCAGTAAATCTGACAGAGACGGATGCATTTAATTCATTTCCTGCAGGAATTAATAGAGAGTGTGAGTTTACATTGGAGAACGGACCTGACCAGGGGACATTTCCTGAAGCAGAGGAGAAGCCCCAGTCCTGTCTGTGTAGGAGCTTTCCGACCGACTGGCCTCTTCTGCTTGCTGTTTCAACATCTCGTCAGTGACGTATAGAAGGGCGCTGTCCAAAAGAGCTTCGAAAAATTCAAGGAATACAAGCTGAAGTAAAAACAAAGCAAAATGAGAGACAGAAGTTATTAATCTCAAAGTTTCATTACGGGGATATATGTGAGGTCTACATTGTAGGCAGCGGTCAGAAGGGGAGCCCGGAGTCAAGAAGGGAGAGCCCGGAGTCAAGAAGGGGGAGCCCAGAGTCAAGAAGGGGAGCCCAGAGTCAAGAAGGGGGAGCCCGGAGTCCAGAAGGGGGAGCCCGGAGTCCAGAAGGGGAGCCCGGAGTCCAGAAGGGGAGCCCGGAGTCCAGAAGGGGAGCCCGGAGTCCAGAAGGGGAGCCCGGAGTCCAGAAGGGGAGCCAAGAGTTGAGGCAAGGAGTCAAATCCAGGGGACAATACCACGAGTCAGAGCCGAAAACACCCCTGGGCAGTGGAGGCTGTTAACACCGATCTTAGTGGGGTGGTGAATCCGCTCCAGGTTTCAATCAGAACCTGCCAGAATTCTAAAATAACTATCAAAGGTGCTTCCACTGCTCCAGAGCTAGGAAGTCCATTAGTGCTCAGGCTGTGTCCCAGTAGAAACAGGCAGCCCTTTATAGTCCTTCCTGTCTAGGAGGGCCCAATGGCCAGCCTGGTTGGGCAGGGACAACTCAAAGCCTGAGAATATTCCACCAGGCATCACAGCAGTGCCCCACTCAATAGAACCACATCTCAGAATCATCCAGGAATGTCCTTCATCAGGAAATCTGGCCCTTTTGGGGCTCACTGGATTTCCGTACCGCCCTGGACTCAGCTTGCATTTATTTATTTATTTATTTATTTATTTATTACATTTTTATACCGCCCAATAGCCGAAGCTCTCTGGGCGGTTCACATTTGCAAGCTAAAACACAGTTTTTTTCCCCACGATCTGGGAACTTTTAATTCTTTATATATATATGCATAAATCTGTTAATAATTTTCAGCTCATCTATAAATTACAGTTGTATTTGGCTCCTTGTGCTGATTAACGAATGTAATTTTGCATTCTTCATGGCTAATCCTTCAGGGTGCAGCTAAGTCCCCAACAATCCCACTGAGCCTGGCTGGCTCTTTTCGTTACAGTTCCAGAAATCTACACCCACGCTTCTTTTCCCGCGCACTTCCTAAATACATGCCTCGTACTCTAAGTTTGTGTCCTCCCCGTCACGGACGCGTGGGCTATCTTTTGCCAAAATGTTCACAATTTTGGTAGCCGTCAGTTGTTTGCTAATGAGGCGTAAATCCTGGAGACGGAAAAACGAAACAAAAATATGGGTGGCATCATCTGCTGTTTTCTTTCCCCCATTTGAAATGGGCAGGATGTGGACTCTCAGGGTTCAAGACAAGGAAAGGAGGGAGGGTTAGGCTGCAGGGCACACGGGCACACACGCCATCTCCATCAGTACCACGGGCTTTCACCCACGCTTCCACAGCTCCTCTTCATTTCAATGAAGTTTACAGAGAAGAACGTCCTCTGTGGGTCTGATCGGTTTCCCACCCTGCTGCCAAAATGATGCCCCAAATCTTCCGCCTGAGGTTCAAGCTACACATTGTAGGGAGTTGGATTTGCATGGCTTTATGAACATAAGAAGTGCCCTGAGGCTGGATCAGACCAAGGGTCCATCTAGTCCAGCACTCTGTTCACCCAGTGGCCAACCAGCCATCGGCCAAGGGACCAACAAGGCAGGACATGGTGCAACAGCACCTTCCCGACCATGTTCCCCAGCAACTGGTGCACACAGGCTTACTGCCTCGAATACTGGAGATAGCACACAACCATCAGGGCTAGAAGCCGTTGATAGCCTTTGCTTCCAAGAATTTATCCAACCCCCTTTTGATGCCATCCAGATTGGTGGCCAACACTACATCTTGTGGTAGTGAGTTCCATAATTTAACTCTGCGCTGTGTGAAGAAGTCCTTCCTTTGATCTGTCCTGAATCTCCCACCAATCAGCTACATGGGATGACCCCACTGGGTTCCAGCATTATGAGAGAGGGCGAAAAATGTCTCCTTTTCCACATTCTCCATACCATACATAATTTTGTACACCTCTATCATGTCTCCCCTTAGCCTCCTGTTCTCCAAGGGGATTGGACAAATTCATGGAGTAGAAGGTTAATTCGGCTACTAGTCCTGATGGCTATATGTTACCTCCAGTATTAGAGGTAGTAAGCCTGTGTGCACTAGTTGCTGGGGAACATGGGCAGGAGGGTACTGCTGCACCCGTGTTCTGCTTGTGGGTTTCCTATGTGCAGCTGGTTGACCACTGTGTTTTTATTTTTATATTATTAGGCTGCTGTTTCTACCTTGGAGCCTCGTGTGGAGCAGAGCAGTAAAGCAGCAGTTTCTGCAGCTGAAACTCTCCCCATGGCCTGAGTTCGATCCCAGCGGAAGCTGGTTTCAGGCAGCCGGCTCGGGTCGATTCAGCCTTCCATCCTCCTGAGGTTGGTAAAATGAGTACCCAGCTAGCTGGGGGAAAGGTAATCACGGCCGGGGAAGGCAACGGCAAACCACCCCGCTATAAGGCCTGCCAAGAAAACGTCAGCGAAAGCTGGCGTCCCTCCAAGAGTCAGTAATGACTCAGTGCTTGCACGAGAGGTTCCTTTCCTTTCCTTTCTACCTTTATTTATTTATTTTATTTATTTTATTACATTTATATACCGCCCCACAGCCGAAGCTCTCTGGGCGCTTTACAACAATTAAAAATAGTAAACATTAAAAGTATACAAAAATTTAAAAGACATAAAAACAGTATAAAAACAACAGTATCCATTTAAAAACAACAATTCTGGGGTCCCTTAAAAACAAACTTGACGTTGTTAAATGCTGTTAAAATGCCTGGGAGAAGAGAAAAGTCTTGACCTGGCGCCGGAAAGATAACAATGTTGGCGTCAGGTGAGCCTCGTCGGGGAGATCATTCCACAGTCAGGGGGGCAACCACCGAAAAGGCCCTCTCCCTTGTTGCCATCCTCCGAGCTTCCCTCGGAGTGGGCATTCGGAGGAGGACCTTAGACGTTGAGCGCAGTGTACGGGTAGGTTCATGTCGGGAGAGGCGTTCCGTCAGGTATTGCGGTCCCAAGCCATGTAGGGCTTTATAGGTTAAAACCAGCACCTTGAATTGGGCTCGGAAACGTATAGGCAGCCAATGCAAACTTAATTGTATTTGGTTTTATAAATTGCTTTACAATATGTTTTGAAGAAGGGCTAGAAATTCCTTTAACACAGAAGAAGATGAGAGGGGAAGAGGGGCCATTCCACCAGCCCTGCTAAAAGTCTAATTTCTTTCCTCATCCCTCCTCATCCCTTCTTCCTTGTCTGTTGTGTCTGTTCAGATCGTAAGCCTGCAGACAGCAACGGTCTTGTACTGATTGCATATAAGCCACTCCAAGAGCCGTTTTGGCTAAGGCGTGGGATAAAAAGTACTTTCAATAAAGTTTTATTTAACCAGTGCAAGGAGTGCTTTTGGCCAATCTGGTGTGTGTGTGGCCAGCCAGACCCACAAATAATGCCCCCACCGCCCCGAAGGGATAATTACTTTCAGCATCCAGATGAAGTGCCTCATCTTCATAGTAGGTTCATGAGGAGGGGCAGGATTAGGTCTACAGAAAGCTTTGAATATCGACCAACATTTCTCGATGTAGTTGACCGCGTAGACGGTTTGTTGCCGGTCGCTAAACATGGTGCCTGTAGAGGTCAAGGTTAAAAGAAACAAATCCAACCACCTTCGGTGCAAATAACAAAGAAATCCGGGGACGAGACAAGAAAATGATGGCCTACCTTTGATTTGACAGGCGTTCGGACTGATGTTCACCGCCATCAGTTTGGAGAAGCACTTGAACAGGCGGGGACTTGTATTACTGCAGTTAAAATAGGAATGCATGATAGCGGTTGCTGTTGCAGCAGGTGGGGAAAACAGTGTCATTCCATTTGCGTCAGGGCCGGGGCGCTTCGTCGATTAGCTGATTGGACCAGCCTTCCCCAATCTGATGCTCCCCAGATGTGTTTGACTACAAGTCCTAGCCTCTGCCAGCCCCTCCACCCCCTCCCCGCCCCAGGTTAGAGAAGTCCGAGTTCATAGAATCCTAGAATCGCAGAGTTGGAAGGGGCCTACAAAGCCATCGAGTCCAACTCCCTGCTCAATGCAGGAATCCTCCCTGACAGATAGTTGTCCAGCTGCCTCTTGAAGGCCTCTAGTGTGGGAGAGCCCACCACCTCCCTAGGTAACTGGTTCCATTGTCATACTGCTCTAACAGTCAGGAAGTTTTTCCTGATGTCCAGCTGGAATCTGGTTTCCTGTAACTTGAGCCCATGATTCCGTGTCCTGCACTCTGGGAGGATCGAGAAGAGATCCTGGCCCTCCTCTGTGTGACAACCTTTCAAGTATTTGAAGACTGCTATCATAAGCACTCTTCAAATCTTCATAAGAGCCATGCAGGCCATCTAGTCCAACCCCCTGCTCAATGCAGGAATCCTCCCTGACAGATGGCTGTCCAGCTGCCTCTCGAAGGCCTCTAGTGTGGGAGAGCCCACCACCTCCCTAGGTAACTATTAGATTAGCCAATTTTATATAAAAAAAACCTTTTGATCATAAACCTCCAACAACCTTAAATTCATTCTGGAAAGACTTAATAAATTAATTATTTACTATTATTATTAGCATTTCTATACCGCCCCATAGCTGCAGTTCTCCAGGTGGTTTACAAAGGTTAAAAACGTTAGAAATACAATATTTATTTATTTATTTATTTATGACATTTCTGTACCACCCAATAGCCGGAGCTCTCTGGGCGGTTCACAAAAATTAAAAACATTCAAAGTATAAAACAACAGTGTAAAATACAATATAAAAGCTCAACCAGATAAAAACAGCAGCAATGCAAAATTACAAATTTAAAACACCAAGTTAAAATGTATTTATAGACTGTTAAAATGCTGGGAGAATAAAAAGGTCTTCACCTGGCATCTAAAGGCATATAATGTAGGTGCCAAGCGAACCTCCTTAGGGAGCTCATTCCACAGCCGGGGTGCCACAGCAGAGAAGGCAAAATTATGCAAAATTTAAAAACATAAAAGGCACACAAACAGGCAATATACAGAGACAATGTCTATATGTGAACCGCCCAGAGAGCTTCGGCTATTGGGCGGTATAAAAATGTATGTATGTATGTGTATATATATATATAAGCAGCTCGAGCAATCTAACAAACTGCAAACCCAATCCAGGATCAATGGATATTGATCAAGTGCTGCCAAATGCCTGGGAAAAGACACTTGATCTGGTGTCGAAAAGATAATGGAAGACAGTTATACGTGGGGCTGCCTTTGAAAACGGTCCAGAAGCTTCAGCTGGTACAAAACAGGGCAGCCCGTTTACTAACAGGGACTGGCCAGCGAGACCACATCACGCCAGTCCTTTTACAACTTCATTGGCTGCCAGTCCAGGTCCAGGCCCGATTCAAAGTGCTGGTACTAACATTCAAAGCCCTAAATGGCTTGGGGCCAGGTTATTTGAAGGAACGCCTCCTCCCATATGTAGCTGCATGGACATTAAGATCATCCACAGGAAGTGAGCCAGGTGGCTATCAGGAGGAGGGCCTTCTCTGCTGTGGCACCCTGGCTGTGGAACAAGCTCCCCAGAGAAGTACGCCTGGCACCTACACTGTATTCCTTCCATCACCAGCTGAAGACCTTTTTATTTTCTCAGTATTTTAACATCTAATTTAACTTAAATTTAAACTTTGCTGTTTTAATTCCATATTTTAATCCTGTATCAATTTCTGCTGTGAGGTTTTATCCTGGTTGTGCTTTTTATCTTGTATTTTGTATTTGTGTTTTTAGACTGTTGGTTGTTTTGTTGTGCTTTTCATGGTTTTAATTTTTGTGAACCACCCAGAGAGGTTCTACTATTGGGCGGTATAAAAATGTAATAAATAAATAAATAAATAAGACAGTGGCTAATAAGGTGGATACGTTATCGTTAGCGGGCATGAAATGCAGTCAGATATAGGAACACATTTATTGGTTTATATTGTTGGTCTTTATTATGTCTGATGTTGTTAATGGTATTGCATTATTCATGATATGGCAATTAACGTTTTTTTTAAAAAAAATCTTTTGATCAACTCAAAAGATGTCCTAATTGTCAGGCAACAGATTTATATATTTGTTTTAAAGAGAGAGATTTTCTAAAAATGCGAGTTCTTACAAAAGCCTGCAGGCGGCACCTTAGAAGAGGAACTCTCGCTTTTCCCTTCACATGGGCAGGAATGCCTCTTCCAAAATGATGCCTGCCATACCAGGTGCTCATAGGATCATAGAATAGTAGAGTTGGAAGGGGCCTACAAGGCCATTGAGTCCAACCCCCTGCTCAATGCAGGAATCCACCCTAAAGCATCCCTTACAGATGGTTGTCCAGAGGCCTCTTGAAGGCCTCTAGTGTGGGAGAGCCCACAACCTCCCTAAATAACTGGTTCCATTGTTGTACTGCTCTAACAGTCAGGAAGTTTTTCCTGATGTCCAGCCAGAATCTGGCTTCCTGTCACTTGAGCCCGTTATTCCGTGTCCTGCACTCTGGGAGGATCGAGAAGAGATCCTGGCCCTCCTCCATGTGACAACCTTTTAAGTATTTGAAGAGTGCTATCAGGTCTCCCCTCAATCTTCTCTTCTCCAGGCTAAACATGCCCAGTTCTTTCAGTCTCTCTTCATAGGGCTTTGTTTCCAGACCCCTGATCATCCTGGTTGCCCTCCTCTGAACATGCTCCAGCTTGTCTGCGTCCTTCTTGCCTCATCTCTGGGTTTTTTTGGCTCCAGAATTATTCTTTTTATTTGGGTGGTGACTTAATTGTTAAAATTTCATCGGCAAAAACTCGTATAATTAAGCAGGCAACAACCCAGATTCATTTAAATCAGGGGAAGGCAACTTGGACTACAACTCCCATCAGACTCAGCCAGCAAGGCCAATTTTCATGGATTGAGGGAGTTGTATTCGAAAGCATCTAGAGGGCAATGGCTTGTCTAACCTTGATTGAGATCAATATCAACATCCGTATTAAAATAGCAAGCCAAATATTTGTCCTAAACCTCCTTGTTGATCGCTCTTACTATGGCGAAATTTGAACTGGCAACTTCCCGATAAACAGACTACAATCCTATAACCATTTTCCTGAGAGTAAGCCTGGCAGAAGTCAATGGGACTTACTTCCAAGTAAATATATTTAGGATGGCATTAACTGGACAAGCTACTTACTCAAAATCCTTCTGATAGATATGGAATGACAAATAAATAAGGTATGTCAAAAACGTTCGAAGTAGCAACGTCTCAAACGGACAATGAATCTCTTCAGGTGATGATTTATCTGCAAAACACACAAGACAGATACACAGATGGGAGGCAAAGTGAGTAATCAAGAAGAAGAAGAAGAAGAAGCAGAAGCAGAAGAAGAAGCAGAAGCAGAAGCAGAAGCAGAAGCAGAAGCAGAAGCAGAAGAAGAAGCAGAAGCAGAAGAAGAAGAAGAAGCAGAAGCAGAAGAAGCAGAAGCAGAAGCAGAAGAAGAAGAAGAAGAAGCAGAAGCAGAAGAAGAAGAAGAAGATATTGCTCCATATAACATGGCACATGCCAGGGAACACGGGGAGGACAGCGTTGCCTTGTAGTCATCCATTCATTATTATTTTTTAATCATTGTTGATTCTGTTTATCACATACTGCTCTGGATTACTACCAGTATCAGAAGCAGTAAGCCCATATACAACAGGTGCTGGGGATAATGGGCTGGAGGGTACTGTTGCACCTGTGTCCCGCTTGACACTTAGAATACAGAGTATGAAAAAGAAAGGTAGAAAAAGCCTGAAAATTTCATCTATTTTTGAACCAGTAATATTTCCCCAAAAGGGGAGGTGCACCGTTCCTGGAGGTACTGCAATACCAGGTCGATGCGTGGAGTGGACGGAGCAAGCCCCTATTCCAACTCCCAGTTCCAAAAATCCATTTAATATATAGTCCTCAAATAGAGGACATATCAGATATTAAACTGATAAGAACAGATACTACACTTGATCTTAGCCAAAAGGCCGAGAAGCGATAAGGAAGCTTGGGCTGAAGCCGAAAGACACCTTCTCCAATGGCATCTAAAGTTTCTAAGAGCAGCAGTAAATTGTAAACCTGCCTGTTGCACAAACTGAGCAGCCCAACTTGCAAAACTTGTGAATGTATTCTGAAAATGCAACTCCTTCCACCATCTATGTGAACAGCTTCCTCCCAGGACAATTTAATCCCAGATTTTGTGCATTCTCTCCCCCTCGTCAATTCCACAAGTTGCCGCCTCTTCTATTGGTGGTATATTTGCATGAGCCTGCCCACTGCCTCTTCCCAGGATGCTCTGTGCTTCTGTTAACCCTCTCTGGTGTTTAATCGTTCGCAGACTTTTTCAACTGACTTCCTCCAGCTGTGCCTTTCGCAGCATGGCTGGCTGGGACATGCTGGGAATTATAGAACTTTTTTCTGTCTAAACATAGGATTACACCCTTAGAATCGTTAACTGCAACTTCAACGCCAGCCTTTATGGAGTTTTAAATTAGGTTATTTAGCCAGGTTTATATCTTGCTACCCCAACAGTACTATCAAAATATAAAATCGATGGTCTATATTAGGAGTCCAAACCGTTCAGGATCCTATCCATATCGGCAAGCGTAAGGTTGCAATGGTGGAATCTGCAGTCTTTTAAGAACCTCCAGAACTGAAGCTTTGTCAACAGGAAAGCGTTGTCAACAGAATGGTCGAATCCTAAGCTGCTGTAAAAGGTGTAAATTCTCTTCAGTTCTGAGATATGTCTCAGCACGGCAAACTCTATCTGGAAGGAAAAACACAATGAGATTTTAAACTCTTTCTCTACCTTTAGCAACTTTATTGCTAGACTACTGCAATGTAGGTCTAGGTGGGGCTGCCCTTGTGCGCAGCTCAGAAGATGCAGCTAGAGCAGAATGCAGCAGAATACTCACTGGGACACCCAGCTGTGTTCTGTAACATCTGCTGTCTTGGTAGCGGCACCCACCCTCTGGAAAACCCTCTCCTGCACGGTTTGGAAGGCAGAAAATGTGGCAATCTTCAAACCCCTTCTGAAAATGCACTTGTTCACTTAGGCTTTCCCTGGGATGTAATTAAATTAATCAGGTTGCTCTACCTTACTGGTCTTTGTATTGCATTGTATTGTTTTTATTGTAACTGGAATCGTTTTTAGTGTATTTTAATACAGTATTTTAAATGTGGTATATGAACCACTTAGGGGGTTTATTAGTTAGCGGTATAAAAATATCACAAATAAATAAATTGTATTCTTCCTTGTCTCCCTTTTCTTCACTGGCAGGTGAGCGAATCAAAACCAGTAATGTATTTGATTGATTGATTGATTGATTGAATTTCTACACTGCCCAATAACTGAAGCTCTCTGGACAGTTTACAAAAATTATGAACTTACATACCTGTTTGATTTCTTCTTCCTTGTCTTTTTCTGGAAGTAAAACCAACAAAGTTGCTATATCTATTTCAATGTTTGGTCCCAAAACAGATGAGCCTTCTGTGCCGTCAACAACTTTGATGCTCTCTACGCAATGACAAAAGGAACAACATAAAATCGGATCATTCTTGTCACAACCAACAAAAACAGTGGTAAGAGCTGCAAGGTGTTCTGCAGCAGCTGGTAGGGGGCATCTGAAGTCAGTTCCAAGTGAACTGGATGAAGGTATAAAGACGATGTGTCTCAAATTTACAGATGATACAAAGCAGGGAGGTATAGCTTATTATTCCTATCCATTTTTATCCTTGCAACAACAACCCTGTGAGGTAGGTTGGGCTGAGAGTCTGTGACTGGCCCCAAAGCCACCCAGTGAGCTTCCATGGCTGAATCGGGACTAGAACCCGGACCTCCCAACTCCCAGTCCGACACTCTAGCTACTACGCAACACTGGCTTTCATGCGATTTACCTTTTCTCATTTCCACAGAAGGGAAAAGCGAAAGATGGGTGAAAAGAAGACAAAATCTCTCGATCCAACACTCTGGCCACTACACCAATAGTTAACATGGTCACTCACTCACTGAGGGGTTTTTTTTATGGCTGAAGGAGATTTGAACTCAGCTCTCCTGACATACTAACCAATACACCACACTGGCCTCTCCTTTGTTAAAAAAAAAAGTTGTGACTGTCTTGCCAGTACTCACCGTTCATTTCCATGTACAATTTATGAATGAAAACACTGCGCGTAATAAACATTTCTTTAAAAATCGCTAGTATCTGATGACTGTCATCTACTCCTCCAGTCATATTTCAAGCTGCTCACCATTGCCAAAAAGGCTCTTCGTGTGAATGCCGCTTAGATCTTGCATATTCATGACATCAACTTGAAAAGATGGATATTCTGCTATGCGGTCATCTATGAATTCACCTTTGTACACACGTCCATTCTTGAATACAAGTTTACCCTGAAGAACAACCAAATGTGTGTCCACAATTACAGCCTGGTGGGGTTGTGTTTTTTTGCAAACTACATGCATGAAACCAATCTGCATAATTCTACTCTGGATTCCATTTGTTAGTTGCTCTGGATGGTGACAGAGGAATAGAATCATAGAATAGCAAAGTTGGAAGGGGCCTACAAGGCCATGGAGCCCAACTCCCTGCTCAACGCAGGAATCCACCCTAAAGCATCCCTTACAGATGGCTGTCCAGCTGCCTCTTGAAGGGCTCTAGTGTGGGAGAGCCCACAATCTCCCTAGGTAACTGGTTCCATTGTCGTACTGCTCTAACAGTCAGGAAGTTTTTCCTGATGTCCAGCCGGAATCAGGCTTCCTGTAACTTGAGCCCGTTATTCCGTGTCCTGCACTCTGGGAGGATCAAGAAGAGATCCCGGCCCTCCTCTGTGCGAAAACCTTTCAAGTATTTGTAGAGTGCTATCAGGTCTCCCCTCAAATCTTCTCTTCTGCAGGCTAAACATGCCCAGTTCTTTCAGTCTCTCTTCATAAGGCTTTGTTTCCAGACCCCTGATCGTCCTCGTTGCCCTTCTCTGAACACGCTCCAGCTTGTCTGCATCCTTCTTGAAGTGTGGTGCCCAGAACTGGATGCAATACTCTAGATGAGGCCTAACCAGGGCCGAATAGAGAGGAACCAGTACCTCACGTGATTTGGAAGGTATACTTCTATTAATGCAGCCCAAAATAGCATTTGCCTTTCTTGCAGCCATATCGCACCGTTGGCTCATAAAGAGGGAGAGGATTGCAGCTATGCTCAGAGGGAAAAGAGAATTGGCTGGAGGGGGCCAGGAGGGAAGAGCGAGATAACACCAAAGTCCCTGCTAATCCGAAAGTCCCAGTGCTGCCATCCCTGCAAACTTCAAACCAACAACCCCACTGCTACTGATACATAGATACATTGATGGATATCAGTGTGAATGACTCCCATTGTATTCGATGAGTGCATAATTAAATATGGCACTTCATCAATATGGCACCATCTAAGGGGAGACATGATAGAGGTGTACAAAATTATGCATGGTGCGGAGGATGTAGATAGGGGAGACATTTTTCTCCCTCTCTCAAAACACTAGAACCCAGTGGGGTCATCCCATGAAGCTGATGGGTGGGAAATTCAGGACAAATAAAAAGGAAGGACTTCTTCACACAGTGCATCGTTAAGTTATGGAACTCACTACCACAAGGTGTAGCGATGGCCACCAATTTGGATGGCTTTAAAAGGGGGGTTGAATGGTTGTACGTAATGTCCAGTATTCGAGGCAGTAAGCCTGGGTGCACCGGTTGCTGGGGAACATGGGTGGGAGGATGCTGTTGCACCCGTGCCCTGCTTTATTGGTCCCTGATCGACAGCTGGTTAGCCACTGGACTAGATGGACCCTTGGTCTAATCCAGCAGGGCTCTTTTTACGTTATTATGTTTTTATGTATATTCTCAATCCCTTTCTCTCTCTCTCTCTCATTATACAGCTATATCCAGGCTGAAGATTCTTGCTGAGCCCGAGCTTTTCTGACACCACTCAACAAATCTTACCATGCCATGCTTTTTATTATAAACCCACTCCCCTTCATACGACGCTCCATTGGCAAAGAAGAACTTCCCCCTTCCGTGGCGATCCCCGTAGACAAAGTCTCCCACGTATTCGTTCCTTAGGGGATACTGCGACCCAGGTATTCTCTTCAGATACCAGGTGTGAGTACCGTAGCCGTGCTGGAAAAGGTGAGCCGTTATCAGAAGAGCCTCCCCTAACATTGTCGTGAACAGCATCAAGTTGCATTGCATGATTATATATTTCACATTAAAACTGGAGGGGAAGATCACTCTCAATACAACGCGAAAAAAAGAAAAACCTCCCCTGCATTTCCATGCTGGTTGCAAAGGAGGGATTTCCCCCCTTCCTCAGCACCTAGCATGGAAATACAGGCCACCAGCTTCTTAGCAGACTAGGCAGGCTAGTAACTTCTGTTGGCTTACTTACAAGGCTGTTTTCAAATTTTCACCAACTGGTCAAGTACAGTTCCCTTCCTTCCCAAACCCATTCACCCAAGGAAAATATGATCAAGGGCTGTGGCTTGGCGGGAGAGCACCTGCTGAGCGTGCCGAAGGCCCCAGGTTCAATCCTCGGCATCTCCAGGTAGGGCTGGAAATATCCCTGCCTTGAAACCCTAGAGAGCCGCTGCTGCCAGTCAGTGTTGACGATACTGGGGCTCGATGGGCCAAAGGTCTGACTCAGTACCAAACAGCTTCCTATGTTTGCTTTCAAGATGTTAATCCCATTTATAAACTACCTGAAAAGGTGGGAGAGGCGGGGTGGTAGAGGTGGTTGAAATAAATATGGCTCGTGTAAAAAATCTGCAAAAATCCAAGCACATGATCCAGTTCAGCTCCTACCTGTATGCCGTTAACCCACTTCCCAGTATATTCCTGATTAGTGGTCAGCCATCTCATCCGCCCTTCTCCGTGCCGCATGTCTCTCTCCCACTGGCCTTCATACATATTTCCAGATTTATAACTGTTAAGGAAAGAAATTACAAGTTTACGTTATTATCCTATGAAGCCCTAAACAACTTGGGACCAGGATACCCAGGCCGGATCTACACGACTGCTTTAAATATTTATTATTTATTTTATTTATTTTATTTATCATACTTATACCCCGCTCCTCAGCCAAAAAAGGCTCTCAGAGCGGCTTACACTTAGGAAAAAAAGACAGTCCCTGCCCTCAGGCTTACAATCTAATAAAGACATGACACACAAGGAAAAGGAGTCAAGGAGGGAGGGAGGGAGGAGAGAGAAAGAAAGAGAGAGAGAGAGAGTCCAGCAGGAGCAGGCCCCGATGTTACTTCTGCCTGCTCCTGTCCCCTCGGTCCTTCTTCTTCCCCACAGGGCCAAGATGGCAGTTTGCCCTGTGGGGGGGGGGGAAGAGTCCAGCAGGAGCAGGCCCCGATGTTACTTCTGCCTGCTCCTGTCCCCTCGGTCCTTCTTTAACTGCTTTAAAGCGCTATAAAACTGTTATAAAGCGCTTTAAAGCAGTAGTGTAGATCCGGCCCTGGCAGACCACCTTCCCTTATATACACCCAGATGACATTTACGATGGTCAGAGGAGGTCATTCCAAGACAAACGGAATGTCGTCTTGGAATGACGAGGGGGCCTTCTTTGTCGCGGCACCCATCCCTTGGGAAACCCTCCCTCGTGCAGTTCGCGAGGTGGAAAACGTAACATCTTTCCAATGCCTCCTGAAAATCAGCTTTCCCTGGACTATAACTTATCCTGGCTTTATATGATATATTCAAGTTTTAAATCTTGTCTTTCTGTATATTATCATTTTAATTGTAAACTGCCCAGAGAACCTCGGCTATTGGGCAATTTAAAAATGTAAATAAATAAATAGAAAGCAACAAAACTATACAGTATGAAAGTACGAGTACACCATGAACTTCATCTGAAGCTATTCTCTGATGCTTCCTCCGAGGGAGGTTTGGAGGATGGCAAAAAAAAAGGAGAGCCTTTTGGCTGGATGCTCTCCTTCCCTGTCAATTATGAAACACTGTCTTTAGTGAGGCCTGCTTGGCGTGAACATTGTCACCAGGTTAGTACTTTCCTCTGCTCCCAGGCATTTGACAGCATATAAGTTTGTTTGTTTTTAATATACATATATGGATTTGTATGAAATACATACGACTTTCTAGCAATTACACAGAGGGTTCAGCAAAAGTGGACCCAATATCCAAATAAGTATTCATTTGAAGGTGGTGTCTATACACCACCTGTTCAAATATTGATACTGTTATAAGGTTCTCAATCCATTGCATTATTGCAGATGAGTGTTTATCCTTCCAATGTTGTAATATCCATCTTTTAGCTATCAAAAGGGTGCAGAGAATCCATTTATGCTGACCATTTGTTAATTTCCATGAATCAGGTGAATAATTTAAAAGAGCGCGTACATCAGTGAATATTAAAGACTGTTCCAGTACAAAAATTATACGAGGAATCACCTCCTCCCAAAAAGACACAACTACTGGACATTGCCAAAACATGCGTTTGAAAAAAGCATTAGCTGTATTGCACCACCAGCAATTATCCAAATTAGACAATCCCTTATTAAAGAGACATTATGGTGTCCAACAGAAACAAAACAGAAGTTTTTGCTGAATAAGATGCAATTTAAGATCCATAGACGTGACAGGTAGATAGATGCCAGAGTGGTGATCCACTGATGAGGCATTTTGTGGTGGTGCCCACAGCATCGTCTCAAATTCCCAAATGTGCCCACGGGTCCCAAAAAGTTGGGGCCTCCTGCTCCGGCCTACCGCTCTCACAGGGCTGTTATGAGGATAAAATGGGAAAAGCCAGGCACACCAGCTTGACTTCCTTGGAAGAAGGGTGCGATCAATATACACGTAGCGAATACAACCAGAGCGTCCTGCAGTGACATGCTGACCCAAAAAGGTTCTAACACTCACCGTCTTATTCCCCATCCATTTTTTACGTTGTTCACAAAGTCGCCTTCATACCAGCAGGAACCTTCCCTGTTGTAGTAAATCCTGCCCTGAAACCAAAATCAAATGAATATTTTAAAGAACCTGTGCTTAAGCTCCTGCAGGCGGCTTTTTACACATGGTGAATGCACACTTGTTGTTATTGAAGCATAACTAAGCACTGTACAAACATTACACTGTACAAATATCCTGCTAGTTAGAATCACAGAATAGTAGAGTTGGAAGGGGCCTACAAGGCCATCGAGTCCAACCCCCTGCTCAATGCAGGAATCCACCCTAAAGCATCCCTGACAGATGGCTGTCCAGCTGCCTCTTGAAGGCCTCTAGTGTGGGAGAGCCTGCAATCTCCCTAGGTAACTGGTTCCATTGTTGTACCACTCTAACAGTCAGGAAGTTTTTCCTGATGTCCAGCCAGAATCTGGCTGCCTGTAACTTGATGCCATTATTCCCTGTCCTGCACTCTGGGATGATCGAGAAGAGATCTTGACAACCTTTCAAGTATTTGAAGTTCTCTGTATTGTTTCTGAGACTGATTCTTTCCAAATACACTTTCGTTTGTTTACTACAAAATCTGTGGTTTCTATGGTCAACTCTACCTTCCCCCACTTCTCCAATGGCAGAAACTAAAATACATGCGCTTAGGTAGCACAGGATGCAGATATTTGCATCTCTCTCTGGCTCAGTTCAGACCACACATTTCTCAATGGTGGTTTTAGAACTCCATGGTGGAGTTTTCACACCACCGTTGAGAAATGTGTTGTCTGGTGGGAAAACTCCACACAATGGTGGAGGTTTTTGTGGGAAAAACACTCCACGCAGAATATCCACTCTGTGCAGAGAAGAGCTCCTGCACAACCGTTGTGTTGCATGTGTGGCAGGCTCCATGGAGTTTCCCAATGTGTTGACTTGACTTTTCCCCACTGGCTGCAGAGTTCTCTGGCAAGAGGGGCGAAAGGAGGGAGTTCTGCTCTAGGAGAGTTGCCAGGATTGTTTTTTCGCAGCAATGGCTGATGGGATACCATCGGGAGGACTGGGAGAGGAGAGAGGGTGAGGAACTGTCAATCAAACGTCAAAATGGATTTTACTCAACTCCATGGAAGCCCACAGTTACACAACAATGGAGTTAAAACATGTTGTGTGGGGAGTACCCCCCAGAAACTCAACTTTTGAGTGGAGTTTTCACACCGCATTGATTAACGTGTTGTCTTAACTGAGCCCCTCTCTCTCTCTCTCTCTCTCTCTCTCATATTGGGTATATTTGCACAAAGAGCTCCTTCAAATTTGGAGCTGGCTGTTTAACAGCAACCACAAAGTAGAATCGCACAAAGAGTGAAAAAAGAACCACTATCGGTCACCCACCCAAGTCTAAATCCATTTCAGTCAATAAAATACGAAAAAATGGGGCCTGGATTCTGCAGCAGCTCTGCCCACAAGGGGAGACCTTTTTTGCCCAGATTCTAGCGATCCAGGCATTGCTTCAAACAGCATGTTCTCAATACCTTGCCGTGCCTTTTGCCTTCCACCCACTGGCCGACATACGAAACAGGATGGGTGCCACACTTGTAAACGCCAAAGCCGTGCCTGATCCCGTTCTTCACTTCGCCTTCATAGACGCTGCCGTCAGGCCAAGTGTAACTGCCATGATCCATCTGCAGGTTCTTGACAAAGTTTCCCTTGAGAGACGAGTGTACAGAAAATATTCACTGCTAAAAGAAGAGACTTCTTGTTTCTAGTACCCTCATCAAACCCGCAAAACAATTCCAGTCTTCCGCTACCTCACCTAGGTGGGTGGGTATTCCAAACTCCAAAACTGATGTTTAGGTTTGAACGACACTTTTAATTGAAAATGTTCTTTTATAGGCAACAAACAACAAGAACTATATAACAGCAAAGTCAACATAGGAACGTCGGCAGAAATTGTTGCAGTCTCTGATCAGGAACCCAGAGAGAGGAAAGTTTTATAGCAGAGGTTTAGAACCTTTGCCCTGAGGGCCAAATCTGGCCCCTGTAGGGTCCCAATCCGCCCTTCCAGAGTTCCCCAGATAACCACACATTCTTTCCCCTCATCGCTGGCCATTTGGTGATTCTCCAGCTTTTGTGCAGTTTCTCCTCATTTTAAGAGGCTGGAATAGCTCTCCTAAGGCTTAGTTACTGGCAGTAAGGGCTTTAAGCTACAAGGGCCAGAGAATCCAGCTTAGGTACTTGTAAAACGAGAGGTTTCCCCACTTTTGGCCTTCGCTACAGTCAGCTGAGATGGTGCTCTGCTTAACATCGCATTTTACCTCGTACTGCACTCCGTCGGCCCAGGTGTACGTTCCTCGGCCGTGCATCATGCCATCATAAAACATGCCCTTCAAAATGAAACACAAGTTCATCTACGGATCTCTTTTTAAAAGATTTAAACAGCAGGAAAAGTTTTGCAAGAGTTGCCTTGCTTTTGTTTTAAAGTTTGCCAATGGGGCTCAGCAGAGTCAGAACACACACTTTGCTCACCGGAGGTTCTAAGTTCAATTCACCTGAGAAAGACTCCAGTTTGAAACCCCAAACAGCTGCTGTCAGTCAGTGTAGGCCAACCTTTTCCCACCTTGGCATCCTCCAGATGTGGCAGACTAAAGCTCCTATCATCCCCAGCCACATTGGCTGGAAATGATGAGAGTTGTAGTTCAGTTGTAGTCCAGAGGACGTTGCAGTGAGCACACTTCAGGCCTATGTGATCTACTGGGGGCGGGGGGGGGGGGGTGTTACAAGAATGCCAGGTTCCACAAACCAGAGGCAGGTGCATAATTGTGACTCAGGCAGGCAGACATATCCTTACAGTTAAGTATCAAGATGCTTCTGAGCCCAGGAATCTGTGATCAGTACCTGAACCAAACTCACAAGTCCTTTCACACATAGGTCCACTCATGGTCCCCCCATGGTCCCCCCATCCCAAGTGTTCTTTTACAGCAACCTAATTTGGGGGGCAGGGAGAGAGTACGGTTGGAAAATGGGGAGTCAGAAACGCTTGTTCATCAACTGCAAATCACTCACAGAACTATCATCTGCCCAGCCCTGTTAAAGGAGATCCTGAAAATGGTTTCATGATGTGTGAATTCAAGAAAATTGGTAATCAAGTGGTCTAAGGGCTTGGCTGTTTCTATCTACATCTTCAAGCACTTGGGCTGAAGATCTGGATGGAAACAGTCCACTAAAGCACTTACCCAGAGAGGCCTGAAGCCCCATTTGTTGTTTCCTGGGCAAGTCAAAATTATTTTCACATCAGTGGCATCTGGAAATGGCTCCTTACACCCACAGGTAAAAAAGAAGTCACCATAGGGTAGAAAAAGCTATCGTGTGAGTCCATCTCAATGTTCCAAGAACTACTAGAACGAATTCTTTGGCATGGAGCTCGACATTAAATATACCCACCCTGTATACATTGCCTCCTTGAAAATGTGCTGTTCCTTCTCCGTCATATAAACCATGGACCTTTTCTCCTTCATAGCTACAAGGAAAACAAACTAAATATGAAAATGAACATGTGGTGCATACATCAATATAACTAGTAAACAAAGTCATTTTCAACACAGAAAAGGAGCATTCTCACCAAAGTACAGCAGTAGCAGCAATGGAGGTATTACACATAATTTTTCATCTCCAAGCAAGGAACTCTTTTAAAGGCACAGGAACCCTCTCAATGTTGGAAACTGGCAATCCTAACATACACACACATATAAACCAAGTTCACACACGGAATGATAAACCAGGATTATGGAAAATCTTGTCTTATTGTGAATGATAATGCAGCCCACCCACTCCTGCTAGGCTCTGCCTTCTAATGTGAGCTGCTAAACTAACTAGGAATTGAAAGCTTCCTGGTGTGTCACTCCCAGACAATCCAAGATTCGTAAACAGGAAACAAACCCTGACTTGTAAAGGGAGCAACAAGCCAAGATCCCTGATTCAGATGATATAATAAGCTCTCAATTCTTGGTTAGTTTAGTGGCTTATGCTAGTGGGAGGAGCCAAGCAGAAGCAAACAGGATGCAGGCACCAGTGCAGGGCTGGTTCACAATAAACCAGGATTCTCTAGAATCTTATCATTCTGTGCAACATGACCATTGCTAGTTCCCTTGAAACCTTTTTGTTGAGATAGTTCCATAACTTGTTCCTAACCCCCTATCCCTGCTCTCCTCACTATCAGCCTCTGGTTAGCCCCCCAGTTAAAATAGAAAAATAAGTTTCAGGACAGATGAAAGAAAACACTTTTTCACACAGCAAGTACTTGAGCTATGGAATGTGCTACATTATTCCCTTATTTCTGTTTTGTGTAACCCCTTCCCCCCCTTCATATGTTTTAATGTGATTTTAGACTGTAAACCTCTAGGCAGGGTATTGCTGATTTATTTGTATATTCTGTACAGCACCAAGTACATTGTTTTTTTGTGAACCGCCCAGAGAGCTTCAGCTATTGGGCGGTATAAAAATGTAATAAATAAATAAATAAATAATAAGAGACAGCCAACCAACTTTGACAGCTTTAAAAAGGGTTTAAATACGTTGGTGGAGAATAAGGCTATCAGTGGCTACTGATCATGATATTATTATCTTCTATAACTGGTTACTGGTTGCAGGGGAGCATGAGAACTATTACGCCCATGTCTTGCTTGTGGGATTCCCAGCGGCACCAGGCTGGCCACCCTGGGAACAGAACACTGAACTGATAGGTCCTTGGTCTGATCCATCCAGGGGCCTTTCCACACGTCGTACCGAGGCCGCTTCTAAGCGACCCCAGTGCGACCCCAAACCGATCGTCTAGCTTACCTTTGGAAGAGACGAAGAAGAGACGTCCTTGCCGCCACCGCCTCCACCCACCTCCCTCCTCGCCGGCCAGCGAGGAGAGCTCGGTGGAAGAAGGCGGGGTGGAGAGTGGAAGAAGCTCTCCACCCCGCCTTCTTCTGCCGAGCTCTCCGAGCCGGCCGGCGAGGAGGGAGGTGGGTGGCAGCGCCGGAAAGGACGCCTCTTCCTCGTCTCTTTTACAGGCAAGCTACATGATCGTTTTCGGGGTGCACTGGGGGCGGATGGAAGCGCCCTGAGTACGATGTGTGGATGTGCCCCAGCACAGCTCTTCTTTCTTAAGATGAAACACAATTATTCCAGGATAATGGGTTGGGGAACAACACTTAGGATAGCAGCTACACACATCAACCTTGATCTAACTCCCTTGTTTTTACCTAATTTCCTGGTTTACCTTTCAACAACGAGTTTCATGAGAACAGGCTCTCCATACACACGAGGTTCTGTGGCTGGAGGTGCCTCTGTTTCTTTTACTTCTTCCTTAGAAACCAGATGGGCTGCCAACTGTTCGTCCACTTGATTTGCAGCTGGCAGAACATTCTGGAGGGAACTCGCCACATCAAAAGAAGGATCACGTGCAGGCGGAGGCAAAGATTTATCTCCTTTTTTACTGTCTTTCTTCTTCTCTTTACCCATCACTGGTATGTTATGCTAGAATTTTGTCTCCCTGTAGTTCACATCTATACTTTTCAAAAAGCACAGGCCTGTTTTATCTGGGGGCGGGGTGGGGGGGGAGAGAAGGAAGACATTGCATTAGTACCTCTGCTTGATGGCTACTTCAACAACACCATCATCTGATACACAAGCTAAATGAAGATGAAGCACTTTAAGGTGCACTATGGGATAAATTCTGAGGATGGTATGCATCTAATGAAGCACAACTGTACCATAAAGTATATTTATTTTAAAACGTTTACACTCCCCACCTTAAAGCCAAGGGGTTCTAGGCACCTTACACAACTAAGGAACGCAATACCTGATAGAGGACCTCTCCTGGTAAGGATCTACCTTTGCTCTATGACCAACTGTCTTTTTTCCTAAGTGTAAGCCGCTCTGAGAGCCTTTTTTGGCTGAGGAGCGGGGTATAAGTATGATAAATAAATAAATAAAATAAAATAACATCTGAGGCCTTCCTGCAAGTTCCTTCTCTGAGAAAAATTTGGAGGATAGCAACAAGGGAGAGGGCCTTTTCAGTGATGGCCCCTAAATGCGTAATGTTCGCCCCAGCAAGGTCCGCCGGCCACCAACACTGTCAGATGTTGAGACTTTCCTCTATGCCCCAGACATTTGATGGTATATGATGGGCTGTTTTGTGCATCAGTTCAATTGTTTATGATTGTCACTGATGTTTTACTTGTTTTATGGAGCAGTTGTACGTTCGTGGATAATTGATTTAGATTTTTAAAATTTTGTAGGTTTTAATTTTGTTGTAAGTTGCCTTGAGTCTACTTTGAGAAAGGCCCTTCTTACCTGCCTGCCACCAAGGGTGACTGGGCTGATGAGTACAAGGGAGAGGGCCTTTTCGGTGATGGCCCTACACTTCTGGAATCAACTTCTATCAGGGGTTTGTCAGGCCCTTCTTTACAGGTCTTCAGGAAAGCTTTGAAGACTGACTTGTTTTTTCTGGTCCTTGGCTTTTATTGGAAAGTTTTTTTATTTATTTTATCAGCAAACTCTGTTTTTGTAGATTTTATTGAAACATGTTCTATGGATTTTTTCATTGTACCCATTTTGTTTGGGTTTATTTTTTCCTTATACGCCACCTCGAGAGGCTTAAACAATTTTAGATAGATGTCTAAGAAACATAATAAAACAACAACAAATTATTTAAGGGTGCAATCCTATGCAAGCTTAGATGGAAAAAGTCCTACAATTCCCATAGGAATTGTATAGGACTTTTTTCTTTCTAATCATTCCTAGAATTGGTCCATAAGATGCTTTATGCCCTGCCTTTCTAGAGCTAAATTTGTTGCTTAATTCTGAACATTCGTCTGTTTATATTATGGCTTATAGCCCTAGTGGCACAATCCTATGGATGTTTAGACAGGGCAAAAAAGTCCTACAATTCCCAGCATGCCTTTCTCTGTTGTGGCACCCCAATTGTGGAATGCCTCCCCTTGGAGACCCGACACTGGCTTCGTTTCAGCACCAAGTTAAAACGAGCCTTTTTATCAAAGATTTTGAGGGTTCAAGTTACACATAATATTGTTTATATTGCTTTTAATTTTTTTACTGGTTTTAACTTATGGTTTGATACATTTTTCGCTGCGTACATTACATATTGTTTTATACCGTTTGATTTTATCTGTACGCCGCCCTGAGATCCCAGTGATATATAAGGCAGGATGCAAATGTTTAAATAAAGAAAAATCTAACCATGCAGAAGATCATGCCCTAAATAAATTACGTTAAAAACTGCTTTTTATAATAACAGGAACCACCACCAACACCATAAATAGCAGGCCATTGTACTAAGTGGAAAGCAAAAGAGTAGCAATACAATCTACATATTTGGAAAACACATGACTGTTTACTTACAGAGGTAAAAGGAGAAATAATGTCTTTTCAAGCTTCGACAGGGCTTCTGTGCAAACTACTCAGAGCAAGGGCCTTAGCGTCCTAGGCCCAGAGTGTTGCCATAGCAACTATATCCACAGCTGGGGAGAGCAAGCGGGAGCACTCACTTCTTTTAAAGGAACAGTCCAGTATTAGCCAGTCGGCACTGCCTCCCCCCCACCCCCAAGAGATGCTTCCTCATCAGTTCCCCTTAATCCTGCTCCTTAATCTGAAACGTGGGAAGATATGGGGTGGTTACTGAGGGCCTGGGTCAGCCCAAGACATTTTTGATGCATGAGGCAAAGGGATAAGGCAGCAAAACCTGACTGGACTGGCAGTCCATTCTTCCTTCAACTGTGGCAACGAGTGCTAGCATCCTCCAACGTACCTGTTAAGAGCCCACCTGGCCTCTCATAACACTAGAACAAGTATTATGGGGTCATCCCGTGAAGCTGATTAGTGGCAGATTTAGGGCAGATGAAAGGATGTACTTCTTCACACAGTGTAGAGTTAAACTAGGAAATTCACTGCCAGATGTAGTGATGGCCACCAGTTTGGAAGGCTTTAAAAGTGGATTGGACAAATTCCTGGAAAAGAGGGCTATCAGTGGCTGCTAGTCCTGATGGCTTATGTGCTAGCTCTAGTATCAGAATTGCTGTTGCACTCATCTGCTGCTTGTGGGTTTCCTGTGGGCGTCTAGTTGCCCACTGTGTGAACAGAAGGCTGGACTGGATGGAACCATGGTCTGACCCAGCACGGTTCTTCTGTTCCTCTAACACCCTGCTGATGTCTCCTAGTATCTGCTGCCTGAAGCAACTGCACCAATATTTCAGCTCCCCAGATGTAACAAGCTCTAATAACCTGGAGTCTGCCCCTCCTATCCACCGTACATATCTTTGCTCCTCCTACCATCATAAGTTTCCTTGCATCCACTACTGTACCATGCATTTAAGTTTAACATTAATTCACTATCAGGAAAATCTACCTAAAATTGCGATTAATATTAAAGAGAAATGGTCTAAAGTTTTTATCTTTCTAGTTACAAGAATTCCATGATACAAAATTCCTAAAGAGCAGGCATTTGGTTTAAACTAGAGAAGGAAATTGAAGTCATGTCATAATGCATTTTGTAGGCAAACCATTCAGTAAAAAACGGAAGATTTTTTTTATATATATAAGCTTTATTTTAAAATGTATCTGCTATAAAAAAATATGAAGCCATTCAAGGTAAGAATGTATGTACATGTAATTTCTTCTATATACAGACTATCTGAGAAGAAAAGGTTTATAGCATGCTACTATTGCAATGCAACTATACCGGCATAAATGGCTAATAAATCAATGGAGGCAGAGGTGGCCCAATAGACAGAAACAGCATTCCTTGGGTTGTCAAAATCAAGAGATTCTGGATTATTCCAAAGACAGCAATTGCAACTTCAACCAGCCCTGAATCCAGAGAAATGGGACTACTCAATCTGCTGGGTCTTTCTTTCCGTCAAAGAGTACTCAAAGGGTCTTGTGGAAGAACTTAATGGCAGTTCACTCGCACTGTTGCAAGGGGAATGTCCTTGGCTCTGTGCTGGTGTCATGATGCAATATCTTCATAGATCTGAGGATCCTATGGCTTGTTACATTGTAGGGAAGGCAGGACATGGACAAGTATATACTCATTCACACTTCTTTGTAACCACTCTGCCTGCCCATTTGATAAAGTTGCTATTCTTTTACAGCATGAAATGGTTATTTGAGCTTTTGGTCTGGCAAAATTAAGGAAAGTTCCATGATAAACTGGGATTCTAAGAAAAAGAGGGGTCACAAACAGCATTCACAGTGAAATCAATGGTCAGATATACCAAAAAAAAAGATGAATAAGGGCTTGTTATTCTTGTGAAATGAGGTCTAGATTGGCTATGTGCCTTATTGTAGGTCTTCCATGTGGACAATTCCAAGGATGCTCAATCTCACCCATGTGGATAATCAGTTTCTTCATCTCTTTTCCATTAAGTGCTGTCCCAACCATCACCTGCAGAAGACAAAGAAACAAATACATGCAACACTGAGTACTATTGTCCTCTAATCTTAGTTGACTGTGTGCCACTATTCCACTTCTTTAGACTTAAAAGGAGCTTCCATCTATGGCTCAGTTCTTACTGTGTCTGGATTGTACTTCAGAACTACAGGTGAGGGTTCAACATACTTGAATGCTACCTGTGGCGGTACCCACAGTTCTATTCCCTTAGGTATGTCTGGTGAGTATGTCTAGAGAGTGCGGAATGTTTGACTGAGTGGGTGTGGCTGGTGATGCTGTGGAAAGGGGGAGGAGTCTATATAGGGGGGAGCTGAGCGGTCTGAGGGGTTCGGTTGGTGATTGGGTTTGGAGGGTAGATGGGTTTAGCTGAGTGATTTCTTGTCAGGAGTTGTGTGAGGAGTGAGTGAAAATAAGATCATAGGGACTAAAGGTTGTTATTATAGATTGGTTACTACCAGTAATATTAAGAATAGGCAGGATTGGAATATAATTCAAAGGAACTAAGAACTGTAAACTACAATAATTTTTTTCTTTACTTTGCAACCATAAAACCACGTGTCAGTTTGGCTGTGTCTCCTGCTCGTTCATAAACACTTTACATTAAACCTTCAGCCTGCTATATTCACAGAAAAGCCTTTACCATATCTCCTTACCTTTCCCCTCTGCTATAAGGGAAAGGTTATATTTTTTTCTTTTTACCCCTTCCTTAACTATTTAAGTGGTGGTGCTTAGCCTGAGGGAGGTGTGCGCGTCAAAGCGTGTGTGAAGTAGTGGCGTCGCACTACCCCATAAATTATATATCCCTGCACATGGAAGGCTAGCATGTCAGGGGAAAGGGCTCCAGACTAGCCTTCCTGTTATGTGCAAGGATTTATTTATGGTATGGAGGGGCCTTCAAGCCTGGAAGCCCCACCAACATTTATTTATTTATTTATTACACTTATATACCGCTCCCATAGCCAGGGCTCTCTGGGTGTTTTACAGAAATTCTAAAATTGAGATAAAAACAAGTATACACAATTTAAAATTCTAAAACACAGAACACTTCCACACATAAAGCATTAAAAACCTTTAAAAAAACCTAAACATGTGGGTGATTAAGATGTGCCGCCATATGCCTGGGCAAAGAGGAAAGTGGTACAGCCTAAAATAGGTTTGCCACCTTAGAAGGTGGCCACCGATGGCCTGGTCAGCATCTAGCTTTCCTGAGGAGTCACAGCAAAGGGTGGTGGGCTAGCACCTCAGTCTACGTTCTCTAACGTTTTGCTGTCACAAATACCACTTTCTCCACACCTCTTTTTCCACCTGTAAATTAACAAAGGTGGCGGCAGCAGATTTGGCTCATAGACCTACAGCTATCAAATTACTAACGTCTACAAAGAAGGGAAAGGGTGGTGTCATCTCGCCCCATGATCTTCAGGGATAAACTTGGAGAGGCACACAGTGGTTTAGCATGCAGGGGTGCATGGTACCCATTCATTCAAAACCAAGCAAACGGTGCATTGTAAACATTAAGCAGGCAGTGCAAATAACTACATTTAGCCACCCTATAACTACAGATTTTTTTTAAAAAAACCCAAAATTTAAGAAATACAAACCAGAGGAATATACAATCTATTCACAAGCTAATTAATAATTACAGTAAGTGCAATACTTACAGACTTTCTACATGCTCGAGAAGCAAACATCTGCCTTACTCTGGAAGGCCTGCACATCACACCTGGGCAATCACTTAACATGAATATTAACTCCTCTATATCTTGTGGACCAAAAGTCCAGTTTTTGCTTGTTGGTAAAGAAACGAGCTTAACTCTTTGGGTAACCGGAGCTAGAAGATGTTAAAATAATGGTTTAATAGCCAATGTATCACCATAAGGCAAAAAAGAATTGTTTTTAACATCACACACAACTATTCATGTATATTTTAAATTAATAATTCCTCGCTTGTAATCTAAAGCTTGTACTTTAAGATAATACACCTAGTCTTGTCATGCTTTTAAAAGAGCATCCAGCTGGGCATAGTGAGTGTAGGTGTGTGTGTCTATCTGTTTAAAAGTAGAGATTATCCCAGATATAATTTTCAAGTTATACCATGTTTTACTTTGACATTATGATTTTCTGCTGAGTAAGGATTTTTATTGCTGAGTAAGGATTTTAAAAGTGAACAATTTAAATCTTAAAATAAAGAGCTGAGACAATCAGTGTGTGATGAGCACACCACAAATTTTGATACCAGATGGGTCTGCACTCAGTAAAAGTAGTTTGTTCATGACATCAATGCAAGACAAACAGGAAACGCCGTTGTTTCACTTCCTGTTGTTTCACATCTCTATCTTGTCCTAAATAGAACTTTCACACCGCAGCCCTTCCAGAAATATGGAGCGTTCCTTCATCAGGAGTTTGCATATGTTATGAGAGTAGAAGGTAGAAATGTGAAAGTACTGACTGAGATGAGAAAAAGAGATGAGGAGAAACAGGAAGAATAAAGAAAAACAAAGAGATTACCTTGCACCTGCAGTTCCTCTCAGAACTGTTTCATATGTTACTATAATAGCACAAGAGCCACTTTGCTATAGCTTACTTCGGCCTTAGCTAGACCTATCGGTTAGCCCGCGACGGAGGAGGGAAGAACTCGTATTGTGTTTGTTGTGAGATCCCTCCTCTGTTTACACGCAACGACCTCAGAAGGAGAGGTGTCACACCCGCCATTTTTAAAAAAACTTAAAGGGCCAGCAGCGCACAAACGCTCGTGCACAAATGGTAAGTTTTTTTAAAAAAATTAAATTACTTTTCCCGCTCCCCCACACCCATCCCCAGATGGGCGCAGCTCCCGGCTCCTCGCAAGGAATCACATGGAGCCCAGTCAACCCATGGTGCCCGGGACCACGGAAAAACCAGGGCCAAATGGAGGGTGTCATGTGGATGCACAGGGAGGATCCCGGGGATTACCCCAGGATAAAGCCCCATCTACCTATGGCTTCCATCCCATGACGCTCCAGTAACATATGGATGAAGGAAACCTTAAGGACCAGGTTATATTCCACCTGAATGCCAATTGTTCCCTGTTGGGAAACACTGATGTGGAAGGAACCATAGTACTGGGCACACCCTCATAGGGTGCAATCCTATGTAGGTTTAGCCAAACAATCAAAGAAGTCCTTCAACTCCCAGCATTCCACAGCCAGCAAAGGGTTTTTTCCTGTCTAACCCTGCATTGGATGGCACTTTTTCAGTTTCATAAAGAGATAGGTAGGCATGTGTGGGAGTGTGAGAGAAAACACACACACACACCCTTGGGTATGGGAACTTGCACGATCCTTTCTCCTGATGATCTCCTTACAATAACTGGTAAGGAAATTAGGCAGGAACTTACCATCTTCATCAATTATAAAATCAAATCCATTTTTTCTGAAGATTTCCAGGTTATCCATCAATATACTTTCATTTACAGCAGTTAAATTAAGATTCTGAGGCCTGAAAAAGTGGGACACGGACAGTAAAAAAGCAATAAAACAGGTAGTGATATGTACAGTAAAAAGTTATAAAACTGGTGATGATGAGAAGACCTTAATTGATTGCACTGGGCCGTTGCTCAGCTCAGACACTTCATTCTCCCAAAAGACACTTACGTGATGAGTTTCTGCCCTTGCAGAATGGTGTGTTCTTGTAGTATCTCAAAGTTGTATTTCTCATCTGAAGCATGCTGATCAATTATGAAGAGGTCAGAGTTCAGCTTGGCTATTATAAATCCCAAATTGAACTGGCCAATGACATCCATTTTAGCAAACATATCTTTGCTGTATATCGGAGGGAAGAAAATAAGCAAGTTATAGGAGCCTTCACGTATTTATGTTTAGGGTGAAAGTTTCTTGACACACACACTGCCACTTTATACATGAGCATTTTCCCCTGACAAGAAAACAAACACTAAAAAAGGCAAGAAAGTTGAATCCTCTTCTATGGTATGTGCTGACATATCAATGAAGGTTCTCTTCATCAATGTTGTTATAGTATATGTAAATACTTTCCTACACATATTTCAGCAAACCTCACAACATAACCCTGGAAGGTTGGTCAACAGTATTTTCTCTTCACTGCAGACTGTGAGGGAGGGGAGGGTGACAGATAGTGGCTTGCCTGAGGCCACCTCTTTGGAACAAGCTGCTAGGCTTTTAAAGGGAGATCTGAACCAGGGACTTCCTGGTTCACACCCCACTCTTAGCACTAAGTTAAGCTGGAGCTAGTGCAGAATGCAGCAGCTCGGCTGGCTGTTGTCAGGAACTGCCTCTTTTCAGCATATAACTCCTTTACTGAGGGAATTGCACTGGCTACCTATTGGTTACCGGGCCTGGTTTAAGGTTTTGGTACTAATGTACAAAGCCCTAAACAACTTGGGACCAGGATACCTGAGAGAGCGCCTTCTCCCTTACCATCCTGCCCAATCACTGCGGTCGTCAGAGGGCGTGCTCCTGGTGGTTCCATGTGGACCTGTGGCCCGATTAGAATCCACCAGAAGAAGAGCCTTTAGTGTAGTGGCCCCACTCTGTGGAACTCTGCTCCTGGAGGTCAGGCAGGCACCAACACTAGGCTGCTTCTGACATTTCCTGAAAACAACTGTTTCGAGAAGCCTTTCTTAACTGACTAGCTGCTTCTCTGGTTCCTTTGTTTTTAAGTTGAACAATTTTAACTTGCTTTTTAAATTTTCTTTCTTCTATTTTTTATACCTATGTTTGTACTGGTTCTATTCGCATATTCACAACCCATAGACTGCAAGGGTTGTGTGGGAGCAAGTGATTGCTTCCGATATCACAGTGGGCCTTTAGTAGGCAAAAAGACACAATTCTATTGGCTTAGCTACTCTGATGTCACGGAGTGGCTAGTCAGCCTAGAGAGAGACAGCAGAATGTTAAGGAGGACCAGGGAGATCTTTCGGACTAGAACCAAGATTCATGAGCAGCATTTGTTAAATTGCCTATATACTGTGGATTCTTTAAATGACAACTTAATGATCAAATCATATGAGCATTTTCAGAGCCTAACAATGAAACGCAAACAGTTGACACTTGCTGATTATTTATATCTGCCATCAGGTGGAGAGAGGTGCCTGTCAGAAACACCACAGCGCTCCACAGGTTTAATCTTGCAATCATTTTCTTTATGACTGTTGAGAGTACACATTTCTGCCAATTAAGAAGCAGGGAGGCACAAAGCTAGAATCTCCAGCTCCACCAGAACAAAGCATTCTCAACCTCCCTAGCCCTTGATTGATACACACAAATCAGGCCACACTTTTGCCACAAGCAGGAAGCAAAGACCGGTCCCTTAAGACTAGCAGCTTCTGCGAGAGAGTATCATAGAAGCTTCTGAGAAGTTTCCCCATTCATCTTTGTATTAAGGTGCACATCAAAGCCCAGAGGACTTTTGCACAAAGGCCTAGCATGGAAAGGTAAGGCTCGCAGTGAGTGGGAAAGAAAAGATTCCCTGACTTTGGAGAGGATTTCCCGGCCGTAACCTAAACTTCAGATTCACAACTCTGATCTCAGGTCTGTAGCATTTCTTGAATATTAAGTCCCCCCACTCCCAAACCAAACCAACACTATTATCTCGCTAATAGAGAAATTAAAGAGGCAGGGGAAATACCTTATTTCTTTTCTTAATTCATCCTCTGCTGTTTTATTTTCCCCTGGATTAATTTTCGCCCTAAATTTTCTGTAATTCAACGTTTCTGCTTTCATCTCCTGCAGCCGAATTAGCTTCTTTATTCTGTCCGCCAACCTGCTCAGAGAGAACTCCAGCGGTATGGTTCTCTTTTGAACTTCCATAGGTACATCATATTGCGATGGTTGGACTACAGAACCCTGAAATTCCTTTGTCTCCGTTGAATTGGCTACCTGTGAAAGAGGCTGGCTGACCTTAAGACGTTTCATTTTGGGGGATGAACTGTTGGCCTGTTGGGATATCGTAGTCCGATTGTTTTGGTTTGATTCATGTTCTGCACCCCAGAACTGCTCCCTAGTCTCAAGACTGCTGCTTTGAATTTCATCTCTGAAAATGTGGAGTTCTTCATCAGGGGAGCTAATTGCACTTTCACAGCTGAAACAGCTACTAAGATCTGGAGTGCTTAATCCCACATCTGGCTCTGTCGAGGCACTACCACAACCAGAATCCGTATCTTCTGCTGATTTCTTGAAATTTCTATTAGCCAGCAGGGATGCGCTTGAATCCACCTCAGCCTCCTTGCTAGAGCCAGTCTTCCTATTTGGAGAATCTAAAACGTTAAAAAATGTCAGAAGTTTTCTCTGTCCGGGAGAACTATGTTGCTGTTTGTTATTTTCAGCACTCGGAAAAGTGGTCTTTTTTACTTGAGGAAGAGAAAAGGATTCCCTAAGTCTGGCTACAGTCATTGCTATTTTTGCATTTCCTTTCAGATTCTGAGGCAAGGAATCAGAAGATGTTTCACAGATAGGTGTTTCTGCTTCATCTCGACACACCATTTTAAAGTTTCCTAAGAAAGAGTGAAGAGAGAACAGCTTTAAGTTGAAATTTAAATATTAACCGAAAAATATCAATATTCAAATAATGGAATCTGATGTTTGTAGAAACCAGACAGGTTGCTGATATTATTATTATATTATTATATTTATTTGTATCCCGCCTTTTGCCCAATGTTGGGCCTCAAGGCGGCCTTACAAAGTTTAAAATATACATGGGTGGGGGGGAAACAAAACCATAAACATTTAAAATACACAACAAAATTATAAGACATTAAAATAGATATGCAAAGCACTAGCTCATATAAAGCTGAATAAAGGAATTCCTATCAGATAGCTAGTTAATGATATCTTAAATGTTGGAAAGGCACAGCAATTATATCACTTCAGTGCAATCCTATGCAAGTCAGCTCAGGTGTTTGTCCCATTAAGCTCAGTGAGACTTTCTCTCAGGCAAGGGTGTATAGGACTGCAACATTAAAATTGTGTTTGCCTTACTGAATGTGACTGCAATACTCCCAGGTAATTCAGTAAGCTCCACTGAACACAACAGGGCTTTCTTTTGAGAAAACATGCCCAGGGTTTCACTATGCACATGCATGCAACCTAATACAATAAAGCTGATGTTCTTCAACTAGTGGACCAATTACCAATGTACCTTGAAAAGCTTCTATGTCAATATGGAGATGGATTTCGTTTTAAAAGTGCTTTCATTCCTACCTTCAGCATCTGGCAATTTCTGATTGATGACAAGTTTATTAACATCACTGCCAAACATTCCAATCATTGAACTTTTTAGAATTGCCAATAAAAGTTTCTCTTCCTGCAGTAGTATTTGCCTTTTATCGGGTGTCACATTAATATCAACGCATTCTAAAAATGAAAACAACATTAATTATGACAGAGAGCAGCACACATATTTGCTCTTACAAGCCTTTTCCGCCCCCAGAGAAATGTGTGTGACTCACCAGAATCCAGGCATATGTTGAGAACAATAAATGGATACTGGTGTCTATTGTACATGTGGTACACTTCATTCACAACTTTGGAAACCTGACCAGGAAAGAAAGAAAAAGGTACAATAGACAGATTTCCATTTGTGCTTGTTGCAATTCAGTCTAGGTAAACAGAAACAAAAATATTAATTTGCCCATTTTTATGACTGTGGATAGCAAGATAAAACATAGGCTGAACACTGGAATAAGTAGTTAAAACTAAGAGACCGTTTGAGTTGAGAGAACCGTACCTTTGATGGATCACATGGCCGCTGGTTAATAAAGAAGAACTGTCTGTCTGTGGTGCTTCTCCCAACGCCATGATCACAACGGGAAACAAACCCTGTGATACTGTTTAAAATTATTATGTCAAGAATAGGCTTCCACAGAATAAAAGCAGTGTAACTTGACACACACACATTTCAAAAAGATCAGGGTCAACCTGTGACATCCCAATCTAAGTCTGCCACCACCTTTCAATTTACTCTAACTCTCGAGCAAGACAGTTACAAGTCAGCATTCACCCTGGAAGAGGGCAGCCACCTAACCGTCCAGTCATCACTGAGTTCAGTGTGTTTTCCTTAACGTTTTTTGCTTAAAGTGTGTTCTATGGATGCATAATCTGGCATCCAGGGGAAAGAACCTTTCACTTGTCAAAAATATGCAGAGAAATATCAGGTTCCAAATTAAGAAGCTTTATTTAGATTACTCAAGCTTGATTACTACAACTTTGTCTCCAATGCTAAGATAAAATAGGAATGCAGTAATTTTCATTCATAATCTCAATTGGCACTGGATGGCAATTATGACTACTGGAGGTGACTGACACACTGTGGACCTTGAACTTTTAAGCCACTCAACATGAGAAAGCTGTTCAGATAATCGGTGCTTACCATCATTTACTTACGTATAAAGTTTGGTTGGCATACCAGAAAAATTCAGGCCATATTCTTCACAGATAGCATCGCTCGGAGGTAACTGAACAAAAGGAACCAGGCTTTGCACCTAGAAAATAAGTAGTAATTAGTAGGATTCTTGCCTTCTATGAGCAGATTTGCATGATCACTGCAGCTTCAACAAGCCACAGTGCCTTGTTGGGTTATTTGAGGGCTGTTTCTCCCTCCAACAAGCCAAGCCACCTGAGTTCAGACCACAAAACAAGCAGTGTCCCAGCAGGTAATTGGGCAAATAGTGCCCAGCATGCACTGCAGCTTGTTAATGAGGGATAGTCGTACTTTGCCAAAAACCAGAAAACTAAACGTATTTCTATCAGAACTTTAATTAAATCTCACAAGATTTGGCTATGAGGCAGCCTTCCCCCCCAACCCAATCGTTAATAGCAGCACTACTTTAAAGATCATGATAGCAATGATGATGGTATTATTATTTCTACCTGTTTTTGTCCAAATATTGCTCCGATATTTTCCTTTAAGGTTGAGCTCCCAGTAGTGCATACCACAGGTTGCTTCTTCCCTTGGCCAACCTGATTGGTGCAGTTAATTCGAACTCCTGCTGAAATTATGCAGTATGCTTGTAATACCTGAACCATTTTTGCATACTCCTGGTAAAAAGAAAAAGGAAATTATTATTTTCTAGTTAATACATGTTAGAAAGATTCTACTTGGAATTTGTTTTTAAAACCCTGTTTGTTTTAAAATCATAATTCATTCATTCAATTTAAAATCATAATTTATTCATATTTGTGATCAAACCCATTTCCTCCACCACTGTGAAGCACATTTTACTCAAAAGGATTTCTTACTCGCAGTCTTAAGAAGATTTCCAGTAAGCTATCTCTACCTTCTTTATGTTGCGCTGAAATTCTTTATGCCGTACCGGCAATGTATAAAACAACTGTTGCACACTGACAGTTGTCCCCTGTTGCCGGGGGAAGGGTGTTCTCAAAGTGATTTTCCCACTGTGATCAAACACCAGGCGTGTTCCAACTTTTGCAGATTTGTGGCAAGTAAAAACAGAAACATCACTGGAGAGAAAACACAGACAGTTTTGTTATTAGTGAATAAATGTTAACAAGCTACGAAAAAAACGTATGCAACAATTTTAAATTTTAAAAGTGTGACTTTTTTTTAAACTTGGACTTCCATTCTGCTCTAAAATTCCTGCTGATATTGAAAGCACTGTGTGGTATAAGATCTCCAATCCCACCCCCAATACTTTCGCCAGAGCTATGGATTTGTGAATAAGTATCTTACCTTAATGCACATAGGGAACTCAGAGCTTCCCCTCGGAAGCCAAATGTTTCAACATGTAACAGGTCAGAGAAGTCTTGGATCTTGGAAGTATAATGTTTTAAAGCTAATAATTTTTTTTAAAAAAAAATGGGAGAATGGAAAAAGAACAAGAATCATATCATTAGAAGATAGCTTATATAATCATGCATAGGAAAAAATTATTAACGATCCATTAAGAAGTTATCATGCTTTATATCTATGATATCTTTTGGAATGTGTGGAACTGTTAGTGTATAAAATATTTGCAAACAGACTATTCTCAACAATGATGCAATTGGGTAACTGCATACTCTGGATTTAATGGTCTTACAGGAGGCCCCTCTTTAGATAGTAATACGCTGGTAACCTCAGGGTTTGACTTCTGCAATGCGCTCTACATAGGGCTACCATTGTACCTAGTTCGGAAACTTCAACTAGTTCAAAATATGGCAGCCAGGTTGGTCACCAGTACATCTAGGGGTGAGCATATTACCCCAACATTAAAATCATGCCACTGGCTGCCAATTAGTTTCCGGGCAAAGTACAAAGTGTTGGTCATTACCTTTAAAGCCCTATGGTTGGGTCCAGGTTACCTGCAGGATCGCCTTCTCCCATACAGTCCTCCACACACTCAGGTCCTCTGGGGAGAACTTAGTTCAGTCAGCCAAAACTAGGCTGACATCAGTTTCCCAGAGGACCTTTTCTTCTGTCGCCCCCGGATTGTGGAACGGCCTGCCAGAGGAGATTTGTAAAATTAACTCTCTCTGTGATTTTAAGGCAGCTTTGAAGACTAGCCTTTTCCGGCAGGCCTACCCAGACAATGTAAAATCAATAATTTTTAATAATTTAATAATTTTTACTAATGTTGTTCCCCGCCTCGATCCAAAGGGAGAGGCGGATAAGAAATAAATGTATTATTATTATTACTTCATGTACTGCAAGTAGTGGTAAGCCAGCCACTGCTGCATTTGGATCTCCTGCCCATTCTGCTGGGAGGATCTCAAAGCCCTGCTCTGAATGCAACACAAATTTTCAAGTTGCTCAATAGCCAGCAGGACTGCGCCTTCACAGACAAGCAAAATCCCACCATCACCAACAATGCCAGCCCTGCCTCAGATGGCTCAGGTAAGTTACACTGGCAAGGACAAAAGGCACAGATAACTCTATACAGACACCTAGCTGAGAAAACAGGGGTGAAAGTGGGAATGAGGAGCAGGAGAGATGAAGATCACTTCCTTTCTGCCTCAAGTAATACCCACTTCTACTCTCCAACCCGCATAATAGGAAGGTTGTGTTGGATATCCCATTATCTGCAGCGGGCCCAAGGATATTCAAATTTGGTTCTCAAATATCTCATTCCATAATATAGCTTCCTTAAAAAAAATGTATTAGTAGGATGAGATAGAATGTGATTAGAAATATTTATTAATGGAGATAAAAAGTACTGCTTCCAGAGTAACTGGCTGGGGAAAAAAAATACAACTTCAGTGTGACTGTGGCATATTTGCGCTATATGATTCAGTTTTCCACCACAAACCTGAATTTGAAAGGTAAGATTAGTAGCTAGGAATGTTAAGTTCTTGTATAGAAATAATGGAGCTGCACATTTGAACAGTCATGGATCACTTACTCAGGCCTGCAAAGTTTTCTTCTTCTACACCACAACCGTTATCAGCAACTTCAATAAGATCTGCTCCATAATCTTTAAGTTTCACTTCTACAAATTATAAAGAATATTTGTTAACCAAAGAGTTTTCATATTAAGTTTATGAAGCATTACCAAATCTATACATCTAATTTACAGTTTCACAGATGCCTTCAATATATAATTATTTTAAGCCTTAAATGTATGTTACCCTATTTCTTCAATTCTAAGACGCACTTTTCCCCCCATATAAACATCTCTAAAAATGGGGTGCGTCTTAGAATCGCAGGTGTGTCTTAGGGATTTTTTTTCTGTTGGTGGTACTGAAATTAGTGTGCGTCTTACAATTGATGGCGTCTGCAGGGTCTTGCTATTTACTGTTTTACTCTGTACAGCACCATGTACATTGATGGTGCTATATAAATAAATAAATAATAATGGTCAAGAGTGTTTTTGATTACTTCTTATCTGTTTTCCATTGCCATTCTAAAGTCTTGCCTCTCTCAAATACTAGCATATAGCAGCATAGTTTAAAAATACTAATATTGCTCTTGAAAAAGCTAAAAAGACCCCAACAACAGAAAGCTTACCAACACTGGTAGCACCAGCATCTATGCTATTTTCTACGAGTTCTTTCACTGCAGTACACAGATTCAGCACCACCTGTCCTGAACAGATCTGGTGAACCGATTTACCATCTATCGGCTTGATGGCTTTAGCAGGCTGTACACTTTAAATAAAAACAAAAGCAGAGTCAGCTTTCCAATCAGAGCAACACACCAGGCCACAGTACACATTACAAAACATTAACTGTGATAATCCTAAATATTTATTCCTTTATTGCACTATATGAAAATCAAGCATCTCTAAAGCTCAATCTAAATCATAGCGACAACACTTTCAAAAAGTAAGAAGCTTGTTTTAAAGTATTTCCAAACAATATTTCTAGTAGCCACAGATAATCAGAAATTTATTTATTTAAAACATTTATATCCCGCCCTATATCATTAAGATCTCAGGGCGGCGTACAAATAAAAGCATACAGTATAAAACAGTAAATATACACAGCTAAAAACAAATTAAACCACGAACCAAGTTGAAACAATATATAATTTAAAAGCAGTAAAACAATTAAAACAGTTAAAACAATGTGCCATATTAGTGAATTTAACCATTAAAGGCTTTGTTAAAAAGCCATGTTTTCACTTGGCGCCGGATTAAAATCAGTGTTGGTGCCAGTCGGGCCTCCAAGGGGAGGGCATTCCACAGTCGGGATGCCACAACAGAGAAAGCCCTCTCCCTTGTCCCATCATATCGAATGTGTTGTGCTGGTGGAATGCAGAGAAGGGCTCCTCCAACAGATCTCAAGTCTTGGGCAGGCATATATAAGGAGAGGCATTCCCTCAAGTATAGAGGTGCCAAGCTGCAAATTCCATGCAGACGAGTGAGAGGTGGCGGAGGAAGACGTCTCTCTCTTTGCACTGCCTGTCCACTTGGTGTTCATGCTAACTGCAACATGGAGGAAGGGAAAGACTCTTCCTCTGTGACCAGCACAGAGACCAAGCAGTCTGGCAGAGGAGGAATAGATTACTTTCAATAGAAGGCTTTTTTTAAAAAAAAAACTGGCTGAAGAAGAGGGGGGCTTCCCTTCCTCTGGACCTAGCATGGAAATGCAGACCACTAGCTTCTTAGCAGAATAGTTATTTAGTAGGCTAGTAATTTCTGTGGGCTTATTTACAAGGCCGTTTTCAAGTTTGTAGCAACTGATCAAGTACAATTCCCTCCCAAATCCATTCAACAAAACAGAATATGGTAACGACCCATGCCTTGGCGGCAGAAGGTCTCAGTCCAATCCAAAACCTCTGCAGCTACAGCTGGAAAAACTCCCACTAAAACCCTGGACAGCTGCTGCCAGTCAGTGTCAGCAATCCTGAGCTATATAGACCAAAGGCCTGACTCACTATAGGGCAACTTCCTGCAATCTTAACATTTCTTTCATACAAGCCATCACGAAACCAACAAGGGCTACTTCTTCACACAGTGCAGAATTAAACTATGGAACTCACTACCACAAGATGTAGCGAGGGCCACCAATTTGGATGGCCTTAAAAGGGGGTTGGATAAATTCCTGGAGGTGAAGGCTATCCATGGCTACTAGCTCTGATGGTTGTGTGCTGCCTCCGGTATTTCAGGCAGTAAGCCTGTGTGCAGCAGTTGCTGGGGAACATGGGTGGGAGGGTGCTTTTGCACCATGCCCTGCTTTGTGGGTCCCTAGTTGACAGCTGGTTGGCCACTGTGTGAACCACCCAGAGAGCTTCAGCTATGGGGCAGTATATAAATGTAATTTAATAACAACAACAACAACAACAGTATTGCTTTATTATGATTTTATTAGAATGTAAGCCTATGCGGCAGGGTCTTGCTATTTATTGTTTTACTCTGTACAGCACCATGTACATTAATGGTGCTATATAAATAAATAAATAATAATAATAATAATAATAATAATGCTGGACTAGCTGGACCCTCAGTCTGATCCAGCACGGCTCTTCTTACGTTCTTATTTTCTCCCTCCAAGAAGACAGTTGGCACCTATTTCTTTAATTATTTCAAACAACAGTTTCCCAAAGCAGCATAATAACGCACATATTAAAAGATCAGATTATCTGCCTCTACATTCGTAATACAAATTAGGCTACAATCTTATATACACTTACCTCGGAGGAAGTTCCATGGTTTCGCTACTTAGAGCCAAGGGTCGCTGAGGGGATTTTTCTTCTTCTTTTTCTGTTTTGCTCCTCACTGATTCTCAAAAGAATTAAAACCCAATATGAAAATTACATGCAAATGAGCGTAACGGCCAGGACTAGTTTCTCCCCCGCCGCCCATCTCTCCCAGAGGTCTTTCTGAGGAAATAATTCAGTAAGAAGCGCGGATCTCCAGCCTCAGTCGTCTCCATCCAGCACCGCCCCTCAGACAAGCAGCGCGCGAGGCCAGCCGCTCTCCTCCCAACCTCCCTTCAACATGCCAAGCACGCCCAGTTGCATCCTGGGTAAACTGCCTCTCCTCCAATCACCTCAGCCAAACGTTTTCGGAACCTTGCCTTCCCATTGGCTAATCGGCTCCACCAATGAAAGACGGGGGCGGAGGACATGTGGTTTCATTAACCACCTAGAGGTAGAAGAAGATGAGGGTTAAATAATCTCTCAGTCACTTCCGGTTTCTAATTGAACTAGTAAGGCGTCACGCTATTTTTGGCTAACAGTTGTGTTGGTCTTAATAAAGGTATTGCCCAACTAGGGGTTTTGTAATCGTTTGAGCGTCGGCTATTGGGAGGTATAGAAAGGAAATAAATAAATAAATAAATAAATAAAATTTGACCAAGAAGGGATCCTTTGCTTTTTATGCATTTCCCCCTCTTTATTCATTTATAAACACAAACACAAATAATAAAATATCTGTCAGCTAAGGATAACATGGATTTCATGATGAGAACTCCAGTCTAAAATAACGTATGCCATCATAAACGTCTGAGTCTTTAATGTGTCTTTAACCAAGATACTTGGTGGTTGTTTCTCATTCATTCATTCATTCATTCATTCCATATGTATTCCGCCCAATAGCTAAAGCTCTCTGGGTGGGAGATTAGAAACCTTAAAAAATACAATATTGTACATAATATAAAAAGCATTTTGCATACAAACCGACAACAAACACTCACGAAAAGATGCAAAGATAAATCCACAAGATAAAATCATACAAACATGATCCTAAAAGGGGACGGTGTAAAAGCCGGAACGGAACAGGCCGGAACAGCACCATTATACTAAAAAACCATACCAAAAACAGTGGCATGTGTTAGCAACACTTGAGAACAATATTTTAGGACTAAAACCATACCAATATTATAGCACTATTAACCTAGAACTCCCAAAACGACGTCCGGAACAGAATGGGATGGCCGGAACGGCCACTAGGGAACGAGCAATATTAACCAAACTCACCAGTCATGCATAACTAAATGGCAGGGATGCAATAAGCCACAAAAGTTGCCCTGAAACCACATTCAGATACCCGTTCCGGGGGGAAACGCGTATTGCGCAAAACGGGCCGTAACGGCAGCTTCCCAATGAGGTAAGTGAACCAAACTCACCGGATGCACATGACAAGGTGGGACAAATATAGAAAGCTCCAAAAGTTGCCCCAAAACCACGTTCAGATACCCGTTCCGGGCAAAAACGCGTATTGCGCAAAATGGGCCGTAACAGCAGCTTCCCAATGAGATAAGTGAACCAAACTCACCAGATGCACATAAATAGGTGGGACAAATATAGAAAGCTCCAAACGTTGCCCCGAAACCACGTTCAGATACCCGTTCCGGGCAAAAACACATATTGCGCAAAATGGGCCGTAATGGCAGCTTCACAATGAGATAATTGAACCAAACTCACCAGATGCACATGACAAGGTGGGACAAATATAGAAAGCTCCAAAAGTTGCCCCAAAACCACGTTCAGATACTCGTTCCGGGCAAAAACGTGTATTGCGCAAAACGGGCCGTAACGGCAGCTTCCCAATGAGGAAAGTCAACCAAACTCACCAGATGCACATGACAAGGTGGGACAAATATAGAAAGCTTCAAAAGTTGCCCCAAAACCACGTTCAGATACCCGTTCCAGGCAAAAACGCGTATTGCGCAAAATGGGCCGTAACGGCAGCTTCTCAATGAGATAAGTGAACCAAACTCACCAGATGCACATAACTAGGTGGGACAAATATAGAAAGCTCCAAAAGTTGCCCCGAAACCATGTTCAGATATCCGTTCCGGGCAAAAACACTTATTGCGCAAAACGGGCCGTAACGGCAGTTTCCCAATGAGGAAAGTCAACCAAACTCACCGGATGCACATGACAAGGTGGGACAAATATAGAAAGCTCCAAAAGTTGCCCCGAAACCACGTTCAGATACCCGTTCCGGGGGGAAATGCGTATTGCGCAAAACGGGCCGTAACGGCAGTGTCAAACAGTGACGCCAGAAAGGCCGGGCAGAGGTCCGGGACCAAAAATACAGTCTCTCCCCCCCCTCGCCCCCGCCACTCAGCGCTCACTCTCCCCCGTGCCATCTCCCCCCTTACCCCTCCCCTTTTAAAACTTCCTTTTAACTTTTAAAACAGGTTGGGGCACGTTGCCACATGGACAGAGGTACGCGGCACAACTGCAGCTGTGCTCTGCAGTGCCCAAACTCTTCTAAAAGTTAAAAAAGAGAAAAGATCCTGATAAGGAGGTAGAGTAAGTGTGTGTGGGAGAAAGACTAGACAGAGAGCTATGCTGGGGGGCGGGGTGGGGAACATGCCGGAGGGGGAGAGAATACTGCCCAGGAGTATGCGTGTGACCTCCCCCTGACATGTGTCTTGTTCGGGGGCCATTCAAGCCAGGCGGCAACACCCATGTTGGACCCAGACTGCTCTCCCATGCTCCTGACGTCGACCTGTTAGATCAATGTTCTTTTCACCCAAGGACGAAATCCAAACAGCCCTTAAGCACGACTCCACCATTCCAGCGACAGAGGGTTCAAAAGCGCTTTATTGATTAGTAATCAAGGCCTGGTCTCTTCAAAGGGAGCAATCAGACAAAAGACATAGGGAATATGGTACAGTATTTGAGCTTTCAAGGGGCAGGGCCCAGTAGCAGCATCAACCAATCAGAACATAACACTGAGGCATAGCTAATTATGCTAAACAGTCCTGTGAACAATACCTTTGGCCTGACAGTAAGTAACAGAAGTTAACCTTGACACAACAGCACTTGGAATAAAACTGGAGCCAGGATTCTTGTTTATATTAGATAAGAAGGATACAAGGATGCACACAAGGAGACATTCTCATACAGGGCATCATAACATTTTGCTTGGTGTGCAATGGAGATTTTACAGTTTCCTGTTAAAAATGGAGGTGGTTATGCTAACAGACCCAGGAGAGATCAGGGGCAAACAGGCCGAAGTCCCACACACCAGTGAACAGGGAGGTGGTTGGTTGCCCCCAGTCCCAGAATGAAAATCCACTTCTGTCACTTTGACTTCCTCTTGCTAAAGGGATCTGGTGAACTGAATTGAGAGCAGGGTTGCCAGAGGCCAAGAAGGATAGGGGTTCTGCACCTTTGAGAGCTGCCAAAAGGGTGAATGCGTGAGAAGCGGCACTTGGTGAAATGCCCTTTTCTACACACATGTGAAAGGCACAGTAGCCCAGTTCTCTTTGGTATCTGGTCACCCTGAGACGGGGGTAGCAAAAGGAAAACATAGTGCTGCAGACGGATTGCATCCCCCAGCAACACAGCACAGCAGGATAGAAGTTCTTCTGCAATGGCATTGCCTGGATGTGGGGCTGGACTTGCGGTCAAGATGGTGGGGAGCTCTTAGGGTGGGCTTTTCCCATGCACCAAGGACACTGGCATGGTGGGGAGGGTGAAGGCTGTAAGAACCATAAAAACCCAAAACACACACACACGGTGTTATTATTTATCATAATTTATTTATTAATTGTTATTGCTTAATCTACCCTGATAATTGAAGAGGGTATTTTTGCAAGTAAAAGGGTTGTTCGGGTTAATTCACTCGCACTTATTGAAAGTCAGGTAGGTGCAGGAAATGCATGTAGGACTATGGCAAGTGAGCAACTTGAGGGACCTCTCTGGTGATTGGCAACTGGCAAAGACCGTGGGACCTATTGGAAGAAAACACACTACTTTGGGGGCTAAGTCAACACAACTGGTCAGAGTTTTGGGGGCCCAAAACTAAGGAAGGCCTCCCCCTATACACCTACAAAACTGAGGCTGTGGTGGAAGGGAGTGCCAAACCTGAGTCAGCACAAGAGCCCAAATTAAATTCCAGAGCAGCTCTTGGAAGCCAGGTTCCAGAAGTGAGTGGGGTTGAAGGAAAAAAGCAGATGTTTATTTCTTTCTTCATTTTATTTAAAACATTTATTGGCCACCTTTCAGGGCAAGAGACCCCAGACAGAGGCTTACAATAATAAAATACACATTTTCATTGGAGAACTGATTAAGCAATTGAAAACGAAGGCTTCCCTGGTCTCCCCTTGATGGGCCGTCTGGCCAGTAAAGTGTGAAGTCCGGCAATAAGGGGTCCCCTCCCTTTGAAGGCAGTGCTTTCCTTTCACATCTTTACAGCAGAACTTCCAGGCATCCCTTCTTCGGCAGCTGCATTCCCTTTCCATTCAATCCATCCAGCAGGTGGAAAGCAGAGAAATGGCCAGGGAAGTCTTCATTCAGGACAGCCAGGAGGGCCTTGATTTCAAAAGTGTAGCAGACAATCAACCTGGCATAGAGGAGTGAAAATTTACAATCAACAAACGAGAAGGAAAGAAAACACAAAAACAAGTGCAATCAAAGCCAGTGCAATATGTTTAGAGGGTTGGACTGACCTACCTTGTAGGGTTGTTTTGAGGATGAGATGGAGAGGAAGATGACGATGTAAGATGCCTCACATTCCGTGGAAGTGTTAAAAATCAAAGCCCACCACATGAAGGGGAGACAGAGGAGGGGAGAATGGCCCCTAATGAGTGAAGGCCGGCAAGAAACAGTGCTCTCCATTTGAAGGGGTCTCTGGCCACTGAAGTGTGCAGATGGGCAATAAAACAGTGATCTCTATATAAAGAGGAATCTGGCCAGTAAAGTGTGGTGTCCTGCAATAAGCACTTCTCTCCCCGTGAAGGGAAGACTGGCTAGTAAAGTGTTGTGTCCTGAAATAAATCACCTCTCTCCCCTTATTTATTTATTTATTTATTTATTACATTTTTATACCACCCAATAGCCGAAGCTCTCTGGACGGTTCACAAAAATTAAAACCATCATAAAACAACCAACAAGTTAAAAACACAAATACAAAATACAATATAAAAAGCACAACCAGGATAAAACGACGCAGCAAAATTGATATAAGGTTAAAATACAGAGTTAAAACAGTATAATTTAAATTTAAATTAAACTTAAGTGTTAAAATACTGAGTGAATAAAAAGGTCTTCAGCTGGCGACGAAAGGAGTACAGTGTAGGAGCCAGGCGGACCTCTCTGGGAACCCTAACCCTAACCCTAACCCTTGAAGGGAAGACTGGCTAGTGAAGACTGGCTAGTAAAGTGTGGTGTCCTGCAATAAGCATTTCTCTTCCCTAAAAGGGAAGTCTGGCTAGTAAAGTGTGGTGTCCTGCAATAAGCACTTCTCTTCCCTTGAAGGGAAGTCTGTCCAGAAAAGTGTGGAGTCCTGCAATAAGAACTTCTCTTCCCTCGAAGGGAAGTCTGTCCAGAAAAGTGTGGTGTCCTGCAGTAAGCATTTCTCTCCCCTTGAAGGGAAGACTAGCTAGTAAAGTGTGGTGTCCTGCAATAAGCACTTCTCTCCCCTTGAAGGAAAGACTGGCTAGTAAAGTGTGGTGTCCTGTAGTAAGCATTTCTCTCCCCTTGAAGGGAAGACTGGCTGGTAAAGTGTGGTGTCCTGCAATAAGCACTTCTCTCCCCTTGAAGGGAAGTCTGTCCAGAAAAGTGTGGTGTCCTGCAGTAAGCATTTCTCTCCCCTTGAAGGGAAGACTGGCTAGTAAAGTGTGGTGTCCTGCAATAAGCACTTCTTTCCCCTTGAAGGGAAGACTGGCTAGTAAAGTGTGGTGTCCTGTAGTAAGCACTTCTCTCCCCTTGAAGGAAAGACTGGCTAGTAAAGTGTGAAGGCTGGCAATAATAGGTCCCCTCCCTCTGAAGGCAGTGCTTTCCTCTTTTGTCTTTACAGCAGAACTTCCAGGCTTCCCTTCTTCGACACCTGCATTCACTTTCTATTCAATCCATCCAGCAAGTGGACTGCAGAGAAATGGCCAGGGAAGTCTTGGTCCTTGATTTCAGACGTGCAGCAGACCATCATCCTGGGACAGAGGAGTGAAAATCTACATTTTATTTTTTAATTTATTGCACTTATATACCGCTCCCATAGCAAGGGCTCTATGGGCGGTTTACAGAAATTCTAAAATTAAGGTAAAAACGAGTATACAAAATTTAAATTCTAAAACACAGAACATACCAACATAAAGAATTAAAAACTGTAAATCAACAAATGAAAGGGAAAAAAGCACAAAAACAAGTGCAATCAAAGCCAGTGTAATATATTGCTTAGAGAGTTGGACTGACTTACCTCGAAGGATTATTTTTGAGGATCAGATGGAGAGGAAGACGACGATGTAAGATGCCTCGCTTTCCTTGGAAGCGTTAAAAAGCAAAGCCCACCCCATAAAGGGAAGTGAGGGGGGGACATTGGCCAGTAACGTGTGGTGTCCTGCAATAAGAACTTCTCTTCCCTTGAAGGGAAGTCTGTCCAGAAAAGTGTGTTGTCCTGCAATAAGAACTTCTCTTCCCTTGAAGGGAAGACTGGCTAGTAAAATGTGGTGTCCTGCAATAAGAACTTCTCTTCCCTTAAAGGGAAGTCTGTCCAGAAAAGTGTGGTGTCCTGAAGTCAGCATTTCTCTCCCCTTGAAGGGAAGACTGGCTAGTAAAGTGTGGTGTCCTGCAATAAGCATTTCTCTCACCTTGAAGGGAAGTCTGTCCAGAAAAGTGTGGAGTCCTGCAATAAGCACTTCTCTTCCCTTGAAGGGAAGTCTGTCCAGAAAAGTGTGGTGTCCTGCAGTAAGCATTTCTCTCCCCTTGAAGGGAAGACTGGCTGGTAAAGTGTGGTGTTCTGCAATAAGTACTTCTCTTCCCTTGATGGGAAGTCTGGCTAGTAAAGTGTGGAGTCCTGCAATAAGCACTTCTCTTCCCTTGAAGGGAAGTCTGTCCCGAAAAGTGTGGAGTCCTGCAATTAGAACTTCTCTTCCCTTGAAGGGAAGACTGGCTAGTAAAGTGTGGTGTCCTGCAATAAGCATTTCTCTCCCCTTGAAGGGAAGACTGGCTGGTAAAGTGTGGAGTCCTGCAATAAGCATTTCTCTCCCCTTGAAGGGAAGACTGCCTAGTAAAGTGTGGTGTCCTGCAATAAGAACTTCTCTTCCCTTGAAGGGAAGACTGGCTAGTAAAGTGTGGTGTCCTGCAATAAGCATTTCTCTCCCCTTGAAGGGAAGACTGGCTTAGTAAAATGTGGTGTCCTGCAATAAGCATTTCTCTCCCCTTGAAGGGAAGACTGGCCAGTAAAGTGTGAAGGCTGGCAATAATAGGTCCCCTCCCTCTGAAGGCAGTGCTTTCCTCTTTCGTCTTTACAGCAGAACTTCCAGAAATCCCTTCTTCGACACCTGCATTCACTTTCTATTCAATCCATCCAGCAAGTGGACTGCAGAGAAATGGCCAGGAAAGTCTTGGTCCTTGATTTCAGACGTGCAGCAGACCATCATCCTGGGACAGAGGAGTGAAAATCTACATTTTATTTTTTAATTTATTGCACTTATATACCGCTCCCATAGCAAGGGCTCTATGGGCGGTTTACAGAAATTCTAAAATTAAGGTAAAAACGAGTATACAAAATTTAAATTCTAAAACACAGAACATACCCACATAAAGAATTAAAAACTGTAAATCAACAAATGAAAGGGAAAAAAGCACAAAAACAAGTGCAATCAAAGCCAGTGTAATATATTGCTTAGAGAGTTGGACTGACTTACCTCGAAGGATTATTTTTGAGGATCAGATGGAGAGGAAGACGACGATGTAAGATGCCTCGCTTTCCTTGGAAGCGTTAAAAAGCAAAGCCCACCCCATAAAGGGGAGTGAGGGGGGGACACTGGCCAGTAAAGTGTGGTGTCCTGCAATAAGCACTTCTCTTCCCTTGAAGGGAAGTCTAGCTAGTAAAATGTGGTGTCCTGCAATAAGAACTTCTCTTCCCTTAAAGGGAAGTCTGTCCAGAAAAGTGTGGTGTCCTGAAGTCAGCACTTTTCTCCCCTTGTAGGGAAGACTGGCTAGTAAAGTGTGGTGTCCTGCAATAAATACTTCTCTTCCCTTGAAGGGAAGACTGGCTGGTAAAGTGTGGTGTCCTGCAATAAGCATTTCTCTCCCCTTGAAGGGAAGACTGGCTTGTAAAGTGTGGTGTTCTGCAATAAGTACTTCTCTTCCCTTGATGGGAAGTCTGGCTAGTAAAGTGTGGTGTCCTGCAATAAGCACTTCTCTTCCCTTGAAGGGAAGTCTGTCCCGAAAAGTGTGGAGTCCTGCAATAAGAACTTCTCTTCCCTTGAAGGGAAGACTGGCTAGTAAAGTGTGGTGTACTGCAATAAGCACTTCTCTTCCCTTGAAGGGAAGTCTGTCCAGAAAAGTGTGGTGTCCTGCAATAAGCACTTCTCTTCCCTTGAAGGGAAGTCTGTCCAGAAAAGTGTGGAGTCCTGCAATAAGCACTTCTCTTCCCTTGAAGGGAAGTCTGTCCAGAAAAGTGTGGTGTCCTGCAGGAAGCATTTCTCTCCCCTTGAAGGGAAGACTGGACAGTAAAGTTTGGTGGCCTGAACTAAGCAATTCTCTCCCCTTGAAGGGAAGACTGGCTGGTAAAGTTTGGTGGACTGATCTAAGCATTTCTCTCCCCTTGAAGGGAAGACTGGCCAGTAAAGTGTGGAGTCCTGCAATAAGTACTTCTCTTCCCTTGAAGGGAAGTCTGTCCAGAAAAGTGTGGTGTCCTGCAATAAGCATTTCTCTCCACTTGAAGGGAAGTCTTTCCAGAAAAGTGTGGAGTCCTCCAATAAGTACTTCTCTTCCCTTGAAGGGAAGACTGTCCAGTAAAGTGTGATGTGCTGCAGTAAGCACTTCTCTCCCCTTGAAGGGAAGACTGGCTAGTAAAGTGTGGTGTCCTGCAATAAGCATTTCTCTCCCCTTAAAGGGAAGACTGGCTGGTAAAGTGTGGTGTCCTGCAATAAGCACTTCTCTCCCCTTGAAGGGAAGACTGGCTTGTAAAGTGTGGTGTCCTGCAATAAGTACTTCTCTTCCCTTGAAGGGAAGACTGGCTAGTAAAGTGTGGTGTCCTGCAATAAGCACTTCTCTTCCCTTGAAGGGAAGTCTGTCCAGAAAAGTGTGGAGTCCTGCAATAAGCACTTCTCTTCCCTTGAAGGGAAGTCTGTCCAGAAAAGTGTGGTGTCCTGCAGTAAGCATTTCTCTCCCCTTGAAGGGAAGACTGGCTAGTAAAGTGTGGTGTCCTGCAATAAGCATTTCTCTCCCCTTGAAGGGAAGTCTGGCTAGTAAAATGTGGTGTCCTGCAATAAGAACTTCTCTTCCCTTAAAGGGAAGTCTGTCCAGAAAAGTGTGGTGTCCTGAAGTCAGCATTTCTCTCCCCTTGAAGGGAAGTCTGGCTGGTAAAGTGTCGTGTCCTGCAATAAGAACTTCTCTTCCCTTGAAGGGAAGACTGGCTAGTAAAATGTGGTGTCCTGCAATAAGTACTTCTCTTCCCTTGAAGGGAAGACTGGCTAGTAAAGTGTGGTGTCCTGCAATAAGCACTTCTCTTCCCTTGAAAGGAAGTCTGTCCAGAAAAGTGTGGTGTCCTGCAATAAGCACTTCTCTTCCCTTGAAGGGAAATCTGTCCAGAAAAGTGTGGTGTCCTGCAGTAAGCATTTCTCTCCCCTTGAAGGGAAGACTGGCTAGTAAAGTGTGGTGTCCTGCAATAAGCATTTCTCTCCCCTTGAAGGGAAGACTGGCTAGTAAAGTGTGGTGTCCTGCAGTAAGCATTTCTCTCCCCTTGAAGGGAAGACTGGCTAGTAAAGTGTGGTGTCCAGCAATAAGCATTTCTCTCCCCTTGAAGGGAAGACTGGCTTGTAAAGTGTGGTGTCCTGCAATAAGCACTTCTCTTCCCTTGAAGGGAAGTCTGTCCAGAAAAGTGTGGTGTCCTGCAATAAGCATTTCTCTCCCCTTGAAGGGAAGACTGGCTGGTAAAGTGTGGTGTCCTGCAATATGCACTTCTCTTCCCTAAAAGGGAAGTCTGGCTAGTAAAGTGTGGTGTCCTGCAATAAGCACTTCTCTTCCCTTGAAGGGAAGTCTGTCCAGAAAAGTGTGGAGTCCTGCAATAAGTACTTCTTTTCCCTTGAAGGGAAGACTGGACAGTAAAGTTTGGTGGCCTGATCTAAGCACTTCTCTCCCCTTGAAGGGAAGACTGGCTAGTAAAGTGTGAAGGCTGGCAATAATAGGTCCCCTCCCTCTGAAGGCAGTGCTTTCCTCTTTTGTCTTTACAGCAGAACTTCCAGGCTTCCCTTCTTCGACACCTGCATTCACTTTCTATTCAATCCATCCAGCAAGTGGACTGCAGAGAAATGGCCAGGGAAGTCTTGGTCCTTGATTTCAGACGTGCAGCAGACCATCATCCTGGGACAGAGGAGTGAAAATCTACATTTTATTTTTTAATTTATTGCACTTATATACCGCTCCCATAGCAAGGGCTCTATGGGCGGTTTACAGAAATTCTAAAATTAAGGTAAAAACGAGTATACAAAATTTAAATTCTAAAACACAGAACATACCCACATAAAGAATTAAAAACTGTAAATCAACAAATGAAAGGGAAAAAAGCACAAAAACAAGTGCAATCAAAGCCAGTGTAATATATTGCTTAGAGAGTTGGACTGACTTACCTCAAAGGATTATTTTTGAGGATCAGATGGAGAGGAAGACGACGATGTAAGATGCCTCGCTTTCCTTGGAAGCGTTAAAAAGCAAAGCCCACCCCATAAAGGGGAGTGAGGGGGGGACACTGGCCAGTAAAGTGTGGTGTCCTGCAATAAGCACTTCTCTTCCCTTGAAGGGAAGTCTGGCTAGTAAAATGTGGTGTCCTGCAATAAGAACTTCTCTTCCCTTAAAGGGAAGTCTGTCCAGAAAAGTGTGGTGTCCTGAAGTCAGCATTTCTCTCCCCTTGAAGGGAAGACTGGCTAGTAAAGTGTGGTGTCCTGCAATAAGCACTTCTCTTCCCTTGAAGGGAAGTCTGGCTAGTAAAATGTGGTGTCCTGCAATAAGAACTTCTCTTCCCTTAAAGGGAAGTCTGTCCAGAAAAGTGTGGTGTCCTGAAGTCAGCACTTCTCTCCCCTTGTAGGGAAGACTGGCTAGTAAAGTGTGGTGTCCTGCAATAAGCACTTCTGTTCCCTTGAAGGGAAGACTGGCTAGTAAAGTGTGGTGTCCTGCAATAAGCACTTCTCTCCCCTTGAAGGGAAGACTGGCTAGTAAAGTGTGGTGTCCTGCAATAAGCACTTCTCTCCCCTTGTAGGGAAGACTGGCTAGTAAAGTGTGGTGTCCTGCAATAAGCACTTCTCTTCCCTTGAAGGGAAGTCTGGCTAGTAAAATGTGGTGTCCTGCAATAAGAACTTCTCTTCCCTTAAAGGGAAGTCTGTCCAGAAAAGTGTGGAGTCCTGCAATAAGCATTTCTCTCCCCTTGAAGGGAAGTCTGGCTAGTAAAGTGTGGTGTCCTGCAATAAGCATTTCTCTCCCCTTGAAGGGAAGACTGGCTTAGTAAAGTGTGGTGTCCTGCAATAAGCATTTCTCTCCCCTTGAAGGGAAGACTGGCTAGTAAAGTGTGGAGTCCTGCAATAAGCAATTCTCTCCCCTTGAAGGGAAGACTGGCTAGTAAAGTGTGAAGGCTGGCAATAATAGCTCCCCTCCCTCTGAAGGCAGTGCTTTCCTCTTTCGTCTTTACAGCAGAACTTCCAGAAATCCCTTCTTCGACACCTGCATTCACTTTCTATTCAATCCATCCAGCAAGTGGACTGCAGAGAAATGGCCAGGGAAGTCTTGGTCCTTGATTTCAGACGTGCAGCAGACCATCATCCTGGGACAGAGGAGTGAAAATCTACATTTTATATTTTAATTTTTTGCACTTATATACCACTCCCATAGCAAGGGCTCTATGGGCGGTTTACAGAAATTCTAAAATTAAGGTAAAAACGAGTATACAAAATTTAAATTCTAAAACACAGAACATACCCACATAAAGAATTAAGAACTGTAAATCAACAAATGAAAGGGAAAAAAGCACAAAAACAAGTGCAATCAAAGCCAGTGTAATATATTGCTTAGAGAGTTGGACTGACTTACCTCGAAGGATTATTTTTGAGGATCAGATGGAGAGGAAGACGACGATGTAAGATGCCTCGCTTTCCTTGGAAGCGTTAAAAAGCAAAGCCCACCCCATAAAGGGGAGTGAGGGGGGGACACTGGCCAGTAAAGTGTGGTGTCCTGCAATAAGCACTTCTCTTCCCTTGAAGGGAAGTCTGGCTAGTAAAATGTGGTGTCCTGCAATAAGAACTTCTCTTCCCTTAAAGGGAAGTCTGTCCAGAAAAGTGTGGTGTCCTGAAGTCAGCACTTCTCTCCCCTTGTAGGGAAGACTGGCTAGTAAAGTGTGGTGTCCTGCAATAAGCACTTCTGTTCCCTTGAAGGGAAGACTGGCTAGTAAAGTGTGGTGTCCTGCAATAAGCACTTCTGTTCCCTTGAAGGGAAGACTGGCTAGTAAAATGTGGTGTCCTGCAATAAGTACTTCTCTTCCCTTGAAGGGAAGACTGGCTAGTAAAGTGTGGTGTCCTGCAATAAGCACTTCTCTTCCCTTGAAGGGAAGTCTGTCCAGAAAAGTGTGGTGTCCTGCAATAAGCACTTCTCTTCCCTTGAAGGGAAATCTGTCCAGAAAAGTGTGGTGTCCATCAATAAGCATTTCTCTCCCCTTGAAGGGAAGACTGGCTTGTAAAGTGTGGTGTCCTGCAATAAGCACTTCTCTTCCCTTGAAGGGAAGTCTGTCCAGAAAAGTGTGGTGTCCTGCAATAAGCATTTCTCTCCCCTTGAAGGGAAGACTGGCTGGTAAAGTGTGGTGTCCTGCAATATGCACTTCTCTTCCCTAAAAGGGAAGTCTGGCTAGTAAAGTGTGGTGTCCTGCAATAAGCACTTCTCTTCCCTTGAAGGGAAGTCTGTCCAGAAAAGTGTGGAGTCCTGCAATAAGTACTTCTTTTCCCTTGAAGGGAAGACTGGACAGTAAAGTTTGGTGGCCTGATCTAAGCACTTCTCTCCCCTTGAAGGGAAGACTGGCTAGTAAAGTGTGAAGGCTGGCAATAATAGGTCCCCTCCCTCTGAAGGCAGTGCTTTCCTCTTTTGTCTTTACAGCAGAACTTCCAGGCTTCCCTTCTTCGACGCCTGCATTCACTTTCTATTCAATCCATCCAGCAAGTGGACTGCAGAGAAATGGCCAGGGAAGTCTTGGTCCTTGATTTCAGACGTGCAGCAGACCATCATCCTGGGACAGAGGAGTGAAAATCTACATTTTATTTTTTAATTTATTGCACTTATATACCGCTCCCATAGCAAGGGCTCTATGGGCGGTTTACAGAAATTCTAAAATTAAGGTAAAAACGAGTATACAAAATTTAAATTCTAAAACACAGAACATACCCACATAAAGAATTAAGAACTGTAAATCAACAAATGAAAGGGAAAAAAGCACAAAAACAAGTGCAATCAAAGCCAGTGTAATATATTGCTTAGAGAGTTGGACTGACTTACCTCGAAGGATTATTTTTGAGGATCAGATGGAGAGGAAGACGACGATGTAAGATGCCTCGCTTTCCTTGGAAGCGTTAAAAAGCAAAGCCCACCCCATAAAGGGGAGTGAGGGGGGGACACTGGCCAGTAAAGTGTGGTGTCCTGCAATAAGCACTTCTCTTCCCTTGAAGGGAAGTCTGGCTAGTAAAATGTGGTGTCCTGCAATAAGAACTTCTCTTCCCTTAAAGGGAAGTCTGTCCAGAAAAGTGTGGTGTCCTGAAGTCAGCACTTTTCTCCCCTTGTAGGGAAGACTGGCTAGTAAAGTGTGGTGTCCTGCAATAAGCACTTCTGTTCCCTTGAAGGGAAGACTGGCTAGTAAAGTGTGGTGTCCTGCAATAAGCACTTCTCTCCCCTTGAAGGGAAGACTGGCTAGTAAATTGTGGTGTCCTGCAATAAGCACTTCTCTCCCCTTGTAGGGAAGACTGGCTAGTAAAGTGTGGTGTCCTGCAATAAGCACTTCTGCTCCCTTGAAGGGAAGACTGGCTAGTAAAATGTGGTGTCCTGCAATAAGCACTTCTCTTCCCTTGAAGGGAAGTCTGTCCAGAAAAGTGTGGAGTCCTGCAATAAGTACTTCTTTTCCCTTGAAGGGAAGTCTGTCCAGAAAAGTGTGGAGTCCTGCAATACGTACTTCTTTTCCCTTGAAGGGAAGACTGGACAGTAAAGTTTGGTGGCCTGAACTAAGCAATTCTCTCCCCTTGAAGGGAAGGCTGGCTAGTAAAGTGTGAAGGCTGGCAATAATAGTTCCCCTCCCTCTGAAGGCAGTGCTTTCCTCTTTTGTCTTTACAGCAGAACTTCCAGGCTTCCCTTCTTCGACACCTGCATTCACTTTCTATTCAATCCATCCAGCAAGTGGACTGCAGAGAAATGGCCAGGGAAGTCTTGGTCCTTGATTTCAGACGTGCAGCAGACCATCATCCTGGGACAGAGGAGTGAAAATCTACATTTTATTTTTTAATTTATTGCACTTATATACCGCTCCCATAGCAAGGGCTCTATGGGCAGTTTACAGAAATTCTAAAATTAAGGTAAAAACGAGTATACAAAATTTGAATTCTAAAACACAGAACATACCCACATAAAGAATTAAAAACTGTAAATCAACAAATGAAAGGGAAAAAAGCACAAAAACAAGTGCAATCAAAGCCAGTGTAATATATTGCTTAGAGAGTTGGACTGACTTACCTCGAAGGATTATTTTTGAGGATCAGATGGAGAGGAAGACGACGATGTAAGATGCCTCGCGTTCCCTGGAAGCGTTAAAAAGCAAAGCCCACCCCATAAAGGGGAGTGAGGGGGGGACACTGGCCAGTAAAGTGTGGTGTCCTGCAATAAGCACTTCTCTTCCCTTGAAGGGAAGTCTGGCTAGTAAAATGTGGTGTCCTGCAATAAGAACTTCTCTTCCCTTAAAGGGAAGTCTGTCCAGAAAAGTGTGGTGTCCTGCAGTAAGCATTTCTCTCCCCTTGAAGGGAAGACTGGACAGTAAAGTTTGGTGGCCTGAACTAAGCAATTCTCTCCCCTTGAAGGGAAGTCTGGCTAGGAAAATGTGGTGTCCTGCAATAAATACTTCTCTTCCCTTGAAGGGAAGACTGGCTGGTAAAGTGTGGAGTCCTGCAATAAGCACTTCTCTTCCCTTGAAGGGAAGACTGGCTAGTAAAGTGTGGTGTCCTGCAATAAGAACTTCTCTTCCCTTGAAGGGAAGGCTGGCTAGTAAAGTGTGGTGTCCTGCAGTAAGCATTTCTCTCCCCTTGAAGGGAAGACTGGCTGGTAAAGTGTGGTGTCCTGCAGTAAGCATTTCTCTCCCCTTGAAGGGAAGACTGGCTAGTAAAGTGTGGTGTCCTGCAATAAGTACTTCTCTTCCCTTGAAGGGAAGTCTGTCCAGAAAAGTGTGGAGTCCTGCAATAAGCACTTCTCTTCCCTTGAAGGGAAGTCTGTCCAGAAAAGTGTGGTGTCCTGCAGTAAGCATTTCTCTCCCCTTGAAGGGAAGACTGGCTGGTAAAGTGTGGTGTCCTGCAATAAGCATTTCTCTCCCCTTGAAGGGAAGACTGGCTAGTAAAGTGTGGTGTCCTGCAATAAGAACTTCTCTTCCCTTGAAGGGAAGGCTGGCTAGTAAAGTGTGGTGTCCTGCAATAAGCATTTCTCTCCCCTTGAAGGGAAGACTGGCTAGTAAAATGTGGTGTCCTGCAATAAGTACTTCTCTTCCCTTGAAGGGAAGACTGGCTAGTAAAGTGTGGTGTCCTGAATAAGCACTTCTCTTCCCTTGTAGGGAAGACTGTCCAAAAAAGTGTGGAGTCCTGCAATAAGCACTTCTCTTCCCTTGAAGGGAAGTCTGTCCAGAAAAGTGTGGTGTCCTGCAGTAAGCATTTCTCTCCCCTTGAAGGGAAGACTGGCTGGTAAAGTGTGGTGTCCTGCAATAAGCATTTCTCTCCCCTTGAAGGGAAGACTGGCTAGTAAAGTGTGGTGTCCTGCAATAAGAACTTCTCTTCCCTTGAAGGGAAGGCTGGCTAGTAAAGTGTGGTGTCCTGCAGTAAGCATTTCTCTCCCCTTGAAGGGAAGACTGGCTAGTAAAGTGTGGTGTCCTGCAATAAGTACTTCTCTTCCCTTGAAAGGAAGTCTGTCCAGAAAAGTGTGGAGTCCTGCAATAAGCACTTCTCTTCCCTTGAAGGGAAGTCTGTCCAGAAAAGTGTGGTGTCCTGCAGTAAGCATTTCTCTCCCCTTGAAGGGAAGACTGGCTGGTAAAGTGTGGTGTCCTGCAATAAGCATTTCTCTCCCCTTGAAGGGAAGACTGGCTAGTAAAGTGTGGTGTCCTGCAATAAGCACTTCTCTCCCCTTGTAGGGAAGACTGGCTAGTAAAGTGTGGTGTCCTGCAATAAGCACTTCTCTTCCCTTGAAGGGAAGTCTGGCTAGTAAAATGTGGTGTCCTGCAATAAGAACTTCTCTTCCCTTAAAGGGAAGTCTGTCCAGAAAAGTGTGGAGTCCTGCAATAAGCATTTCTCTCCCCTTGAAGGGAAGTCTGGCTAGTAAAGTGTGGTGTCCTGCAATAAGCATTTCTCTCCCCTTGAAGGGAAGACTGGCTTAGTAAAGTGTGGTGTCCTGCAATAAGCATTTCTCTCCCCTTGAAGGGAAGACTGGCTAGTAAAGTGTGGAGTCCTGCAATAAGCAATTCTCTCCCCTTGAAGGGAAGACTGGCTAGTAAAGTGTGAAGGCTGGCAATAATAGCTCCCCTCCCTCTGAAGGCAGTGCTTTCCTCTTTCGTCTTTACAGCAGAACTTCCAGAAATCCCTTCTTCGACACCTGCATTCACTTTCTATTCAATCCATCCAGCAAGTGGACTGCAGAGAAATGGCCAGGGAAGTCTTGGTCCTTGATTTCAGACGTGCAGCAGACCATCATCCTGGGACAGAGGAGTGAAAATCTACATTTTATATTTTAATTTTTTGCACTTATATACCACTCCCATAGCAAGGGCTCTATGGGCGGTTTACAGAAATTCTAAAATTAAGGTAAAAACGAGTATACAAAATTTAAATTCTAAAACACAGAACATACCCACATAAAGAATTAAGAACTGTAAATCAACAAATGAAAGGGAAAAAAGCACAAAAACAAGTGCAATCAAAGCCAGTGTAATATATTGCTTAGAGAGTTGGACTGACTTACCTCGAAGGATTATTTTTGAGGATCAGATGGAGAGGAAGACGACGATGTAAGATGCCTCGCTTTCCTTGGAAGCGTTAAAAAGCAAAGCCCACCCCATAAAGGGGAGTGAGGGGGGGACACTGGCCAGTAAAGTGTGGTGTCCTGCAATAAGCACTTCTCTTCCCTTGAAGGGAAGTCTGGCTAGTAAAATGTGGTGTCCTGCAATAAGAACTTCTCTTCCCTTAAAGGGAAGTCTGTCCAGAAAAGTGTGGTGTCCTGAAGTCAGCACTTCTCTCCCCTTGTAGGGAAGACTGGCTAGTAAAGTGTGGTGTCCTGCAATAAGCACTTCTGTTCCCTTGAAGGGAAGACTGGCTAGTAAAGTGTGGTGTCCTGCAATAAGCACTTCTGTTCCCTTGAAGGGAAGACTGGCTAGTAAAATGTGGTGTCCTGCAATAAGTACTTCTCTTCCCTTGAAGGGAAGACTGGCTAGTAAAGTGTGGTGTCCTGCAATAAGCACTTCTCTTCCCTTGAAGGGAAGTCTGTCCAGAAAAGTGTGGTGTCCTGCAATAAGCACTTCTCTTCCCTTGAAGGGAAATCTGTCCAGAAAAGTGTGGTGTCCATCAATAAGCATTTCTCTCCCCTTGAAGGGAAGACTGGCTTGTAAAGTGTGGTGTCCTGCAATAAGCACTTCTCTTCCCTTGAAGGGAAGTCTGTCCAGAAAAGTGTGGTGTCCTGCAATAAGCATTTCTCTCCCCTTGAAGGGAAGACTGGCTGGTAAAGTGTGGTGTCCTGCAATATGCACTTCTCTTCCCTAAAAGGGAAGTCTGGCTAGTAAAGTGTGGTGTCCTGCAATAAGCACTTCTCTTCCCTTGAAGGGAAGTCTGTCCAGAAAAGTGTGGAGTCCTGCAATAAGTACTTCTTTTCCCTTGAAGGGAAGACTGGACAGTAAAGTTTGGTGGCCTGATCTAAGCACTTCTCTCCCCTTGAAGGGAAGACTGGCTAGTAAAGTGTGAAGGCTGGCAATAATAGGTCCCCTCCCTCTGAAGGCAGTGCTTTCCTCTTTTGTCTTTACAGCAGAACTTCCAGGCTTCCCTTCTTCGACACCTGCATTCACTTTCTATTCAATCCATCCAGCAAGTGGACTGCAGAGAAATGGCCAGGGAAGTCTTGGTCCTTGATTTCAGACGTGCAGCAGACCATCATCCTGGGACAGAGGAGTGAAAATCTACATTTTATTTTTTAATTTATTGCACTTATATACCGCTCCCATAGCAAGGGCTCTATGGGCGGTTTACAGAAATTCTAAAATTAAGGTAAAAACGAGTATACAAAATTTAAATTCTAAAACACAGAACATACCCACATAAAGAATTAAAAACTGTAAATCAACAAATGAAAGGGAAAAAAGCACAAAAACAAGTGCAATCAAAGCCAGTGTAATATATTGCTTAGAGAGTTGGACTGACTTACCTCAAAGGATTATTTTTGAGGATCAGATGGAGAGGAAGACGACGATGTAAGATGCCTCGCTTTCCTTGGAAGCGTTAAAAAGCAAAGCCCACCCCATAAAGGGGAGTGAGGGGGGGACACTGGCCAGTAAAGTGTGGTGTCCTGCAATAAGCACTTCTCTTCCCTTGAAGGGAAGTCTGGCTAGTAAAATGTGGTGTCCTGCAATAAGAACTTCTCTTCCCTTAAAGGGAAGTCTGTCCAGAAAAGTGTGGTGTCCTGAAGTCAGCATTTCTCTCCCCTTGAAGGGAAGACTGGCTAGTAAAGTGTGGTGTCCTGCAATAAGCACTTCTCTTCCCTTGAAGGGAAGTCTGGCTAGTAAAATGTGGTGTCCTGCAATAAGAACTTCTCTTCCCTTAAAGGGAAGTCTGTCCAGAAAAGTGTGGTGTCCTGAAGTCAGCACTTCTCTCCCCTTGTAGGGAAGACTGGCTAGTAAAGTGTGGTGTCCTGCAATAAGCACTTCTGTTCCCTTGAAGGGAAGACTGGCTAGTAAAGTGTGGTGTCCTGCAATAAGCACTTCTCTCCCCTTGAAGGGAAGACTGGCTAGTAAAGTGTGGTGTCCTGCAATAAGCACTTCTCTCCCCTTGTAGGGAAGACTGGCTAGTAAAGTGTGGTGTCCTGCAATAAGCACTTCTCTTCCCTTGAAGGGAAGTCTGGCTAGTAAAATGTGGTGTCCTGCAATAAGAACTTCTCTTCCCTTAAAGGGAAGTCTGTCCAGAAAAGTGTGGAGTCCTGCAATAAGCATTTCTCTCCCCTTGAAGGGAAGTCTGGCTAGTAAAGTGTGGTGTCCTGCAATAAGCATTTCTCTCCCCTTGAAGGGAAGACTGGCTTAGTAAAGTGTGGTGTCCTGCAATAAGCATTTCTCTCCCCTTGAAGGGAAGACTGGCTAGTAAAGTGTGGAGTCCTGCAATAAGCAATTCTCTCCCCTTGAAGGGAAGACTGGCTAGTAAAGTGTGAAGGCTGGCAATAATAGCTCCCCTCCCTCTGAAGGCAGTGCTTTCCTCTTTCGTCTTTACAGCAGAACTTCCAGAAATCCCTTCTTCGACACCTGCATTCACTTTCTATTCAATCCATCCAGCAAGTGGACTGCAGAGAAATGGCCAGGGAAGTCTTGGTCCTTGATTTCAGACGTGCAGCAGACCATCATCCTGGGACAGAGGAGTGAAAATCTACATTTTATATTTTAATTTTTTGCACTTATATACCACTCCCATAGCAAGGGCTCTATGGGCGGTTTACAGAAATTCTAAAATTAAGGTAAAAACGAGTATACAAAATTTAAATTCTAAAACACAGAACATACCCACATAAAGAATTAAGAACTGTAAATCAACAAATGAAAGGGAAAAAAGCACAAAAACAAGTGCAATCAAAGCCAGTGTAATATATTGCTTAGAGAGTTGGACTGACTTACCTCGAAGGATTATTTTTGAGGATCAGATGGAGAGGAAGACGACGATGTAAGATGCCTCGCTTTCCTTGGAAGCGTTAAAAAGCAAAGCCCACCCCATAAAGGGGAGTGAGGGGGGGACACTGGCCAGTAAAGTGTGGTGTCCTGCAATAAGCACTTCTCTTCCCTTGAAGGGAAGTCTGGCTAGTAAAATGTGGTGTCCTGCAATAAGAACTTCTCTTCCCTTAAAGGGAAGTCTGTCCAGAAAAGTGTGGTGTCCTGAAGTCAGCACTTCTCTCCCCTTGTAGGGAAGACTGGCTAGTAAAGTGTGGTGTCCTGCAATAAGCACTTCTGTTCCCTTGAAGGGAAGACTGGCTAGTAAAGTGTGGTGTCCTGCAATAAGCACTTCTGTTCCCTTGAAGGGAAGACTGGCTAGTAAAATGTGGTGTCCTGCAATAAGTACTTCTCTTCCCTTGAAGGGAAGACTGGCTAGTAAAGTGTGGTGTCCTGCAATAAGCACTTCTCTTCCCTTGAAGGGAAGTCTGTCCAGAAAAGTGTGGTGTCCTGCAATAAGCACTTCTCTTCCCTTGAAGGGAAATCTGTCCAGAAAAGTGTGGTGTCCATCAATAAGCATTTCTCTCCCCTTGAAGGGAAGACTGGCTTGTAAAGTGTGGTGTCCTGCAATAAGCACTTCTCTTCCCTTGAAGGGAAGTCTGTCCAGAAAAGTGTGGTGTCCTGCAATAAGCATTTCTCTCCCCTTGAAGGGAAGACTGGCTGGTAAAGTGTGGTGTCCTGCAATATGCACTTCTCTTCCCTAAAAGGGAAGTCTGGCTAGTAAAGTGTGGTGTCCTGCAATAAGCACTTCTCTTCCCTTGAAGGGAAGTCTGTCCAGAAAAGTGTGGAGTCCTGCAATAAGTACTTCTTTTCCCTTGAAGGGAAGACTGGACAGTAAAGTTTGGTGGCCTGATCTAAGCACTTCTCTCCCCTTGAAGGGAAGACTGGCTAGTAAAGTGTGAAGGCTGGCAATAATAGGTCCCCTCCCTCTGAAGGCAGTGCTTTCCTCTTTTGTCTTTACAGCAGAACTTCCAGGCTTCCCTTCTTCGACGCCTGCATTCACTTTCTATTCAATCCATCCAGCAAGTGGACTGCAGAGAAATGGCCAGGGAAGTCTTGGTCCTTGATTTCAGACGTGCAGCAGACCATCATCCTGGGACAGAGGAGTGAAAATCTACATTTTATTTTTTAATTTATTGCACTTATATACCGCTCCCATAGCAAGGGCTCTATGGGCGGTTTACAGAAATTCTAAAATTAAGGTAAAAACGAGTATACAAAATTTAAATTCTAAAACACAGAACATACCCACATAAAGAATTAAGAACTGTAAATCAACAAATGAAAGGGAAAAAAGCACAAAAACAAGTGCAATCAAAGCCAGTGTAATATATTGCTTAGAGAGTTGGACTGACTTACCTCGAAGGATTATTTTTGAGGATCAGATGGAGAGGAAGACGACGATGTAAGATGCCTCGCTTTCCTTGGAAGCGTTAAAAAGCAAAGCCCACCCCATAAAGGGGAGTGAGGGGGGGACACTGGCCAGTAAAGTGTGGTGTCCTGCAATAAGCACTTCTCTTCCCTTGAAGGGAAGTCTGGCTAGTAAAATGTGGTGTCCTGCAATAAGAACTTCTCTTCCCTTAAAGGGAAGTCTGTCCAGAAAAGTGTGGTGTCCTGAAGTCAGCACTTTTCTCCCCTTGTAGGGAAGACTGGCTAGTAAAGTGTGGTGTCCTGCAATAAGCACTTCTGTTCCCTTGAAGGGAAGACTGGCTAGTAAAGTGTGGTGTCCTGCAATAAGCACTTCTCTCCCCTTGAAGGGAAGACTGGCTAGTAAATTGTGGTGTCCTGCAATAAGCACTTCTCTCCCCTTGTAGGGAAGACTGGCTAGTAAAGTGTGGTGTCCTGCAATAAGCACTTCTGCTCCCTTGAAGGGAAGACTGGCTAGTAAAATGTGGTGTCCTGCAATAAGCACTTCTCTTCCCTTGAAGGGAAGTCTGTCCAGAAAAGTGTGGAGTCCTGCAATAAGTACTTCTTTTCCCTTGAAGGGAAGTCTGTCCAGAAAAGTGTGGAGTCCTGCAATACGTACTTCTTTTCCCTTGAAGGGAAGACTGGACAGTAAAGTTTGGTGGCCTGAACTAAGCAATTCTCTCCCCTTGAAGGGAAGGCTGGCTAGTAAAGTGTGAAGGCTGGCAATAATAGTTCCCCTCCCTCTGAAGGCAGTGCTTTCCTCTTTTGTCTTTACAGCAGAACTTCCAGGCTTCCCTTCTTCGACACCTGCATTCACTTTCTATTCAATCCATCCAGCAAGTGGACTGCAGAGAAATGGCCAGGGAAGTCTTGGTCCTTGATTTCAGACGTGCAGCAGACCATCATCCTGGGACAGAGGAGTGAAAATCTACATTTTATTTTTTAATTTATTGCACTTATATACCGCTCCCATAGCAAGGGCTCTATGGGCAGTTTACAGAAATTCTAAAATTAAGGTAAAAACGAGTATACAAAATTTGAATTCTAAAACACAGAACATACCCACATAAAGAATTAAAAACTGTAAATCAACAAATGAAAGGGAAAAAAGCACAAAAACAAGTGCAATCAAAGCCAGTGTAATATATTGCTTAGAGAGTTGGACTGACTTACCTCGAAGGATTATTTTTGAGGATCAGATGGAGAGGAAGACGACGATGTAAGATGCCTCGCGTTCCCTGGAAGCGTTAAAAAGCAAAGCCCACCCCATAAAGGGGAGTGAGGGGGGGACACTGGCCAGTAAAGTGTGGTGTCCTGCAATAAGCACTTCTCTTCCCTTGAAGGGAAGTCTGGCTAGTAAAATGTGGTGTCCTGCAATAAGAACTTCTCTTCCCTTAAAGGGAAGTCTGTCCAGAAAAGTGTGGTGTCCTGCAGTAAGCATTTCTCTCCCCTTGAAGGGAAGACTGGACAGTAAAGTTTGGTGGCCTGAACTAAGCAATTCTCTCCCCTTGAAGGGAAGTCTGGCTAGGAAAATGTGGTGTCCTGCAATAAATACTTCTCTTCCCTTGAAGGGAAGACTGGCTGGTAAAGTGTGGAGTCCTGCAATAAGCACTTCTCTTCCCTTGAAGGGAAGACTGGCTAGTAAAGTGTGGTGTCCTGCAATAAGAACTTCTCTTCCCTTGAAGGGAAGGCTGGCTAGTAAAGTGTGGTGTCCTGCAGTAAGCATTTCTCTCCCCTTGAAGGGAAGACTGGCTGGTAAAGTGTGGTGTCCTGCAGTAAGCATTTCTCTCCCCTTGAAGGGAAGACTGGCTAGTAAAGTGTGGTGTCCTGCAATAAGTACTTCTCTTCCCTTGAAGGGAAGTCTGTCCAGAAAAGTGTGGAGTCCTGCAATAAGCACTTCTCTTCCCTTGAAGGGAAGTCTGTCCAGAAAAGTGTGGTGTCCTGCAGTAAGCATTTCTCTCCCCTTGAAGGGAAGACTGGCTGGTAAAGTGTGGTGTCCTGCAATAAGCATTTCTCTCCCCTTGAAGGGAAGACTGGCTAGTAAAGTGTGGTGTCCTGCAATAAGAACTTCTCTTCCCTTGAAGGGAAGGCTGGCTAGTAAAGTGTGGTGTCCTGCAATAAGCATTTCTCTCCCCTTGAAGGGAAGACTGGCTAGTAAAATGTGGTGTCCTGCAATAAGTACTTCTCTTCCCTTGAAGGGAAGACTGGCTAGTAAAGTGTGGTGTCCTGAATAAGCACTTCTCTTCCCTTGTAGGGAAGACTGTCCAAAAAAGTGTGGAGTCCTGCAATAAGCACTTCTCTTCCCTTGAAGGGAAGTCTGTCCAGAAAAGTGTGGTGTCCTGCAGTAAGCATTTCTCTCCCCTTGAAGGGAAGACTGGCTGGTAAAGTGTGGTGTCCTGCAATAAGCATTTCTCTCCCCTTGAAGGGAAGACTGGCTAGTAAAGTGTGGTGTCCTGCAATAAGAACTTCTCTTCCCTTGAAGGGAAGGCTGGCTAGTAAAGTGTGGTGTCCTGCAGTAAGCATTTCTCTCCCCTTGAAGGGAAGACTGGCTAGTAAAGTGTGGTGTCCTGCAATAAGTACTTCTCTTCCCTTGAAAGGAAGTCTGTCCAGAAAAGTGTGGAGTCCTGCAATAAGCACTTCTCTTCCCTTGAAGGGAAGTCTGTCCAGAAAAGTGTGGTGTCCTGCAGTAAGCATTTCTCTCCCCTTGAAGGGAAGACTGGCTGGTAAAGTGTGGTGTCCTGCAATAAGCATTTCTCTCCCCTTGAAGGGAAGACTGGCTAGTAAAGTGTGGTGTCCTGCAATAAGAACTTCTCTTCCCTTGAAGGGAAGGCTGGCTAGTAAAGTGTGGTGTCCTGCAGTAAGCATTTCTCTCCCCTTGAAGGGAAGACTGGCTAGTAAAGTGTGGTGTCCTGCAATAAGCATTTCTCTCCCCTTGAAGGGAAGTCTGGCTAGTAAAATGTGATGTCCTGCAATAAGAACTTCTCTTCCCTTAAAGGGAAGTCTGTCCAGAAAAGTGTGGTGTCCTGAAGTCAGCATTTCTCTCCCCTTGAAGGGAAGACTGGCTGGTAAAGTGTGTTGTCCTGCAATAAGAACTTCTCTTCCCTTGAAGGGAAGACTGGATAGTAAAATGTGGTGTCCTGCAATAAGAACTTCTCTTCCCTTAAAGGGAAGTCAGTCCAGAAAAGTGTGGTGTCCTGAAGTCAGCATTTCTCTCCCCTTGAAGGGAAGTCTGGCTGGTAAAGTGTCGTGTCCTGCAATAAGAACTTCTCTTCCCTTGAAGGGAAGACTGGCTAGTAAAATGTGGTGTCCTGCAATAAGTACTTCTCTTCCCTTGAAGGGAAGACTGGCTAGTAAAGTGTGGTGTCCTGCAATAAGCACTTCTCTTCCCTTGAAGGGAAGTCTGTCCAGAAAAGTGTGGAGTCCTGCAATAAGCACTTCTCTTCCCTTGAAGGGAAGTCTGTCCCGAAAAGTGTGGAGTCCTGCAATTAGAACTTCTCTCCCCTTGAAGGGAAGACTGGCTAGTAAAGTGTGGTGTCCTGCAATAAGCATTTCTCTCCCCTTGAAGGGAAGACTGGCTTGTAAAGTGTGGTGTCCTGCAATAAGAACTTCTCTTCCCTTGAAGGGAAGACTGGCTAGTAAAGTGTGGTGTCCTGCAATAAGCACTTCTCTTCCCTTGAAGGGAAGTCTGTCCAGAAAAGTGTGGAGTCCTGCAATAAGCACTTCTCTTCCCTTGAAGGGAAGTCTGTCCAGAAATGTGTGGTGTCCTGCAGTAAGCATTTCTCTCCCCTTGAAGGGAAGACTGGCTGGTAAAGTGTGGAGTCCTGCAATAAGCATTTCTCTCCCCTTGAAGGGAAGTCTGGCTAGTAAAGTGTGGTGTCCTGCAATAAGAACTTCTCTTCCCTTGAAGGGAAGACTGGCTAGTAAAGTGTGGTGTCCTGCAATAAGCATTTCTCTCCCCTTGAAGGGAAGACTGGCTTAGTAAAGTGTGGTGTCCTGCAATAAGCATTTCTCTCCCCTTGAAGGGAAGACTGGCTAGTAAAGTGTGGAGTCCTGCAATAAGCAATTCTCTCCCCTTGAAGGGAAGACTGGCGAGTAAAGTGTGAAGGCTGGCAATAATAGGTCCCCTCCCTCTGAAGGCAGTGCTTTCCTCTTTCGTCTTTACAACAGAACTTCCAGAAATCCCTTCTTCAACACCTGCATTCACTTTCTATTCAATCCATCCAGCAAGTGGACTGCAGAGAAATGGCCAGGGAAGTCTTGGTCCTTGATTTCAGACGTGCAGCAGACCATCATCCTGGGACAGAGGAGTGAAAATCTACATTTTATTTTTTAATTTATTGCACTTATATACCGCCCCCATAGCAAGGGCTCTATGGGCGGTTTACAGAAATTCTAAAATTAAGGTAAAAACGAGTATACAAAATTTAAATTCTAAAACACAGAACATACCCACATAAAGAATTAAAAACTGTAAATCAACAAATGAAAGGGAAAAAGCACAAAAACAAGTGCAATCAAAGCCAGTGTAATATATTGCTTAGAGAGTTGGACTGACTTACCTCGAAGGATTATTTTTGAGGATTAGATGGAGAGGAAGACGACGATGTAAGATGCCTCGCTTTCCTTGGAAGCGTTAAAAAGCAAAGCCCACCCCATAAAGGGGAGGGAGGGGGGGACAGTGGCCAGTAAAGTGTGGTGTCCTGCAATAAGCACTTCTCTTCCCTTGAAGGGAAGTCTGGCTAGTAAAATGTGGTGTCCTGCAATAAGAACTTCTCTTCCCTTAAAGGGAAGTCTGTCCAGAAAAGTGTGGTGTCCTGAAGTCAGCATTTCTCTCCCCTTGAAGGGAAGACTGGCTAGTAAAGTGTGGTGTCCTGCAATAAGCATTTCTCTCACCTTGAAGGGAAGTCTGGCTAGGAAAATGTGGTGTCCTGCAATAAATACTTCTCTTCCCTTGAAGGGAAGACTGGCTGGTAAAGTGTGGTGTCCTGCAATAAGCGTTTCTCTCCCCTTGAAGGGAAGACTGGCTTGTAAAGTGTGGTGTTCTGCAATAAGTACTTCTCTTCCCTTGATGGGAAGTCTGGCTAGTAAAGTGTGGTGTCCTGCAATAAGCACTTCTCTTCCCTTGAAGGGAAGTCTGTCCCGAAAAGTGTGGAGTCCTGCAATAAGAACTTCTCTTCCCTTGAAGGGAAGACTGGCTAGTAAAGTGTGGTGTCCTGCAATAAGCATTTCTCTCCCCTTGAAGGGAAGACTGGCTAGTAAAATGTGGTGTCCTGCAATAAGTACTTCTCTTCCCTTGAAGGGAAGACTGGCTAGTAAAGTGTGGTGTCCTGCAATAAGCACTTCTCTTCCCTTGAAGGGAAGTCTGTCCAGAAAAGTGTGGAGTCCTGCAATAAGCACTTCTCTTCCCTTGAAGGGAAGTCTGTCCAGAAAAGTGTGGTGTCCTGCAGGAAGCATTTCTCTCCCCTTGAAGGGAAGACTGGACAGTAAAGTTTGGTGGCCTGAACTAAGCAATTCTCTCCCCTTGAAGGGAAGACTGGCTGGTAAAGTTTGGTGGACTGATCTAAGCATTTCTCTCCCCTTGAAGGGAAGACTGGCCAGTAAAGTGTGGAGTCCTGCAATAAGTACTTCTCTTCCCTTGAAGGGAAGTCTGTCCAGAAAAGTGTGGTGTCCTGCAATAAGCATTTCTCTCCCCTTGAAGGGAAGTCTTTCCAGAAAAGTGTGGAATCCTCCAATAAGTACTTCTCTTCCCTTGAAGGGAAGACTGTCCAGTAAAGTGTGGTGTGCTGCAGTAAGCACTTCTCTCCCCTTGAAGGGAAGACTGGCTAGTAAAGTGTGGTGTCCTGCAATAAGCATTTCTCTCCCCTTGAAGGGAAGACTGGCTGGTAAAGTGTGGTGTCCTGCAATAAGCACTTCTCTCCCCTTGAAGGGAAGACTGGCTTGTAAAGTGTGGTGTTCTGCAATAATTACTTCTCTTCCCTTGATGGGAAGTCTGGCTAGTAAAGTGTGGTGTCCTGCAATAAGCATTTCTCTCCCCTTGAAGGGAAGACTGGCTAGTAAAGTGTGGTGTCCTGCAATAAGAACTTCTCTTCCCTTGAAGGGAAGACTGGCTAGTAAAGTGTGGTGTCCTGCAATAAGCATTTCTCTCCCGTTGAAGGGAAGACTGGCTGGTAAAGTGTGGTGTCCTGCAATAAGCACTTCTCTCCCCTTGAAGGGAAGACTGGCTTGTAAAGTGTGGTGTTATGCAATAAGTACTTCTCTTCCCTTGATGGGAAGTCTGGCTAGTAAAGTGTGGTGTCCTGCAATAAGCATTTCTCTCCCCTTGAAGGGAAGACTGGCTAGTAAAGTGTGGTGTCCTGCAATAAGCATTTCTCTCCCCTTGAAGGGAAGACTGGCTAGTAAAGTGTGGTGTCCTGCAATAAGAACTTCTCTTCCCTTCAAGGGAAGACTGGCTAGTAAAGTGTGGTGTCCTGCAATAAGCATTTCTCTCCCCTTGAAGGGAAGACTGGCTAGTAAAGTGTGGTGTCCTGCAATAAGAACTTCTCTTCCCTTGAAGGGAAGGCTGGCTAGTAAAGTGTGGTGTCCTGCAGTAAGCATTTCTCTCCCTTTGAAGGGAAGACTGGCTAGTAAAGTGTGGTGTTCTGCAATAAGTACTTCTCTTCCCTTGAAGGGAAGTCCGTCCAGAAAAGTGTGGAGTCCTGCAATAAGTACTTCTCTTCCCTTGAAGGGAAGACTGTCCAGTAAAGTGTGGTGTGCTGCAGTAAGCACTTCTCTCCCCTTGAAGGGAAGACTGGCTAGTAAAGTGTGGTGTCCTGCAATAAGCATTTCTCTCCCCTTGAAGGGAAGACTGGCTGGTAAAGTGTGGTGTCCTGCAATAAGAACTTCTCTCCCCTTGAAGGGAAGACTGGCTTGTAAAGTGTGGTGTTCTGCAATAAGTACTTCTCTTCCCTTGATGGGAAGTCTGGCTAGTAAAGTGTGGTGTCCTGCAATAAGCATTTCTCTCCCCTTGAAGGGAAGACTGGCTAGTAAAGTGTGGTGTCCTGCAATAAGAACTTCTCTTCCCTTGAAGGGAAGACTGGCTAGTAAAGTGTGGTGTCTTGCAATAAGCATTTCTCTCCCCTTGAAGGGAAGACTGGCTAGTAAAGTGTGGTGTCCTGCAATAAGAACTTCTCTTCCCTTGAAGGGAAGACTGGCTAGTAAAGTGTGGTGTCCTGCAATAAGAACTTCTCTTCCCTTGAAGGGAAGGCTGGCTAGTAAAGTGTGGTGTCCTGCAATAAGCATTTCTCTCCCCTGGAAGGGAAGTCTGGCTAGTAAAATGTGGTGTCCTGCAATAAGAACTTCTCTTCCCTTGAAGGGAAGACTGGCTAGTAAAGGGTGGTGTCCTGCAATAAGCATTTCTCTCCCCTTGAAGGGAAGTCTGTCCAGAAAAGTGTGGAGTCCTGCAATAAGCATTTCTCTCCCCTTGAAGGGAAGTCTGGCTAGTAAAATGTGGTGTCCTGCAATAAGAACTTCTCTTCCCTTAAAGGGAAGTCTGTCCAGAAAAGTGTGGTGTCCTGAAGTCAGCATTTCTCTCCCCTTGAAGGGAAGACTGGCTGGTAAAGTGTGTTGTCCTGCAATAAGAACTTCTCTTCCCTTGAAGGGAAGACTGGCTAGTAAAATGTGGTGTCCTGCAATAAGAACTTCTCTTCCCTTAAAGGGAAGTCAGTCCAGAAAAGTGTGGTGTCCTGAAGTCAGCATTTCTCTCCCCTTGAAGGGAAGTATGGCTGGTAAAGTGTCGTGTCCTGCAATAAGAACTTCTCTTCCCTTGAAGGGAAGACTGGCTAGTAAAATGTGGTGTCCTGCAATAAGTACTTCTCTTCCCTTGAAGGGAAGACTGGCTAGTAAAGTGTGGTGTCCTGCAATAAGCACTTCTCTTCCCTTGAAGGGAAGTCTGTCCAGAAAAGTGTGGAGTCCTGCAATAAGCACTTCTCTTCCCTTGAAGGGAAGTCTGTCCCGAAAAGTGTGGAGTCCTGCAATTAGAACTTCTCTCCCCTTGAAGGGAAGACTGGCTAGTAAAGTGTGGTGTCCTGCAATAAGCATTTCTCTCCCCTTGAAGGGAAGACTGGCTTGTAAAGTGTGGTGTCCTGCAATAAGAACTTCTCTTCCCTTGAAGGGAAGACTGGCTAGTAAAGTGTGGTGTCCTGCAATAAGCACTTCTCTTCCCTTGAAGGGAAGTCTGTCCAGAAAAGTGTGGAGTCCTGCAATAAGCACTTCTCTTCCCTTGAAGGGAAGTCTGTCCCGAAAAGTGTGGAGTCCTGCAATTAGAACTTCTCTCCCCTTGAAGGGAAGACTGGCTCGTAAAGTGTGGTGTCCTGCAATAAGCATTTCTCTCCCCTTGAAGGGAAGACTGGCTTGTAAATTGTGGTGTCCTGCAATAAGAACTTCTCTTCCCTTGAAGGGAAGACTGTCCAGTAAAGTGTGGTGTGCTGCAGTAAGCACTTCTCTCCCCTTGAAGGGAAGACTGGCTAGTAAAGTGTGGTGTCCTGCAATAAGCATTTCTCTCCCCTTGAAGGGAAGACTGGCTGGTAAAGTGTGGTGTCCTGCAATAAGCACTTCTCTCCCCTTGAAGGGAAGACTGGCTTGTAAAGTGTGGTGTTCTGCAATAAGTACTTCTCTTCCCTTGATGGGAAGTCTGGCTAGTAAAGTGTGGTGTCCTGCAATAAGCATTTCTCTCCCCTTGAAGGGAAGACTGGCTAGTAAAGTGTGGTGTCCTGCAATAAGAACTTCTCTTCCCTTCAAGGGAAGACTGGCTAGTAAAGTGTGGTGTCCTGCAATAAGCATTTCTCTCCCCTTGAAGGGAAGACTGGCCAGTAAAGTGTGGTGTCCTGCAATAAGAACTTCTCTTCCCTTGAAGGGAAGGCTGGCTAGTAAAGTGTGGTGTCCTGCAGTAAGCATTTCTCTCCCCTTGAAGGGAAGACTGGCTAGTAAAGTGTGGTGTCCTGCAATAAGTACTTCTCTTCCCTTGAAGGGAAGTCTGTCCAGAAAAGTGTGGAGTCCTGCAATAAGTACTTCTCTTCCCTTGAAGGGAAGACTGTCCAGTAAAGTGTGGTGTGCTGCAGTAAGCACTTCTCTCCCCTTGAAGGGAAGACTGGCTAGTAAAGTGTGGTGTCCTGCAATAAGCATTTCTCTCCCCTTGAAGGGAAGACTGGCTGGTAAAGTGTGGTGTCCTGCAATAAGAACTTCTCTCCCCTTGAAGGGAAGACTGGCTTGTAAAGTGTGGTGTTCTGCAATAAGTACTTCTCTTCCCTTGATGGGAAGTCTGGCTAGTAAAGTGTGGTGTCCTGCAATAAGCATTTCTCTCCCCTTGAAGGGAAGACTGGCTAGTAAAGTGTGGTGTCCTGCAATAAGAACTTCTCTTCCCTTGAAGGGAAGACTGGCTAGTAAAGTGTGGTGTCCTGCAATAAGCATTTCTCTCCCCTTGAAGGGAAGACTGGCTAGTAACGTGTGGTTTCCTGCAATAAGAACTTCTCTTCCCTTGAAGGGAAGACTGGCTAGTAAAGTGTGGTGTCCTGCAATAAGCATTTCTCTCCCCTTGAAGGGAAGACTGGCTAGTAAAGTGTGGTGTCCTGCAATAAGAACTTCTCTTCCCTTGAAGGGAAGGCTGGCTAGTAAAGTGTGGTGTTCTGCAATAAGCATTTCTCTCCCCTGGAAGGGAAGTCTGGCTAGTAAAATGTGGTGTCCTGCAATAAGAACTTCTCTTCCCTTGAAGGGAAGACTGGCTAGTAAAGGGTGGTGTCCTGCAATAAGCATTTCTCTCCCCTTGAAGGGAAGTCTGTCCAGAAAAGTGTGGAGTCCTGCAATAAGCATTTCTCTCCCCTTGAAGGGAAGTCTGGCTAGTAAAATGTGGTGTCCTGCAATAAGAACTTCTCTTCCCTTAAAGGGAAGTCTGTCCAGAAAAGTGTGGTGTCCTGAAGTCAGCATTTCTCTCCCCTTGAAGGGAAGACTGGCTGGTAAAGTGTCGTGTCCTGCAATAAGAACTTCTCTTCCCTTGAAGGGAAGACTGGCTAGTAAAATGTGGTGTCCTGCAATAAGAACTTCTCTTCCCTTAAAGGGAAGTCAGTCCAGAAAAGTGTGGTGTCCTGAAGTCAGCATTTCTCTCCCCTTGAAGGGAAGTCTGGCTGGTAAAGTGTCGTGTCCTGCAATAAGAACTTCTCTTCCCTTGAAGGGAAGACTGGCTAGTAAAATGTGGTGTCCTGCAATAAGTACTTCTCTTCCCTTGAAGGGAAGACTGGCTAGTAAAGTGTGGTGTCCTGCAATAAGCACTTCTCTTCCCTTGAAGGGAAGTCTGTCCAGAAAAGTGTGGAGTCCTGCAATAAGCACTTCTCTTCCCTTGAAGGGAAGTCTGTCCCGAAAAGTGTGGAGTCCTGCAATTAGAACTTCTCTCCCCTTGAAGGGAAGACTGGCTAGTAAAGTGTGGTGTCCTGCAATAAGCATTTCTCTCCCCTTGAAGGGAAGACTGGCTTGTAAAGTGTGGTGTCCTGCAATAAGAACTTCTCTTCCCTTGAAGGGAAGACTGGCTAGTAAAGTGTGGTGTCCTGCAATAAGCACTTCTCTTCCCTTGAAGGGAAGTCTGTCCAGAAAAGTGTGGAGTCCTGCAATAAGCACTTCTCTTCCCTTGAAGGGAAGTCTGTCCAGAAAAGTGTGGTGTCCTGCAATAAGCATTTCTCTCCCCTTGAAGGGAAGACTGCCTAGTAAAGTGTGGTGTCCTGCAATAAGCATTTCTCTCCCCTTGAAGGGAAGACTGGCTAGTAAAGTGTGAAGGCTGGCAATAATAGGTCCCCTCCCTCTGAAGGCAGTGCTTTCCTCTTTCGTCTTTACAACAGAACTTCCAGAAATCCCTTCTTCAACACCTGCATTCACTTTCTATTCAATCCATCCAGCAAGTGGACTGCAGAGAAATGGCCAGGGAAGTCTTGGTCCTTGATTTCAGACGTGCAGCAGACCATCATCCTGGGACAGAGGAGTGAAAATCTACATTTTATTTTTTAATTTATTGCACTTATATACCGCCCCCATAGCAAGGGCTCTATGGGCGGTTTACAGAAATTCTAAAATTAAGGTAAAAACGAGTATACAAAATTTAAATTCTAAAACACAGAACATACCCACATAAAGAATTAAAAACTGTAAATCAACAAATGAAAGGGAAAAAGCACAAAAACAAGTGCAATCAAAGCCAGTGTAATATATTGCTTAGAGAGTTGGACTGACTTACCTCGAAGGATTATTTTTGAGGATTAGATGGAGAGGAAGACGACGATGTAAGATGCCTCGCTTTCCTTGGAAGCGTTAAAAAGCAAAGCCCACCCCATAAAGGGGAGGGAGGGGGGGACAGTGGCCAGTAAAGTGTGGTGTCCTGCAATAAGAACTTCTTTTCCCTTGAAGGGAAGACTGGCTAGTAAAGTGTGGAGTCCTGCAATAAGCAATTCTCTCCCCTTGAAGGGAAGATTGGCCAGTAAAGTGTGAAGGCTGGCAATAATAGGTCCCCTCCCTCTGAAGGCAGTGCTTTCCTCTTTCGTCTTTACAACAGAACTTCCAGAAATCCCTTCTTCAACACCTGCATTCACTTTCTATTCAATCCATCCAGCAAGTGGACTGCAGGGAAATGGCCAGGGAAGTCTTGGTCCTTGATTTCAGACGTGCAGCAGACCATCATCCTGGGACAGAGGAGTGAAAATCTACATTTTATTTTTTAATTTATTGCACTTATATACCGCCCCCATAGCAAGGGCTCTATGGGCGGTTTACAGAAATTCTAAAATTAAGGTAAAAACGAGTATACAAAATTTAAATTCTAAAACACAGAACATACCCACATAAAGAATTAAAAACTGTAAATCAACAAATGAAAGGGAAAAAGCACAAAAACAAGTGCAATCAAAGCCAGTGTAATATATTGCTTAGAGAGTTGGACTGACTTACCTCGAAGGATTATTTTTGAGGATTAGATGGAGAGGAAGACGACGATGTAAGATGCCTCGCTTTCTTTGGAAGCGTTAAAAAGCAAAGCCCACCCCATAAAGGGGAGTGAGGGGGGGACAGTGGCCAGTAAAGTGTGGTGTCCTGCAATAAGCACTTCTCTTCCCTTGAAGGGAAGTCTGGCTAGTAAAATGTGGTGTCCTGCAATAAGAACTTCTCTTCCCTTAAAGGGAAGTCTGTCCAGAAAAGTGTGGTGTCCTGAAGTCAGCATTTCTCTCCCCTTGAAGGGAAGACTGGCTAGTAAAGTGTGGTGTCCTGCAATAAGCACTTCTCTTCCCTTGAAGGGAAGTCTGGCTAGGAAAATGTGGTGTCCTGCAATAAATACTTCTTTTCCCTTGAAGGGAAGACTGGCTGGTAAAGTGTGGTGTCCTGCAATAAGCATTTCTCTCCCCTTGAAGGGAAGACTGGCTAGTAAAGTGTGGTGTCCTGCAATAAGCACTTCTCTTCCCTTGATGGGAAGTCTGGCTAGTAAAGTGTGGTGTCCTGCAATAAGAACTTCTCTTCCCTTGAAGGGAAGACTGGCTAGTAAAGTGTGGTGTCCTGCAATAAGCATTTCTCTCCCCTTGAAGGGAAGACTGGCTAGTAAAGTGTGGTGTCCTGCAATAAGAACTTCTCTTCCCTTGAAGGGAAGACTGGCTAGTAAAATGTGGTGTCCTGCAATAAGTATTTCTCTTCCCTTGAAGGGAAGTCTGTCCAGAAAAGTGTGGAGTCCTGCAATAAGCACTTCTCTTCCCTTGAAGGGAAATCTGTCCAGAAAAGTGTGGGGTCCTGCAGTAAGCATTTCTCTCCCCTTGAAGGGAAGACTGGCTAGTAAAGTGTGGTGTCCTGCAATAAGCACTTCTCTTCCCTTGAAGGGAAGTCTGTCCAGAAAAGTGTGGAGTCCTGCAATAAGCACTTCTCTTCCCTTGAAGGGAAGACTGGCTGTTAAAGTGTGGTGTCCTGCAATAAGCATTTCTCTCCCCTTGAAGGGAAGACTGGCTAGTAAAGTGTGGTGTCCTGCAATAAGAACTTCTCTTCCCTTGAAGGGAAGACTGGCTAGTAAAGTGTGGTGTCCTGCAGTAAGCATTTCTCTCCCCTTGAAGGGAAGTCTGGCTAGTAAAATGTGGTGTCCTGCAATAAGAACTTCTCTTCCCTTAAAGGGAAGTCTGTCCACAAAAGTGTGGTGTCCTGAAGTCAGCATTTCTCTCCCCTTGAAGGGAAGACTGGCTGGTAAAGTGTGTTGTCCTGCAATAAGAACTTCTCTTCCCTTGAAGGGAAGACTGGCTAGTAAAATGTGGTGTCCTGTAATAAGAACTTCTCTTCCCTTAAAGGGAAGTCTGTCCAGAAAAGTGTGGTGTCCTGAAGTCAGCATTTCTCTCCCCTTGAAGGGAAGTCTGGCTGGTAAAGTGTCGTGTCCTGCAATAAGAACTTCTCTTCCCTTGAAGGGAAGACTGGCTAGTAAAATGTGGTGTCCTGCAATAAGCACTTCTCTTCCCTTGAAGGGAAATCTGTCCAGAAAAGTGTGGAGTCCTGCAATAAGCACTTCTCTTCCCTTGAAGGGAAGACTGGCTGGTAAAGTGTGGTGTCCTGCAATAAGCATTTCTCTCCCCTTGAAGGGAAGACTGGCTAGTAAAGTGTGGTGTCCTGCAATAAGAACTTCTCTTCCCTTGAAGGGAAGACTGGCTAGTAAAGTGTGGTGTCCTGAAGTAAGCATTTCTCTCCCCTTGAAGGGAAGTCTGGCTAGTAAAATGTGGTGTCCTGCAATAAGAACTTCTCTTCCCTTAAAGGGAAGTCTGTCCACAAAAGTGTGGTGTCCTGAAGTCAGCATTTCTCTCCCCTTGAAGGGAAGACTGGCTGGTAAAGTGTGTTGTCCTGCAATAAGAACTTCTCTTCCCTTGAAGGGAAGACTGGCTAGTAAAATGTGGTGTCCTGCAATAAGAACTTCTCTTCCCTTAAAGGGAAGTCTGTCCAGAAAAGTGTGGTGTCCTGAAGTCAGCATTTCTCTCCCCTTGAAGGGAAGTCTGGCTGGTAAAGTGTCGTGTCCTGCAATAAGAACTTCTCTTCCCTTGAAGGGAAGACTGGCTAGTAAAATGTGGTGTCCTGCAATAAGTATTTCTCTTCCCTTGAAGGGAAGTCTGTCCAGAAAAGTGTGGAGTCCTGCAATAAGCACTTCTCTTCCCTTGAAGGGAAATCTGTCCAGAAAAGTGTGGGGTCCTGCAGTAAGCATTTCTCTCCCCTTGAAGGGAAGACTGGCTAGTAAAGTGTGGTGTCCTGCAATAAGCACTTCTCTTCCCTTGAAGGGAAGTCTGTCCAGAAAAGTGTGGAGTCCTGCAATAAGCACTTCTCTTCCCTTGAAGGGAAATCTGTCCAGAAAAGTGTGGGGTCCTGCAGTAAGCATTTCTCTCCCCTTGAAGGGAAGACTGGCTAGTAAAGTGTGGTGTCCAGCAATAAGCATTTCTCTCCCCTTGAAGGGAAGACTGGCTTGTAAAGTGTGGTGTCCTGCAATAAGCACTTCTCTTCCCTTGAAGGGAAGTCTGTCCAGAAAAGTGTGGTGTCCTGCAATAAGCATTTCTCTCCCCTTAAAGGGAAGTCTGTCCCGAAAAGTGTGGTGTCCTGAAGTCAGCATTTCTCTCCCCTTGAAGGGAAGACTGGCTAGTAAAGCGTGGTGTCCTGCAATAAGGATTTCTCTCACCTTGAAGGGAAGTCTAGCTAGGAAAATGTGGTGTCCTGCAATAAGAACTTCTCTTCCCTTAAAGGGAAGTCTGTCCAGAAAAGTGTGGTGTCCTGAAGTCAGCATTTCTCTCCCCTTGAAGGGAAGTCTGGCTGGTAAAGTGTCGTGTCCTGCAATAAGAACTTCTCTTCCCTTGAAGGGAAGACTGGCTAGTAAAATGTGGTGTCCTGCAATAAGTACTTCTCTTCCCTTGAAGGGAAGACTGGCTAGTAAAGTGTGGTGTCCTGCAATAAGCACTTCTCTTCCCTTGAAGGGAAGTCTGTCCAGAAAAGTGTGGAGTCCTGCAATAAGCACTTCTCTTCCCTTGAAGGGAAATCTGTCCAGAAAAGTGTGGTGTCCTGCAGTAAGCATTTCTCTCCCTTTGAAGGGAAGACTGGCTAGTAAAGTGTGGTGTCCAGCAATAAGCATTTCTCTCCCCTTGAAGGGAAGACTGGCTTGTAAAGTGTGGTGTCCTGCAATAAGCACTTCTCTTCCCTTGAAGGGAAGTCTGTCCAGAAAAGTGTGGTGTCCTGCAATAAGCATTTCTCTCCCCTTGAAGGGAAGACTGGCTAGTAAAGTGTGGTGTCCTGCAATAAGAACTTCTCTTCCCTTGAAGGGAAGACTGGCTAGTAAAGTGTCGTGTCCTGCAGTAAGCATTTCTCTCCCCTTGAAGGGAAGACTGGCTAGTAAAGTGTGGTGTCCTTCAATAAGCATTTCTCTCCCCTTGAAGGGAAGGCTGGCTAGTAAAGTGTGAAGGCTGGCAATAATAGGTCCCCTCCCTCTGAAGGCAGTGCTTTCCTCTTTTGTCTTTACAGCAGAACTTCCAGGCTTCCCTTCTTCGACACCTGCATTCACTTTCTATTCAATCCATCCAGCAAGTGGACTGCAGAGAAATGGCCAGGGAAGTCTTGGTCCTTGATTTCAGACGTGCAGCAGACCATCATCCTGGGACAGAGGAGTGAAAATCTACATTTTATTTTTTAATTTATTGCACTTATATACCGCTCCCATAGCAAGGGCTCTATGGGCAGTTTACAGAAATTCTAAAATTAAGGTAAAAACGAGTATACAAAATTTGAATTCTAAAACACAGAACATACCCACATAAAGAATTAAAAACTGTAAATCAACAAATGAAAGGGAAAAAAGCACAAAAACAAGTGCAATCAAAGCCAGTGTAATATATTGCTTAGAGAGTTGGACTGACTTACCTCGAAGGATTATTTTTGAGGATCAGATGGAGAGGAAGACGACGATGTAAGATGCCTCGCGTTCCTTGGAAGCGTTAAAAAGCAAAGCCCACCCCATAAAGGGGAGTGAGGGGGGGACACTGGCCAGTAAAGTGTGGTGTCCTGCAATAAGCACTTCTCTTCCCGTAAAGGGAAGACTAGCTGGTAAAGTGTGTTGTCCTGCAGTAAGCATTTCTCTCCCCTTGAAGGGAAGACTGGCTAGTAAAGTGTGGTGTCCTGCAATAAGAACTTCTTTTCCCTTGAAGGGAAGACTGGCTAGTAAAATGTGGTGTCCTGCAATAAGTACTTCTCTTCCCTTGAAGGGAAGTCTGGCTAGTAAAATGTGGTGTCATGCAATAAGAACTTCTCTTCCCTTAAAGGTAAGTCTGTCCAGAAAAGTGTGGTATCCTGCAATAAGAACTTCTCTTCCCTTGAAGGGAAGTCTGGCTAGTAAAGTGTGGTGTCCTGCAATAAGCACTTCTCTTCCCTTGAAGGGAAGTCTGTCCAGAAAAGTGTGGTGTCCTGCAATAAGAACTTCTCTTCCCTTGAAGGGAAGTCTGTCCAGAAAAGTGTGGTGTCCTGCAATAAGCATTTCTCTCCCCTTGAAGGGAAGTCTGGCTAGTAAAATGTGGTGTCCTGCAATAAGAACTTCTCTTCCCTTAAAGGGAAGTCTGTCCAGAAAAGTGTGGTGTCCTGAAGTCAGCATTTCTCTCCCCTTGAAGGGAAGTCTGGCTGGTAAAGTGTCGTGTCCTGCAATAAGAACTTCTCTTCCCTTGAAGGGAAGACTGGCTAGTAAAATGTCGTGTCCTTCAATAAGTACTTCTCTTCCCTTGAAGGGAAGACTGGCTAGTAAAGTGTGGTGTCCTGCAATAAGCACTTCTCTGCCCTTGAAGGGAAGTCTGTCCAGAAAAGTGTGGAGTCCTGCAATAAGCACTTCTCTTCCCTTGAAGGGAAATCTGTCCAGAAAAGTGTGGTGTCCTTCAGTAAGCATTTCTCTCCCCTTGAAGGGAAGACTGGCTAGTAAAGTGTGGTGTCCAGCAATAAGCATTTCTCTCCCCTTGAAGGGAAGACTGGCTTGTAAAGTGTGGTGTCCTGCAATAAGCACTTCTCTTCCCTTGAAGGGAAGTCTGTCCAGAAAAGTGTGGTGTCCTGCAATAAGCATTTCTCTCCCCTTGAAGGGAAGACTGGCTAGTAAAGTGTGGTGTCCTGTAATAAGAACTTCTCTTCCCTTGAAGGGAAGACTGGCTAGTAAAGTGTGGTGTCCTGCAGTAAGCATTTCTCTCCCCTTGAAGGGAAGACTGGCTAGTAAAGTGTGGTGTCCAGCAATAAGCATTTCTCTCCCCTTGAAGGGAAGACTGGCTTGTAAAGTGTGGTGTCCTGCAATAAGCACTTCTCTTCCCTTGAAGGGAAGTCTGTCCAGAAAAGTGTGGTGTCCTGCAATAAGCATTTCTCTCCCCTTGAAGGGAAGACTGGCTAGTAAAGTGTGGTGTCCTGCAATAAGAACTTCTCTTCCCTTGAAGGGAAGACTGGCTAGGAAAATGTGGTGTCCTGCAATAAGCACTTCTCTGCCCTTGAAGGGAAGTCTGTCCAGAAAAGTGTGGAGTCCTGCAATAAGCACTTCTCTTCCCTTGAAGGGAAATCTGTCCAGAAAAGTGTGGTGTCCTGCAGTAAGCATTTCTCTCCCCTTGAAGGGAAGACTGGCTAGTAAAGTGTGGTGTCTTCGAATAAGCATTTCTCTCCCCTTGAAGGGAAGACTGGCTAGTAAAGTGTGGTGTCCTGCAATAAGAACTTCTCTTCCCTTGAAGGGAAGACTGGCTAGTAAAATGTGGTGTCCTGCAATAAGCACTTCTCTTCCCTTGAAGGGAAGTCTGTCCAGAAAAGTGTGGTGTCCTGCAATAAGCACTTCTCTTCCCTTGAAGGGAAGACTGGCCAGTAAAGTGTGGTGTCCTGCAATAAGCATTTCTCTCCCCTTGAAGGGAAGACTGGCTAGTAAAGTGTGGTGTCTTCGAATAAGCATTTCTCTCCCCTTGAAGGGAAGACTGGCTAGTAAAGTGTGGTGTCCTGCAATAAGAACTTCTCTTCCCTTGAAGGGAAGACTGGCTAGTAAAATGTGGTGTCCTGCAATAAGCACTTCTCTTCCCTTGAAGGGAAGTCTGTCCAGAAAAGTGTGGTGTCCTGCAATAAGCACTTCTCTCCCCTTGAAGGGAAGACTGGCTAGTAAAGTGTGGTGTCCTGCAATAAGTACTTCTCTTCCCTTGATGGGAAGTCTGGCTAGTAAAGTGTGGAGTCCTGCAATAAGCAATTCTCTCCCCTTGAAGGAAAGTCTTTCCAGAAAAGTGTGGTGTCCTGCAATAAGTACTACTCTCCGCTTGAAGGGAAGACTGGCTAGTAAAATGTGGTGTCCTGCAATAAGCACTTCTCTTCCCTTGAAGGGAAGTCTGTCCAGAAAAGTGTGGTGTCCTGCAATAAGCACTTCTCTCCCCTTGAAGGGAAGACTGGCTAGTAAAGTGTGGTGTCTTGCAATAAGTACTTCTCTTCCCTTGAAGGGAAGTCTGGCTAGTAAAATGTGGTGTCCTGCAATAAGTACTTCTCTTCCCTTGAAGGGAAGTCTGGCTAGTAAAATGTGGTGTCCTGCAATAAGAACTTCTCTTCCCTTGAAGGGAAGTCTGTCCAGAAAAGTGTGGTGTCCTGCAATAAGCATTTCTCTCCCCTTGAAGGGAAGACTGGCTGGTAAAGTGTGGTGTCCTGCAATATGCACTTCTCTTCCCTAAAAGGGAAGTCTGGCTAGTAAAGTGTGGTGTCCTGCAATAAGCACTTCTCTTCCCTTGAAGGGAAGTCTGTCCAGAAAAGTGTGGAGTCCTGCAATAAGTACTTCTTTTCCCTTGAAGGGAAGACTGGACAGTAAAGTTTGGTGGCCTGATCTAAGCACTTCTCTCCCCTTGAAGGGAAGACTGGCTAGTAAAGTGTGAAGGCTGGCAATAATAGGTCCCCTCCCTCTGAAGGCAGTGCTTTCCTCTTTTGTCTTTACAGCAGAACTTCCAGGCTTCCCTTCTTCGACACCTGCATTCACTTTCTATTCAATCCATCCAGCAAGTGGACTGCAGAGAAATGGCCAGGGAAGTCTTGGTCCTTGATTTCAGACGTGCAGCAGACCATCATCCTGGGACAGAGGAGTGAAAATCTACATTTTATTTTTTAATTTATTGCACTTATATACCGCTCCCATAGCAAGGGCTCTATGGGCGGTTTACAGAAATTCTAAAATTAAGGTAAAAACGAGTATACAAAATTTAAATTCTAAAACACAGAACATACCCACATAAAGAATTAAAAACTGTAAATCAACAAATGAAAGGGAAAAAAGCACAAAAACAAGTGCAATCAAAGCCAGTGTAATATATTGCTTAGAGAGTTGGACTGACTTACCTCAAAGGATTATTTTTGAGGATCAGATGGAGAGGAAGACGACGATGTAAGATGCCTCGCTTTCCTTGGAAGCGTTAAAAAGCAAAGCCCACCCCATAAAGGGGAGTGAGGGGGGGACACTGGCCAGTAAAGTGTGGTGTCCTGCAATAAGCACTTCTCTTCCCTTGAAGGGAAGTCTGGCTAGTAAAATGTGGTGTCCTGCAATAAGAACTTCTCTTCCCTTAAAGGGAAGTCTGTCCAGAAAAGTGTGGTGTCCTGAAGTCAGCATTTCTCTCCCCTTGAAGGGAAGACTGGCTAGTAAAGTGTGGTGTCCTGCAATAAGCACTTCTCTTCCCTTGAAGGGAAGTCTGGCTAGTAAAATGTGGTGTCCTGCAATAAGAACTTCTCTTCCCTTAAAGGGAAGTCTGTCCAGAAAAGTGTGGTGTCCTGAAGTCAGCACTTCTCTCCCCTTGTAGGGAAGACTGGCTAGTAAAGTGTGGTGTCCTGCAATAAGCACTTCTGTTCCCTTGAAGGGAAGACTGGCTAGTAAAGTGTGGTGTCCTGCAATAAGCACTTCTCTCCCCTTGAAGGGAAGACTGGCTAGTAAAGTGTGGTGTCCTGCAATAAGCACTTCTCTCCCCTTGTAGGGAAGACTGGCTAGTAAAGTGTGGTGTCCTGCAATAAGCACTTCTCTTCCCTTGAAGGGAAGTCTGGCTAGTAAAATGTGGTGTCCTGCAATAAGAACTTCTCTTCCCTTAAAGGGAAGTCTGTCCAGAAAAGTGTGGAGTCCTGCAATAAGCATTTCTCTCCCCTTGAAGGGAAGTCTGGCTAGTAAAGTGTGGTGTCCTGCAATAAGCATTTCTCTCCCCTTGAAGGGAAGACTGGCTTAGTAAAGTGTGGTGTCCTGCAATAAGCATTTCTCTCCCCTTGAAGGGAAGACTGGCTAGTAAAGTGTGGAGTCCTGCAATAAGCAATTCTCTCCCCTTGAAGGGAAGACTGGCTAGTAAAGTGTGAAGGCTGGCAATAATAGCTCCCCTCCCTCTGAAGGCAGTGCTTTCCTCTTTCGTCTTTACAGCAGAACTTCCAGAAATCCCTTCTTCGACACCTGCATTCACTTTCTATTCAATCCATCCAGCAAGTGGACTGCAGAGAAATGGCCAGGGAAGTCTTGGTCCTTGATTTCAGACGTGCAGCAGACCATCATCCTGGGACAGAGGAGTGAAAATCTACATTTTATATTTTAATTTTTTGCACTTATATACCACTCCCATAGCAAGGGCTCTATGGGCGGTTTACAGAAATTCTAAAATTAAGGTAAAAACGAGTATACAAAATTTAAATTCTAAAACACAGAACATACCCACATAAAGAATTAAGAACTGTAAATCAACAAATGAAAGGGAAAAAAGCACAAAAACAAGTGCAATCAAAGCCAGTGTAATATATTGCTTAGAGAGTTGGACTGACTTACCTCGAAGGATTATTTTTGAGGATCAGATGGAGAGGAAGACGACGATGTAAGATGCCTCGCTTTCCTTGGAAGCGTTAAAAAGCAAAGCCCACCCCATAAAGGGGAGTGAGGGGGGGACACTGGCCAGTAAAGTGTGGTGTCCTGCAATAAGCACTTCTCTTCCCTTGAAGGGAAGTCTGGCTAGTAAAATGTGGTGTCCTGCAATAAGAACTTCTCTTCCCTTAAAGGGAAGTCTGTCCAGAAAAGTGTGGTGTCCTGAAGTCAGCACTTCTCTCCCCTTGTAGGGAAGACTGGCTAGTAAAGTGTGGTGTCCTGCAATAAGCACTTCTGTTCCCTTGAAGGGAAGACTGGCTAGTAAAGTGTGGTGTCCTGCAATAAGCACTTCTGTTCCCTTGAAGGGAAGACTGGCTAGTAAAATGTGGTGTCCTGCAATAAGTACTTCTCTTCCCTTGAAGGGAAGACTGGCTAGTAAAGTGTGGTGTCCTGCAATAAGCACTTCTCTTCCCTTGAAGGGAAGTCTGTCCAGAAAAGTGTGGTGTCCTGCAATAAGCACTTCTCTTCCCTTGAAGGGAAATCTGTCCAGAAAAGTGTGGTGTCCATCAATAAGCATTTCTCTCCCCTTGAAGGGAAGACTGGCTTGTAAAGTGTGGTGTCCTGCAATAAGCACTTCTCTTCCCTTGAAGGGAAGTCTGTCCAGAAAAGTGTGGTGTCCTGCAATAAGCATTTCTCTCCCCTTGAAGGGAAGACTGGCTGGTAAAGTGTGGTGTCCTGCAATATGCACTTCTCTTCCCTAAAAGGGAAGTCTGGCTAGTAAAGTGTGGTGTCCTGCAATAAGCACTTCTCTTCCCTTGAAGGGAAGTCTGTCCAGAAAAGTGTGGAGTCCTGCAATAAGTACTTCTTTTCCCTTGAAGGGAAGACTGGACAGTAAAGTTTGGTGGCCTGATCTAAGCACTTCTCTCCCCTTGAAGGGAAGACTGGCTAGTAAAGTGTGAAGGCTGGCAATAATAGGTCCCCTCCCTCTGAAGGCAGTGCTTTCCTCTTTTGTCTTTACAGCAGAACTTCCAGGCTTCCCTTCTTCGACGCCTGCATTCACTTTCTATTCAATCCATCCAGCAAGTGGACTGCAGAGAAATGGCCAGGGAAGTCTTGGTCCTTGATTTCAGACGTGCAGCAGACCATCATCCTGGGACAGAGGAGTGAAAATCTACATTTTATTTTTTAATTTATTGCACTTATATACCGCTCCCATAGCAAGGGCTCTATGGGCGGTTTACAGAAATTCTAAAATTAAGGTAAAAACGAGTATACAAAATTTAAATTCTAAAACACAGAACATACCCACATAAAGAATTAAAAACTGTAAATCAACAAATGAAAGGGAAAAAAGCACAAAAACAAGTGCAATCAAAGCCAGTGTAATATATTGCTTAGAGAGTTGGACTGACTTACCTCGAAGGATTATTTTTGAGGATCAGATGGAGAGGAAGACGACGATGTAAGATGCCTCGCTTTCCTTGGAAGCGTTAAAAAGCAAAGCCCACCCCATAAAGGGGAGTGAGGGGGGGACACTGGCCAGTAAAGTGTGGTGTCCTGCAATAAGCACTTCTCTTCCCTTGAAGGGAAGTCTGGCTAGTAAAATGTGGTGTCCTGCAATAAGAACTTCTCTTCCCTTAAAGGGAAGTCTGTCCAGAAAAGTGTGGTGTCCTGAAGTCAGCACTTTTCTCCCCTTGTAGGGAAGACTGGCTAGTAAAGTGTGGTGTCCTGCAATAAGCACTTCTGTTCCCTTGAAGGGAAGACTGGCTAGTAAAGTGTGGTGTCCTGCAATAAGCACTTCTCTCCCCTTGAAGGGAAGACTGGCTAGTAAATTGTGGTGTCCTGCAATAAGCACTTCTCTCCCCTTGTAGGGAAGACTGGCTAGTAAAGTGTGGTGTCCTGCAATAAGCACTTCTGCTCCCTTGAAGGGAAGACTGGCTAGTAAAATGTGGTGTCCTGCAATAAGCACTTCTCTTCCCTTGAAGGGAAGTCTGTCCAGAAAAGTGTGGAGTCCTGCAATAAGTACTTCTTTTCCCTTGAAGGGAAGTCTGTCCAGAAAAGTGTGGAGTCCTGCAATACGTACTTCTTTTCCCTTGAAGGGAAGACTGGACAGTAAAGTTTGGTGGCCTGAACTAAGCAATTCTCTCCCCTTGAAGGGAAGGCTGGCTAGTAAAGTGTGAAGGCTGGCAATAATAGTTCCCCTCCCTCTGAAGGCAGTGCTTTCCTCTTTTGTCTTTACAGCAGAACTTCCAGGCTTCCCTTCTTCGACACCTGCATTCACTTTCTATTCAATCCATCCAGCAAGTGGACTGCAGAGAAATGGCCAGGGAAGTCTTGGTCCTTGATTTCAGACGTGCAGCAGACCATCATCCTGGGACAGAGGAGTGAAAATCTACATTTTATTTTTTAATTTATTGCACTTATATACCGCTCCCATAGCAAGGGCTCTATGGGCAGTTTACAGAAATTCTAAAATTAAGGTAAAAACGAGTATACAAAATTTGAATTCTAAAACACAGAACATACCCACATAAAGAATTAAAAACTGTAAATCAACAAATGAAAGGGAAAAAAGCACAAAAACAAGTGCAATCAAAGCCAGTGTAATATATTGCTTAGAGAGTTGGACTGACTTACCTCGAAGGATTATTTTTGAGGATCAGATGGAGAGGAAGACGACGATGTAAGATGCCTCGCGTTCCCTGGAAGCGTTAAAAAGCAAAGCCCACCCCATAAAGGGGAGTGAGGGGGGGACACTGGCCAGTAAAGTGTGGTGTCCTGCAATAAGCACTTCTCTTCCCTTGAAGGGAAGTCTGGCTAGTAAAATGTGGTGTCCTGCAATAAGAACTTCTCTTCCCTTAAAGGGAAGTCTGTCCAGAAAAGTGTGGTGTCCTGCAGTAAGCATTTCTCTCCCCTTGAAGGGAAGACTGGACAGTAAAGTTTGGTGGCCTGAACTAAGCAATTCTCTCCCCTTGAAGGGAAGTCTGGCTAGGAAAATGTGGTGTCCTGCAATAAATACTTCTCTTCCCTTGAAGGGAAGACTGGCTGGTAAAGTGTGGAGTCCTGCAATAAGCACTTCTCTTCCCTTGAAGGGAAGACTGGCTAGTAAAGTGTGGTGTCCTGCAATAAGAACTTCTCTTCCCTTGAAGGGAAGGCTGGCTAGTAAAGTGTGGTGTCCTGCAGTAAGCATTTCTCTCCCCTTGAAGGGAAGACTGGCTGGTAAAGTGTGGTGTCCTGCAGTAAGCATTTCTCTCCCCTTGAAGGGAAGACTGGCTAGTAAAGTGTGGTGTCCTGCAATAAGTACTTCTCTTCCCTTGAAGGGAAGTCTGTCCAGAAAAGTGTGGAGTCCTGCAATAAGCACTTCTCTTCCCTTGAAGGGAAGTCTGTCCAGAAAAGTGTGGTGTCCTGCAGTAAGCATTTCTCTCCCCTTGAAGGGAAGACTGGCTGGTAAAGTGTGGTGTCCTGCAATAAGCATTTCTCTCCCCTTGAAGGGAAGACTGGCTAGTAAAGTGTGGTGTCCTGCAATAAGAACTTCTCTTCCCTTGAAGGGAAGGCTGGCTAGTAAAGTGTGGTGTCCTGCAATAAGCATTTCTCTCCCCTTGAAGGGAAGACTGGCTAGTAAAATGTGGTGTCCTGCAATAAGTACTTCTCTTCCCTTGAAGGGAAGACTGGCTAGTAAAGTGTGGTGTCCTGAATAAGCACTTCTCTTCCCTTGTAGGGAAGACTGTCCAAAAAAGTGTGGAGTCCTGCAATAAGCACTTCTCTTCCCTTGAAGGGAAGTCTGTCCAGAAAAGTGTGGTGTCCTGCAGTAAGCATTTCTCTCCCCTTGAAGGGAAGACTGGCTGGTAAAGTGTGGTGTCCTGCAATAAGCATTTCTCTCCCCTTGAAGGGAAGACTGGCTAGTAAAGTGTGGTGTCCTGCAATAAGAACTTCTCTTCCCTTGAAGGGAAGGCTGGCTAGTAAAGTGTGGTGTCCTGCAGTAAGCATTTCTCTCCCCTTGAAGGGAAGACTGGCTAGTAAAGTGTGGTGTCCTGCAATAAGTACTTCTCTTCCCTTGAAAGGAAGTCTGTCCAGAAAAGTGTGGAGTCCTGCAATAAGCACTTCTCTTCCCTTGAAGGGAAGTCTGTCCAGAAAAGTGTGGTGTCCTGCAGTAAGCATTTCTCTCCCCTTGAAGGGAAGACTGGCTGGTAAAGTGTGGTGTCCTGCAATAAGCATTTCTCTCCCCTTGAAGGGAAGACTGGCTAGTAAAGTGTGGTGTCCTGCAATAAGAACTTCTCTTCCCTTGAAGGGAAGGCTGGCTAGTAAAGTGTGGTGTCCTGCAGTAAGCATTTCTCTCCCCTTGAAGGGAAGACTGGCTAGTAAAGTGTGGTGTCCTGCAATAAGCATTTCTCTCCCCTTGAAGGGAAGTCTGGCTAGTAAAATGTGATGTCCTGCAATAAGAACTTCTCTTCCCTTAAAGGGAAGTCTGTCCAGAAAAGTGTGGTGTCCTGAAGTCAGCATTTCTCTCCCCTTGAAGGGAAGACTGGCTGGTAAAGTGTGTTGTCCTGCAATAAGAACTTCTCTTCCCTTGAAGGGAAGACTGGATAGTAAAATGTGGTGTCCTGCAATAAGAACTTCTCTTCCCTTAAAGGGAAGTCAGTCCAGAAAAGTGTGGTGTCCTGAAGTCAGCATTTCTCTCCCCTTGAAGGGAAGTCTGGCTGGTAAAGTGTCGTGTCCTGCAATAAGAACTTCTCTTCCCTTGAAGGGAAGACTGGCTAGTAAAATGTGGTGTCCTGCAATAAGTACTTCTCTTCCCTTGAAGGGAAGACTGGCTAGTAAAGTGTGGTGTCCTGCAATAAGCACTTCTCTTCCCTTGAAGGGAAGTCTGTCCAGAAAAGTGTGGAGTCCTGCAATAAGCACTTCTCTTCCCTTGAAGGGAAGTCTGTCCCGAAAAGTGTGGAGTCCTGCAATTAGAACTTCTCTCCCCTTGAAGGGAAGACTGGCTAGTAAAGTGTGGTGTCCTGCAATAAGCATTTCTCTCCCCTTGAAGGGAAGACTGGCTTGTAAAGTGTGGTGTCCTGCAATAAGAACTTCTCTTCCCTTGAAGGGAAGACTGGCTAGTAAAGTGTGGTGTCCTGCAATAAGCACTTCTCTTCCCTTGAAGGGAAGTCTGTCCAGAAAAGTGTGGAGTCCTGCAATAAGCACTTCTCTTCCCTTGAAGGGAAGTCTGTCCAGAAATGTGTGGTGTCCTGCAGTAAGCATTTCTCTCCCCTTGAAGGGAAGACTGGCTGGTAAAGTGTGGAGTCCTGCAATAAGCATTTCTCTCCCCTTGAAGGGAAGTCTGGCTAGTAAAGTGTGGTGTCCTGCAATAAGAACTTCTCTTCCCTTGAAGGGAAGACTGGCTAGTAAAGTGTGGTGTCCTGCAATAAGCATTTCTCTCCCCTTGAAGGGAAGACTGGCTTAGTAAAGTGTGGTGTCCTGCAATAAGCATTTCTCTCCCCTTGAAGGGAAGACTGGCTAGTAAAGTGTGGAGTCCTGCAATAAGCAATTCTCTCCCCTTGAAGGGAAGACTGGCGAGTAAAGTGTGAAGGCTGGCAATAATAGGTCCCCTCCCTCTGAAGGCAGTGCTTTCCTCTTTCGTCTTTACAACAGAACTTCCAGAAATCCCTTCTTCAACACCTGCATTCACTTTCTATTCAATCCATCCAGCAAGTGGACTGCAGAGAAATGGCCAGGGAAGTCTTGGTCCTTGATTTCAGACGTGCAGCAGACCATCATCCTGGGACAGAGGAGTGAAAATCTACATTTTATTTTTTAATTTATTGCACTTATATACCGCCCCCATAGCAAGGGCTCTATGGGCGGTTTACAGAAATTCTAAAATTAAGGTAAAAACGAGTATACAAAATTTAAATTCTAAAACACAGAACATACCCACATAAAGAATTAAAAACTGTAAATCAACAAATGAAAGGGAAAAAGCACAAAAACAAGTGCAATCAAAGCCAGTGTAATATATTGCTTAGAGAGTTGGACTGACTTACCTCGAAGGATTATTTTTGAGGATTAGATGGAGAGGAAGACGACGATGTAAGATGCCTCGCTTTCCTTGGAAGCGTTAAAAAGCAAAGCCCACCCCATAAAGGGGAGGGAGGGGGGGACAGTGGCCAGTAAAGTGTGGTGTCCTGCAATAAGCACTTCTCTTCCCTTGAAGGGAAGTCTGGCTAGTAAAATGTGGTGTCCTGCAATAAGAACTTCTCTTCCCTTAAAGGGAAGTCTGTCCAGAAAAGTGTGGTGTCCTGAAGTCAGCATTTCTCTCCCCTTGAAGGGAAGACTGGCTAGTAAAGTGTGGTGTCCTGCAATAAGCATTTCTCTCACCTTGAAGGGAAGTCTGGCTAGGAAAATGTGGTGTCCTGCAATAAATACTTCTCTTCCCTTGAAGGGAAGACTGGCTGGTAAAGTGTGGTGTCCTGCAATAAGCGTTTCTCTCCCCTTGAAGGGAAGACTGGCTTGTAAAGTGTGGTGTTCTGCAATAAGTACTTCTCTTCCCATGATGGGAAGTCTGGCTAGTAAAGTGTGGTGTCCTGCAATAAGCACTTCTCTTCCCTTGAAGGGAAGTCTGTCCCGAAAAGTGTGGAGTCCTGCAATAAGAACTTCTCTTCCCTTGAAGGGAAGACTGGCTAGTAAAGTGTGGTGTCCTGCAATAAGCATTTCTCTCCCCTTGAAGGGAAGACTGGCTAGTAAAATGTGGTGTCCTGCAATAAGTACTTCTCTTCCCTTGAAGGGAAGACTGGCTAGTAAAGTGTGGTGTCCTGCAATAAGCACTTCTCTTCCCTTGAAGGGAAGTCTGTCCAGAAAAGTGTGGAGTCCTGCAATAAGCACTTCTCTTCCCTTGAAGGGAAGTCTGTCCAGAAAAGTGTGGTGTCCTGCAGGAAGCATTTCTCTCCCCTTGAAGGGAAGACTGGACAGTAAAGTTTGGTGGCCTGAACTAAGCAATTCTCTCCCCTTGAAGGGAAGACTGGCTGGTAAAGTTTGGTGGACTGATCTAAGCATTTCTCTCCCCTTGAAGGGAAGACTGGCCAGTAAAGTGTGGAGTCCTGCAATAAGTACTTCTCTTCCCTTGAAGGGAAGTCTGTCCAGAAAAGTGTGGTGTCCTGCAATAAGCATTTCTCTCCCCTTGAAGGGAAGTCTTTCCAGAAAAGTGTGGAATCCTCCAATAAGTACTTCTCTTCCCTTGAAGGGAAGACTGTCCAGTAAAGTGTGGTGTGCTGCAGTAAGCACTTCTCTCCCCTTGAAGGGAAGACTGGCTAGTAAAGTGTGGTGTCCTGCAATAAGCATTTCTCTCCCCTTGAAGGGAAGACTGGCTGGTAAAGTGTGGTGTCCTGCAATAAGCACTTCTCTCCCCTTGAAGGGAAGACTGGCTTGTAAAGTGTGGTGTTCTGCAATAAGTACTTCTCTTCCCTTGATGGGAAGTCTGGCTAGTAAAGTGTGGTGTCCTGCAATAAGCATTTCTCTCCCCTTGAAGGGAAGACTGGCTAGTAAAGTGTGGTGTCCTGCAATAAGAACTTCTCTTCCCTTGAAGGGAAGACTGGCTAGTAAAGTGTGGTGTCCTGCAATAAGCATTTCTCTCCCGTTGAAGGGAAGACTGGCTGGTAAAGTGTGGTGTCCTGCAATAAGCACTTCTCTCCCCTTGAAGGGAAGACTGGCTTGTAAAGTGTGGTGTTATGCAATAAGTACTTCTCTTCCCTTGATGGGAAGTCTGGCTAGTAAAGTGTGGTGTCCTGCAATAAGCATTTCTCTCCCCTTGAAGGGAAGACTGGCTAGTAAAGTGTGGTGTCCTGCAATAAGCATTTCTCTCCCCTTGAAGGGAAGACTGGCTAGTAAAGTGTGGTGTCCTGCAATAAGAACTTCTCTTCCCTTCAAGGGAAGACTGGCTAGTAAAGTGTGGTGTCCTGCAATAAGCATTTCTCTCCCCTTGAAGGGAAGACTGGCTAGTAAAGTGTGGTGTCCTGCAATAAGAACTTCTCTTCCCTTGAAGGGAAGGCTGGCTAGTAAAGTGTGGTGTCCTGCAGTAAGCATTTCTCTCCCCTTGAAGGGAAGACTGGCTAGTAAAGTGTGGTGTTCTGCAATAAGTACTTCTCTTCCCTTGAAGGGAAGTCCGTCCAGAAAAGTGTGGAGTCCTGCAATAAGTACTTCTCTTCCCTTGAAGGGAAGACTGTCCAGTAAAGTGTGGTGTGCTGCAGTAAGCACTTCTCTCCCCTTGAAGGGAAGACTGGCTAGTAAAGTGTGGTGTCCTGCAATAAGCATTTCTCTCCCCTTGAAGGGAAGACTGGCTGGTAAAGTGTGGTGTCCTGCAATAAGAACTTCTCTCCCCTTGAAGGGAAGACTGGCTTGTAAAGTGTGGTGTTCTGCAATAAGTACTTCTCTTCCCTTGATGGGAAGTCTGGCTAGTAAAGTGTGGTGTCCTGCAATAAGCATTTCTCTCCCCTTGAAGGGAAGACTGGCTAGTAAAGTGTGGTGTCCTGCAATAAGAACTTCTCTTCCCTTGAAGGGAAGACTGGCTAGTAAAGTGTGGTGTCTTGCAATAAGCATTTCTCTCCCCTTGAAGGGAAGACTGGCTAGTAAAGTGTGGTGTCCTGCAATAAGAACTTCTCTTCCCTTGAAGGGAAGACTGGCTAGTAAAGTGTGGTGTCCTGCAATAAGAACTTCTCTTCCCTTGAAGGGAAGGCTGGCTAGTAAAGTGTGGTGTCCTGCAATAAGCATTTCTCTCCCCTGGAAGGGAAGTCTGGCTAGTAAAATGTGGTGTCCTGCAATAAGAACTTCTCTTCCCTTGAAGGGAAGACTGGCTAGTAAAGGGTGGTGTCCTGCAATAAGCATTTCTCTCCCCTTGAAGGGAAGTCTGTCCAGAAAAGTGTGGAGTCCTGCAATAAGCATTTCTCTCCCCTTGAAGGGAAGTCTGGCTAGTAAAATGTGGTGTCCTGCAATAAGAACTTCTCTTCCCTTAAAGGGAAGTCTGTCCAGAAAAGTGTGGTGTCCTGAAGTCAGCATTTCTCTCCCCTTGAAGGGAAGACTGGCTGGTAAAGTGTGTTGTCCTGCAATAAGAACTTCTCTTCCCTTGAAGGGAAGACTGGCTAGTAAAATGTGGTGTCCTGCAATAAGAACTTCTCTTCCCTTAAAGGGAAGTCAGTCCAGAAAAGTGTGGTGTCCTGAAGTCAGCATTTCTCTCCCCTTGAAGGGAAGTATGGCTGGTAAAGTGTCGTGTCCTGCAATAAGAACTTCTCTTCCCTTGAAGGGAAGACTGGCTAGTAAAATGTGGTGTCCTGCAATAAGTACTTCTCTTCCCTTGAAGGGAAGACTGGCTAGTAAAGTGTGGTGTCCTGCAATAAGCACTTCTCTTCCCTTGAAGGGAAGTCTGTCCAGAAAAGTGTGGAGTCCTGCAATAAGCACTTCTCTTCCCTTGAAGGGAAGTCTGTCCCGAAAAGTGTGGAGTCCTGCAATTAGAACTTCTCTCCCCTTGAAGGGAAGACTGGCTAGTAAAGTGTGGTGTCCTGCAATAAGCATTTCTCTCCCCTTGAAGGGAAGACTGGCTTGTAAAGTGTGGTGTCCTGCAATAAGAACTTCTCTTCCCTTGAAGGGAAGACTGGCTAGTAAAGTGTGGTGTCCTGCAATAAGCACTTCTCTTCCCTTGAAGGGAAGTCTGTCCAGAAAAGTGTGGAGTCCTGCAATAAGCACTTCTCTTCCCTTGAAGGGAAGTCTGTCCCGAAAAGTGTGGAGTCCTGCAATTAGAACTTCTCTCCCCTTGAAGGGAAGACTGGCTCGTAAAGTGTGGTGTCCTGCAATAAGCATTTCTCTCCCCTTGAAGGGAAGACTGGCTTGTAAATTGTGGTGTCCTGCAATAAGAACTTCTCTTCCCTTGAAGGGAAGACTGTCCAGTAAAGTGTGGTGTGCTGCAGTAAGCACTTCTCTCCCCTTGAAGGGAAGACTGGCTAGTAAAGTGTGGTGTCCTGCAATAAGCATTTCTCTCCCCTTGAAGGGAAGACTGGCTGGTAAAGTGTGGTGTCCTGCAATAAGCACTTCTCTCCCCTTGAAGGGAAGACTGGCTTGTAAAGTGTGGTGTTCTGCAATAAGTACTTCTCTTCCCTTGATGGGAAGTCTGGCTAGTAAAGTGTGGTGTCCTGCAATAAGCATTTCTCTCCCCTTGAAGGGAAGACTGGCTAGTAAAGTGTGGTGTCCTGCAATAAGAACTTCTCTTCCCTTCAAGGGAAGACTGGCTAGTAAAGTGTGGTGTCCTGCAATAAGCATTTCTCTCCCCTTGAAGGGAAGACTGGCCAGTAAAGTGTGGTGTCCTGCAATAAGAACTTCTCTTCCCTTGAAGGGAAGGCTGGCTAGTAAAGTGTGGTGTCCTGCAGTAAGCATTTCTCTCCCCTTGAAGGGAAGACTGGCTAGTAAAGTGTGGTGTCCTGCAATAAGTACTTCTCTTCCCTTGAAGGGAAGTCTGTCCAGAAAAGTGTGGAGTCCTGCAATAAGTACTTCTCTTCCCTTGAAGGGAAGACTGTCCAGTAAAGTGTGGTGTGCTGCAGTAAGCACTTCTCTCCCCTTGAAGGGAAGACTGGCTAGTAAAGTGTGGTGTCCTGCAATAAGCATTTCTCTCCCCTTGAAGGGAAGACTGGCTGGTAAAGTGTGGTGTCCTGCAATAAGAACTTCTCTCCCCTTGAAGGGAAGACTGGCTTGTAAAGTGTGGTGTTCTGCAATAAGTACTTCTCTTCCCTTGATGGGAAGTCTGGCTAGTAAAGTGTGGTGTCCTGCAATAAGCATTTCTCTCCCCTTGAAGGGAAGACTGGCTAGTAAAGTGTGGTGTCCTGCAATAAGAACTTCTCTTCCCTTGAAGGGAAGACTGGCTAGTAAAGTGTGGTGTCCTGCAATAAGCATTTCTCTCCCCTTGAAGGGAAGACTGTCTAGTAACGTGTGGTTTCCTGCAATAAGAACTTCTCTTCCCTTGAAGGGAAGACTGGCTAGTAAAGTGTGGTGTCCTGCAATAAGCATTTCTCTCCCCTTGAAGGGAAGACTGGCTAGTAAAGTGTGGTGTCCTGCAATAAGAACTTCTCTTCCCTTGAAGGGAAGGCTGGCTAGTAAAGTGTGGTGTTCTGCAATAAGCATTTCTCTCCCCTGGAAGGGAAGTCTGGCTAGTAAAATGTGGTGTCCTGCAATAAGAACTTCTCTTCCCTTGAAGGGAAGACTGGCTAGTAAAGGGTGGTGTCCTGCAATAAGCATTTCTCTCCCCTTGAAGGGAAGTCTGTCCAGAAAAGTGTGGAGTCCTGCAATAAGCATTTCTCTCCCCTTGAAGGGAAGTCTGGCTAGTAAAATGTGGTGTCCTGCAATAAGAACTTCTCTTCCCTTAAAGGGAAGTCTGTCCAGAAAAGTGTGGTGTCCTGAAGTCAGCATTTCTCTCCCCTTGAAGGGAAGACTGGCTGGTAAAGTGTCGTGTCCTGCAATAAGAACTTCTCTTCCCTTGAAGGGAAGACTGGCTAGTAAAATGTGGTGTCCTGCAATAAGAACTTCTCTTCCCTTAAAGGGAAGTCAGTCCAGAAAAGTGTGGTGTCCTGAAGTCAGCATTTCTCTCCCCTTGAAGGGAAGTCTGGCTGGTAAAGTGTCGTGTCCTGCAATAAGAACTTCTCTTCCCTTGAAGGGAAGACTGGCTAGTAAAATGTGGTGTCCTGCAATAAGTACTTCTCTTCCCTTGAAGGGAAGACTGGCTAGTAAAGTGTGGTGTCCTGCAATAAGCACTTCTCTTCCCTTGAAGGGAAGTCTGTCCAGAAAAGTGTGGAGTCCTGCAATAAGCACTTCTCTTCCCTTGAAGGGAAGTCTGTCCCGAAAAGTGTGGAGTCCTGCAATTAGAACTTCTCTCCCCTTGAAGGGAAGACTGGCTAGTAAAGTGTGGTGTCCTGCAATAAGCATTTCTCTCCCCTTGAAGGGAAGACTGGCTTGTAAAGTGTGGTGTCCTGCAATAAGAACTTCTCTTCCCTTGAAGGGAAGACTGGCTAGTAAAGTGTGGTGTCCTGCAATAAGCACTTCTCTTCCCTTGAAGGGAAGTCTGTCCAGAAAAGTGTGGAGTCCTGCAATAAGCACTTCTCTTCCCTTGAAGGGAAGTCTGTCCAGAAAAGTGTGGTGTCCTGCAATAAGCATTTCTCTCCCCTTGAAGGGAAGACTGCCTAGTAAAGTGTGGTGTCCTGCAATAAGCATTTCTCTCCCCTTGAAGGGAAGACTGGCTAGTAAAGTGTGAAGGCTGGCAATAATAGGTCCCCTCCCTCTGAAGGCAGTGCTTTCCTCTTTCGTCTTTACAACAGAACTTCCAGAAATCCCTTCTTCAACACCTGCATTCACTTTCTATTCAATCCATCCAGCAAGTGGACTGCAGAGAAATGGCCAGGGAAGTCTTGGTCCTTGATTTCAGACGTGCAGCAGACCATCATCCTGGGACAGAGGAGTGAAAATCTACATTTTATTTTTTAATTTATTGCACTTATATACCGCCCCCATAGCAAGGGCTCTATGGGCGGTTTACAGAAATTCTAAAATTAAGGTAAAAACGAGTATACAAAATTTAAATTCTAAAACACAGAACATACCCACATAAAGAATTAAAAACTGTAAATCAACAAATGAAAGGGAAAAAGCACAAAAACAAGTGCAATCAAAGCCAGTGTAATATATTGCTTAGAGAGTTGGACTGACTTACCTCGAAGGATTATTTTTGAGGATTAGATGGAGAGGAAGACGACGATGTAAGATGCCTCGCTTTCCTTGGAAGCGTTAAAAAGCAAAGCCCACCCCATAAAGGGGAGGGAGGGGGGGACAGTGGCCAGTAAAGTGTGGTGTCCTGCAATAAGAACTTCTTTTCCCTTGAAGGGAAGACTGGCTAGTAAAGTGTGGAGTCCTGCAATAAGCAATTCTCTCCCCTTGAAGGGAAGATTGGCCAGTAAAGTGTGAAGGCTGGCAATAATAGGTCCCCTCCCTCTGAAGGCAGTGCTTTCCTCTTTCGTCTTTACAACAGAACTTCCAGAAATCCCTTCTTCAACACCTGCATTCACTTTCTATTCAATCCATCCAGCAAGTGGACTGCAGGGAAATGGCCAGGGAAGTCTTGGTCCTTGATTTCAGACGTGCAGCAGACCATCATCCTGGGACAGAGGAGTGAAAATCTACATTTTATTTTTTAATTTATTGCACTTATATACCGCCCCCATAGCAAGGGCTCTATGGGCGGTTTACAGAAATTCTAAAATTAAGGTAAAAACGAGTATACAAAATTTAAATTCTAAAACACAGAACATACCCACATAAAGAATTAAAAACTGTAAATCAACAAATGAAAGGGAAAAAGCACAAAAACAAGTGCAATCAAAGCCAGTGTAATATATTGCTTAGAGAGTTGGACTGACTTACCTCGAAGGATTATTTTTGAGGATTAGATGGAGAGGAAGACGACGATGTAAGATGCCTCGCTTTCTTTGGAAGCGTTAAAAAGCAAAGCCCACCCCATAAAGGGGAGTGAGGGGGGGACAGTGGCCAGTAAAGTGTGGTGTCCTGCAATAAGCACTTCTCTTCCCTTGAAGGGAAGTCTGGCTAGTAAAATGTGGTGTCCTGCAATAAGAACTTCTCTTCCCTTAAAGGGAAGTCTGTCCAGAAAAGTGTGGTGTCCTGAAGTCAGCATTTCTCTCCCCTTGAAGGGAAGACTGGCTAGTAAAGTGTGGTGTCCTGCAATAAGCACTTCTCTTCCCTTGAAGGGAAGTCTGGCTAGGAAAATGTGGTGTCCTGCAATAAATACTTCTTTTCCCTTGAAGGGAAGACTGGCTGGTAAAGTGTGGTGTCCTGCAATAAGCATTTCTCTCCCCTTGAAGGGAAGACTGGCTAGTAAAGTGTGGTGTCCTGCAATAAGCACTTCTCTTCCCTTGATGGGAAGTCTGGCTAGTAAAGTGTGGTGTCCTGCAATAAGAACTTCTCTTCCCTTGAAGGGAAGACTGGCTAGTAAAGTGTGGTGTCCTGCAATAAGCATTTCTCTCCCCTTGAAGGGAAGACTGGCTAGTAAAGTGTGGTGTCCTGCAATAAGAACTTCTCTTCCCTTGAAGGGAAGACTGGCTAGTAAAATGTGGTGTCCTGCAATAAGTATTTCTCTTCCCTTGAAGGGAAGTCTGTCCAGAAAAGTGTGGAGTCCTGCAATAAGCACTTCTCTTCCCTTGAAGGGAAATCTGTCCAGAAAAGTGTGGGGTCCTGCAGTAAGCATTTCTCTCCCCTTGAAGGGAAGACTGGCTAGTAAAGTGTGGTGTCCTGCAATAAGCACTTCTCTTCCCTTGAAGGGAAGTCTGTCCAGAAAAGTGTGGAGTCCTGCAATAAGCACTTCTCTTCCCTTGAAGGGAAGACTGGCTGTTAAAGTGTGGTGTCCTGCAATAAGCATTTCTCTCCCCTTGAAGGGAAGACTGGCTAGTAAAGTGTGGTGTCCTGCAATAAGAACTTCTCTTCCCTTGAAGGGAAGACTGGCTAGTAAAGTGTGGTGTCCTGCAGTAAGCATTTCTCTCCCCTTGAAGGGAAGTCTGGCTAGTAAAATGTGGTGTCCTGCAATAAGAACTTCTCTTCCCTTAAAGGGAAGTCTGTCCACAAAAGTGTGGTGTCCTGAAGTCAGCATTTCTCTCCCCTTGAAGGGAAGACTGGCTGGTAAAGTGTGTTGTCCTGCAATAAGAACTTCTCTTCCCTTGAAGGGAAGACTGGCTAGTAAAATGTGGTGTCCTGTAATAAGAACTTCTCTTCCCTTAAAGGGAAGTCTGTCCAGAAAAGTGTGGTGTCCTGAAGTCAGCATTTCTCTCCCCTTGAAGGGAAGTCTGGCTGGTAAAGTGTCGTGTCCTGCAATAAGAACTTCTCTTCCCTTGAAGGGAAGACTGGCTAGTAAAATGTGGTGTCCTGCAATAAGCACTTCTCTTCCCTTGAAGGGAAATCTGTCCAGAAAAGTGTGGAGTCCTGCAATAAGCACTTCTCTTCCCTTGAAGGGAAGACTGGCTGGTAAAGTGTGGTGTCCTGCAATAAGCATTTCTCTCCCCTTGAAGGGAAGACTGGCTAGTAAAGTGTGGTGTCCTGCAATAAGAACTTCTCTTCCCTTGAAGGGAAGACTGGCTAGTAAAGTGTGGTGTCCTGCAGTAAGCATTTCTCTCCCCTTGAAGGGAAGTCTGGCTAGTAAAATGTGGTGTCCTGCAATAAGAACTTCTCTTCCCTTAAAGGGAAGTCTGTCCACAAAAGTGTGGTGTCCTGAAGTCAGCATTTCTCTCCCCTTGAAGGGAAGACTGGCTGGTAAAGTGTGTTGTCCTGCAATAAGAACTTCTCTTCCCTTGAAGGGAAGACTGGCTAGTAAAATGTGGTGTCCTGCAATAAGAACTTCTCTTCCCTTAAAGGGAAGTCTGTCCAGAAAAGTGTGGTGTCCTGAAGTCAGCATTTCTCTCCCCTTGAAGGGAAGTCTGGCTGGTAAAGTGTCGTGTCCTGCAATAAGAACTTCTCTTCCCTTGAAGGGAAGACTGGCTAGTAAAATGTGGTGTCCTGCAATAAGTATTTCTCTTCCCTTGAAGGGAAGTCTGTCCAGAAAAGTGTGGAGTCCTGCAATAAGCACTTCTCTTCCCTTGAAGGGAAATCTGTCCAGAAAAGTGTGGGGTCCTGCAGTAAGCATTTCTCTCCCCTTGAAGGGAAGACTGGCTAGTAAAGTGTGGTGTCCTGCAATAAGCACTTCTCTTCCCTTGAAGGGAAGTCTGTCCAGAAAAGTGTGGAGTCCTGCAATAAGCACTTCTCTTCCCTTGAAGGGAAATCTGTCCAGAAAAGTGTGGGGTCCTGCAGTAAGCATTTCTCTCCCCTTGAAGGGAAGACTGGCTAGTAAAGTGTGGTGTCCAGCAATAAGCATTTCTCTCCCCTTGAAGGGAAGACTGGCTTGTAAAGTGTGGTGTCCTGCAATAAGCACTTCTCTTCCCTTGAAGGGAAGTCTGTCCAGAAAAGTGTGGTGTCCTGCAATAAGCATTTCTCTCCCCTTAAAGGGAAGTCTGTCCCGAAAAGTGTGGTGTCCTGAAGTCAGCATTTCTCTCCCCTTGAAGGGAAGACTGGCTAGTAAAGCGTGGTGTCCTGCAATAAGGATTTCTCTCACCTTGAAGGGAAGTCTAGCTAGGAAAATGTGGTGTCCTGCAATAAGAACTTCTCTTCCCTTAAAGGGAAGTCTGTCCAGAAAAGTGTGGTGTCCTGAAGTCAGCATTTCTCTCCCCTTGAAGGGAAGTCTGGCTGGTAAAGTGTCGTGTCCTGCAATAAGAACTTCTCTTCCCTTGAAGGGAAGACTGGCTAGTAAAATGTGGTGTCCTGCAATAAGTACTTCTCTTCCCTTGAAGGGAAGACTGGCTAGTAAAGTGTGGTGTCCTGCAATAAGCACTTCTCTTCCCTTGAAGGGAAGTCTGTCCAGAAAAGTGTGGAGTCCTGCAATAAGCACTTCTCTTCCCTTGAAGGGAAATCTGTCCAGAAAAGTGTGGTGTCCTGCAGTAAGCATTTCTCTCCCTTTGAAGGGAAGACTGGCTAGTAAAGTGTGGTGTCCAGCAATAAGCATTTCTCTCCCCTTGAAGGGAAGACTGGCTTGTAAAGTGTGGTGTCCTGCAATAAGCACTTCTCTTCCCTTGAAGGGAAGTCTGTCCAGAAAAGTGTGGTGTCCTGCAATAAGCATTTCTCTCCCCTTGAAGGGAAGACTGGCTAGTAAAGTGTGGTGTCCTGCAATAAGAACTTCTCTTCCCTTGAAGGGAAGACTGGCTAGTAAAGTGTGGTGTCCTGCAGTAAGCATTTCTCTCCCCTTGAAGGGAAGACTGGCTAGTAAAGTGTGGTGTCCTTCAATAAGCATTTCTCTCCCCTTGAAGGGAAGGCTGGCTAGTAAAGTGTGAAGGCTGGCAATAATAGGTCCCCTCCCTCTGAAGGCAGTGCTTTCCTCTTTTGTCTTTACAGCAGAACTTCCAGGCTTCCCTTCTTCGACACCTGCATTCACTTTCTATTCAATCCATCCAGCAAGTGGACTGCAGAGAAATGGCCAGGGAAGTCTTGGTCCTTGATTTCAGACGTGCAGCAGACCATCATCCTGGGACAGAGGAGTGAAAATCTACATTTTATTTTTTAATTTATTGCACTTATATACCGCTCCCATAGCAAGGGCTCTATGGGCAGTTTACAGAAATTCTAAAATTAAGGTAAAAACGAGTATACAAAATTTGAATTCTAAAACACAGAACATACCCACATAAAGAATTAAAAACTGTAAATCAACAAATGAAAGGGAAAAAAGCACAAAAACAAGTGCAATCAAAGCCAGTGTAATATATTGCTTAGAGAGTTGGACTGACTTACCTCGAAGGATTATTTTTGAGGATCAGATGGAGAGGAAGACGACGATGTAAGATGCCTCGCGTTCCTTGGAAGCGTTAAAAAGCAAAGCCCACCCCATAAAGGGGAGTGAGGGGGGGACACTGGCCAGTAAAGTGTGGTGTCCTGCAATAAGCACTTCTCTTCCCGTAAAGGGAAGACTAGCTGGTAAAGTGTGTTGTCCTGCAGTAAGCATTTCTCTCCCCTTGAAGGGAAGACTGGCTAGTAAAGTGTGGTGTCCTGCAATAAGAACTTCTCTTCCCTTGAAGGGAAGACTGGCTAGTAAAATGTGGTGTCCTGCAATAAGTACTTCTCTTCCCTTGAAGGGAAGTCTGGCTAGTAAAATGTGGTGTCATGCAATAAGAACTTCTCTTCCCTTAAAGGTAAGTCTGTCCAGAAAAGTGTGGTATCCTGCAATAAGAACTTCTCTTCCCTTGAAGGGAAGTCTGGCTAGTAAAGTGTGGTGTCCTGCAATAAGCACTTCTCTTCCCTTGAAGGGAAGTCTGTCCAGAAAAGTGTGGTGTCCTGCAATAAGAACTTCTCTTCCCTTGAAGGGAAGTCTGTCCAGAAAAGTGTGGTGTCCTGCAATAAGCATTTCTCTCCCCTTGAAGGGAAGTCTGGCTAGTAAAATGTGGTGTCCTGCAATAAGAACTTCTCTTCCCTTAAAGGGAAGTCTGTCCAGAAAAGTGTGGTGTCCTGAAGTCAGCATTTCTCTCCCCTTGAAGGGAAGTCTGGCTGGTAAAGTGTCGTGTCCTGCAATAAGAACTTCTCTTCCCTTGAAGGGAAGACTGGCTAGTAAAATGTCGTGTCCTTCAATAAGTACTTCTCTTCCCTTGAAGGGAAGACTGGCTAGTAAAGTGTGGTGTCCTGCAATAAGCACTTCTCTGCCCTTGAAGGGAAGTCTGTCCAGAAAAGTGTGGAGTCCTGCAATAAGCACTTCTCTTCCCTTGAAGGGAAATTTGTCCAGAAAAGTGTGGTGTCCTTCAGTAAGCATTTCTCTCCCCTTGAAGGGAAGACTGGCTAGTAAAGTGTGGTGTCCAGCAATAAGCATTTCTCTCCCCTTGAAGGGAAGACTGGCTTGTAAAGTGTGGTGTCCTGCAATAAGCACTTCTCTTCCCTTGAAGGGAAGTCTGTCCAGAAAAGTGTGGTGTCCTGCAATAAGCATTTCTCTCCCCTTGAAGGGAAGACTGGCTAGTAAAGTGTGGTGTCCTGTAATAAGAACTTCTCTTCCCTTGAAGGGAAGACTGGCTAGTAAAGTGTGGTGTCCTGCAGTAAGCATTTCTCTCCCCTTGAAGGGAAGACTGGCTAGTAAAGTGTGGTGTCCAGCAATAAGCATTTCTCTCCCCTTGAAGGGAAGACTGGCTTGTAAAGTGTGGTGTCCTGCAATAAGCACTTCTCTTCCCTTGAAGGGAAGTCTGTCCAGAAAAGTGTGGTGTCCTGCAATAAGCATTTCTCTCCCCTTGAAGGGAAGACTGGCTAGTAAAGTGTGGTGTCCTGCAATAAGAACTTCTCTTCCCTTGAAGGGAAGACTGGCTAGGAAAATGTGGTGTCCTGCAATAAGCACTTCTCTGCCCTTGAAGGGAAGTCTGTCCAGAAAAGTGTGGAGTCCTGCAATAAGCACTTCTCTTCCCTTGAAGGGAAATCTGTCCAGAAAAGTGTGGTGTCCTGCAGTAAGCATTTCTCTCCCCTTGAAGGGAAGACTGGCTAGTAAAGTGTGGTGTCTTCGAATAAGCATTTCTCTCCCCTTGAAGGGAAGACTGGCTAGTAAAGTGTGGTGTCCTGCAATAAGAACTTCTCTTCCCTTGAAGGGAAGACTGGCTAGTAAAATGTGGTGTCCTGCAATAAGCACTTCTCTTCCCTTGAAGGGAAGTCTGTCCAGAAAAGTGTGGTGTCCTGCAATAAGCACTTCTCTTCCCTTGAAGGGAAGACTGGCCAGTAAAGTGTGGTGTCCTGCAATAAGCATTTCTCTCCCCTTGAAGGGAAGACTGGCTAGTAAAGTGTGGTGTCTTCGAATAAGCATTTCTCTCCCCTTGAAGGGAAGACTGGCTAGTAAAGTGTGGTGTCCTGCAATAAGAACTTCTCTTCCCTTGAAGGGAAGACTGGCTAGTAAAATGTGGTGTCCTGCAATAAGCACTTCTCTTCCCTTGAAGGGAAGTCTGTCCAGAAAAGTGTGGTGTCCTGCAATAAGCACTTCTCTCCCCTTGAAGGGAAGACTGGCTAGTAAAGTGTGGTGTCCTGCAATAAGTACTTCTCTTCCCTTGATGGGAAGTCTGGCTAGTAAAGTGTGGAGTCCTGCAATAAGCAATTCTCTCCCCTTGAAGGAAAGTCTTTCCAGAAAAGTGTGGTGTCCTGCAATAAGTACTACTCTCCGCTTGAAGGGAAGACTGGCTAGTAAAATGTGGTGTCCTGCAATAAGCACTTCTCTTCCCTTGAAGGGAAGTCTGTCCAGAAAAGTGTGGTGTCCTGCAATAAGCACTTCTCTCCCCTTGAAGGGAAGACTGGCTAGTAAAGTGTGGTGTCTTGCAATAAGTACTTCTCTTCCCTTGAAGGGAAGTCTGGCTAGTAAAATGTGGTGTCCTGCAATAAGTACTTCTCTTCCCTTGAAGGGAAGTCTGGCTAGTAAAATGTGGTGTCCTGCAATAAGAACTTCTCTTCCCTTGAAGGGAAGTCTGTCTAGAAAAGTGTGGTGTCCTGCAGTAAGCATTTCTCTCCCCTTGAAGGGAAGACTGGCTAGTAAAGTGTGGTGTCCTGCAATAAGAACTTCTCTTCCCTTGAAGGGAAGACTGGCTAGGAAAATGTGGTGTCCTGCAATAAGCACTTCTCTGCCCTTGAAGGGAAGTCTGTCCAGAAAAGTGTGGAGTCCTGCAATAAGCACTTCTCTTCCCTTGAAGGGAAATCTGTCCAGAAAAGTGTGGTGTCCTGCAGTAAGCATTTCTCTCCCCTTGAAGGGAAGACTAGCTGGTAAAGTGCGTTGTCCTGCAGTAAGCATTTCTCTCCCCTTGAAGGGAAGACTGGCTAGTAAAGTGTGGTGTCCTGCAATAAGCATTTCTCCCCCCTTGAAGGGAAGACTGGCTAGTAAAGTGTGGTGTCTTCGAATAAGCATTTCTCTCCCCTTGAAGGGAAGACTGGCTAGTAAAGTGTGGTGTCCTGCAATAAGAACTTCTCTTCCCTTGAAGGGAAGACTGGCTAGTAAAATGTGGTGTCCTGCAATAAGCACTTCTCTTCCCTTGAAGGGAAGTCTGTCCAGAAAAGTGTGGTGTCCTGCAATAAGCACTTCTCTCCCCTTGAAGGGAAGACTGGCTAGTAAAGTGTGGTGTCCTGCAATAAGTACTTCTCTTCCCTTGATGGGAAGTCTGGCTAGTAAAGTGTGGAGTCCTGCAATAAGCAATTCTCTCCCCTTGAAGGAAAGTCTTTCCAGAAAAGTGTGGTGTCCTGCAATAAGTACTACTCTCCGCTTGAAGGGAAGACTGGCTAGTAAAATGTGGTGTCTTGCAATAAGTACTTCTCTTCCCTTGAAGGGAAGTCTGGCTAGTAAAATGTGGTGTCCTGCAATAAGTACTTCTCTTCCCTTGAAGGGAAGTCTGGCTAGTAAAATGTGGTGTCCTGCAATAAGAACTTCTCTTCCCTTGAAGGGAAGTCTGTCTAGAAAAGTGTGGTGTCCTGCAGTAAGCATTTCTCTCCCCTTGAAGGGAAGACTGGCTAGTAAAGTGTAGTGTCCTGCAATAAGCACTTCACTTCCCATGAAGGGAAGACTCGCCAGTAAAGTGTGGAGTCCTGCAATAAGTACTTTTTTTCCCTTGAAGGTAAGACTGGACAGTAAAGTTTGGTGGCCTGAACTAAGCAATTCTCTCCCCTTGAAGGGAAGACTGGCTGGTAAAGTTTGGTGGACTGATCTAAGCATTTCTCTCCCCTTGAAGGGAAGACTGGCCAGTAAAGTGTGGAGTCCTGCAATAAGTACTTCTCTTCCCTTGAAGGGAAGTCTGTCCAGAAAAGTGTGGTGTCCTGCAATAAGCACTTCTCTCCTCTTGAAGGGAAGTCTTTCCATAAAAGTGTGGAGTCCTCCAATAAGTACTTCTCTTCCCTTGAAGGGAAGACTGTCCAGTAAAGTGTGGTGTGCTGCAGTAAGCACTTCTCTCCCCTTGAAGGGAAGACTGGCTGGTAAAGTGTGGTGTCCTGCAATAAGCATTTCTCTCCCCTTGAAGGGAAGACTGGCTGGTAAAGTGTGGTGTCCTGCAATAAGCACTTCTCTCCCCTTGAAGGGAAGACTGGCTAGTAAAGTGTGGTGGACTGCGATTTGGACTTCTCTACCCTTGAAGGGAAGATTGGCTAGTAAAGTGTGGTGTCCTGAAACAAGCACCTCTCTCCCCTTGAAGGGAAGACTGGCTGGCAAAGTGTGGTGTCCTGAAATAAGCACTTCTCTCCCCTTGAAGGGAAGATTGGCTAGTAAAGTGTGGTGGGCTGCAATAAGCAATTCTCTCGCTTTGAAGGGAAGACTGGCTACTAAAGTGTGAATGGTCGCAATAAGTGGTCCCCTCCCTCTGAAGGCAGCGCTTTCCTCTTACGTCTTTACAGCAAAACTTCCAGGCATCTTTTCTTCGGCACCTGCATTCACTTTCTAGTCAATCCGTCCAGCAAGTGGACAGCAGAGAAATGGCCAGGGAAGTCTTGGTCCTTGATTTCAGAGCTGCAGTAGACTATCATCCTGGGACAGAGAAGTGAAAATCTACAATTTATTTTTTCATTTATTGCACTTCTATACCGCTCCCATAGCTAGGGCTTTCTGGGCGGTTTACACATATTCTAAAATTAAGATAAAAACGAGTATACAAAATTTAGAATTCTAAAACACAGAACATACACACATAAAGCATTAAAAACCATTAATCAACAAATGAGAAGGAAGCAGAACACAAAAACAATACAAATTCTAAAATTAAGATAAAATTAAGACAAAAATTAAAAAATTAAAATTAAGACAAAAACAATACAAATTCTAAAATTAAGAGAAAAACGAGTATACATAATTTAGAATTCTAAAACACAGAACATACACACATAAAGCATTAAAAACCATTAATCAACAAATGAGAAGAAACAGAACACAAAAACAAGCGCAATCAAAGCCAGTGTAATATATTGCTTAGAGAGTTGGATCCAGTAAAGTGTGAAGTCCAGGAATAAGCACTTCTCTCTCCTTAAAGGGGAGTTTGGCTGGAAATAAGTGTTAAGGCCAGCAATAAGTTTTGCTCTCTCCTTAAAAGGGAGTCTGGCCAGTAACTGCGAACGCCGGAAATAAGGGGTCCCCTCCCTTTGAAGGCAGTGCTTTCCTCTCACATTGTTATATCAAAACTTCCAGGCAGCCCTTCTTTGGGAGCTGCATTGATTTTCCATTCAATCCATGTAGATAAGATGAAGAGGAGAATGACAATGATGCAAGCCACCTTGTTTTCCCTGCAAGAAGAAAATATGATTTTATTAGATTGTAAGCCTATGCGGCAGGGTCTTGCTATTTACTGCTTTACTCTGTACAGCACCATGTACACTGATGGTGCTATATAAATAAATAAATAAATAAATAAATAAATAATAATAATAATAATATATACGTATGTAAACACATAATTCAATACAGCAGTGTCAAAACATTCAGCTCCATTTTCAGACATTGGAGGTTTTATACCTCATAGCTCAACCACCAGTTAAAATATCTTGACAATATACCAATATGTGCTCATTATATTGTCTTAATAATAATACATAACTTGTTAAACTAGAAATACGTTAATTCTTCATTTTAAAACTTCATGGTAATAACCCAGAGCAACAACAACAAAAGTTTAAATCTTATATCACATATCTAAAGCGGAAAGAGTTATAATTATATATATTCTCATGCTTTTTCTAATACTATATTAAACTTTAAAAAAAATCTCTTAAGATATTTTTCTTTGCTTCCAACAATTTATCAATAATTTAGTAAGGCTAATTTTGACAGCTTGATAATAGAATACAAGATAAGAAAAACCCATATCCCCTCTTCCTATATTGTTATAACTTTCCTATCATATAAAATTTCAGCTACCAGCCTTTGTTTCTTCCTGATTAAAGGGATTTTTAGTGCATCAGAGAATACTACTACTATTTACTTTGGGGTTTTCAAAAGACGGTATTAATTCTTAAGGAATAGAGACACTGTTGCTACTAACTATAAGCCTTAATGACTCATTTTACCTCAGGACTTATTCCCAAACCTTAACCTTAGATATACACTCACATCTAGCTCTAGCTCTTGGATAGTCTTCTTTTGACTCCCAAAGCACCTCCTGTTGTATTTCTGGCTGCTTGGACAATTTATTTGAGGTTTTGCTGCCTGCTTGTTTAACCCTCTTCTGGCAAGATCTCAGGGCCTAAGGAACTCTCTGCCACTGTAACTCCAAGTTCTACAAGTGGACCCTTCCCCCCCCACCCAGCCACCAAATCTCTTTAGAATTTCCTGTTATAAGAGGCTTTGGCATAAGAGAGTCTCCAAAACTAGAGCCATGACGAACTATTAAACAATCCTATGCATGTTTAGCCAAAAAAAGAAAAAAAAAGTCATAAAACTCCCAGTGATAATTCTTAAGGACACTGTCCCTATTACAAGCCTCTTAAAGACTACGTTTACCTCAGGAAAAAAATCCCTAAACCTTTACTCTAGCCCAATATATCCGTAGTAGTCTTCTTCTGAATCTCAAAACTTCTCATATTGTATTTCTGGAGGCTTGGACCATTTATCTGGGTGTTTGCTGCTGCCTGCGTGTATAACCTTTTACCTCAGGAAAAAAACACCCCTAAACCTTTAGCCAAATACACCTCATAACAGTCTTCCTCTGAATCCCAAAGCTTCTCCTATTGTATTTCTGGCTGCTCATGCCATTTATATGGGCGTTTGCTGCTGCCTGCTTGTATAACCTTCTTTTACCACAGGAAAAAAACACCCCCTAAACCTTTAGCCAAATACACTCCATAACAAGATTCTTCTGAATCCCAAAGCTTCTCCTATTGTATTTCTGGCTGCTTGGACCATTTATCTGGGTGTTTGCCTCTGCCTGCTTGTATAAGCTTCTTTTAGGGCAGCTTTCTGGCATAATACAGCCACCCTACACCTGACTTTCACTAACTACCCATGGTTATCCCACAGGAATAGCTTAATATTCGAGGGGAATATTCAACAGAACCCTTAGTTTCATATTCAAGCCTCGGCTGTTGAGTTTCTCCTCAGTTTTCTTTCTGAAACTTCACCTACCAAAGAACACCCCTTCCCTCTCGCTGTCTAATCTCAGACTGAATGACACCAAATGTCTTTTCCCGCTCTTTCTCACCTCATGGGAACGCCCAGCCAATCAGAACTGAATTTACCTGATCCAAGCCCCACCCAGAAATATTCAAATTATTTGTTTCTCTCTTCCCCCACTTCAGAACATCAATAAATAATTACTATAACAGGCTTTTGACAGAATATATATATATATATATATATATATATATATATATATATATATATAGATATATATATATATAAAATTCCAAAAGAAAGTCAACCAGAAGTATGAAAAAGAAAAGAAGTAAATAAAAAAGGGGAATATAATATTGAATTTAAATAAAATTATCCACAGAGGGTAGTACATAACATCTTTTAAACACCTCCTGAAGACATGCCTTTTTTACACAGGCTTTCCCTGTTTTTTTAATGTAGCTAGTTTTATACTGCCTTTTTTAACTTCTTAGTGATTTAAATTTATACTTGTTATAGTTTATGTTTTTGAATTGTGCATTGCTCAGAGAGCTTCAGCTGATGGGCAGTATAAAAATGTAATAAATAAATAAATAAATAAATTTAACCTCTATTCATATTTTTCACTTAGCATTACAGACCAAACTATATGAGGAGTTCATGGGCTGCTTAGAAGTTTCCTTTTATCATTCTTCTCTATATCAAACTAATATTTAGTCTCTTTTCCATAATCTGAGGAAAGGGTTTGGCATATACTACTGTGCATGATCCTGCTCAGTATATAAAATAAAATCCTGTCATGTTTTATAAAAGTCAGGTATTTTGACTTTGGCTAATTTTATGGCATTTTTTTTTCTGTCATAGCTACGTGCTATAATTTCATATACCATGATTTCAATGTATTCCTACTTTGGGCTATGAGCCTGTTGATTTGAAGATGGTCCCTGAAAGGATTTCCTAAGACCATTTGGAATGAACCAAAGTGTTTCAATGACCACTCAATGTCCTTCATTTTAGTATGTCCCCAGGGTAGGGTGACCATATGAAAAGGAGGACAGGGCTCCTGTATCTTTAACAGTAATGTAGGAAAGGGAATTTCAGCAGGTGTCAATTGAAGTGAGTGAAATTCCCTCTTCATCACAACAGTTAAAGCTACACTAGCTATAATAGAGTGGCCAGATACAAAAGAGGGCAGGGCTTCTGCAGCTTTAACTCTTGTGATGGAGAAGGAATTTCACCCTCTTCAATTGACACCTGCTGAAATTCCCTTTCCTACATTACTGTTAAAGATACAGGAGCCCTGTCCTCCTTTGCATATGGTCACCCTACCCCAGGGCACATTTTCCCTCAGTCAAGCAAGCCCGTCAACATGAAAGGAAACTGCATTCCAGCATCTGAGAAAGGCACATAAAAGGCACTCCTCCATTTAGCTGGTTCTGGCATTTAAAAACATTGGACAAGGAGCAAAGGCTGGTTCAAATGGGACAAATGTCATCTCAGCTTTAATGTCATGCGGATGGGGAAGTCGTTTTCGTGGGAGAAGTGACACAGAGCTAGTCTCATGGCTGCTCCTTAAGCTATTTGCTGAGCCCCAGCATCTTGCTCCTCACAGAGGCCAACCTTACCAAATGACTTCAGGAAGACCCCAAACAGGGCATGATAATACAATAGTCCTCTTCTGCTGTTGCTCCCCAGCAAATGGTATGCAGAAGCATGTATCCTATTTAGGATCAGGGTGCTGTTCTCACGCTAAAAGCCATATTTACCATTGCCTGCTTCATGTAGCAGTGATATAAATAACCTGAAGAAGTATTTTCTTGACATATAAGCAGTAAATTATGCTCATTTGTATATATACACGTATCACTAGAATTTTAGGGGGGAAATAAACAGATTGGAATAACATTTCAGAACTTTTTTTTTTTTTTCTGTCACAGCAAGTCTCTGCAAAGCTTGATTCAATAATAAGGGACGGTGTAAAAGCTGGAACAGAACGGAACAGGCTGGAACGACCCCATTATATTAAAAAAAAACCATACCAAAAACAGTGGCATGTGTTAGCAACACTTGGGAACAATATTTTAGGACTAAAACCATGCCAATATTATATCACTATTAACCCCAGAACTCCCAAAACAACGTCTGGAACAGAATGGGATGGCCGGAACGGCCACTACTGAACAAGCGATATCAACCAAACTCACCAGTCATGCATAACTCCATGGCAGGGATGCAATAAGCCACAAAAGGTGCAAAATCTCCCAGGCATTTTTAACAGCATTTTAACAGCATTTAACAACGTTAAGTTTGTTTTTAATGGACCCCACAATTGTTGTTTTTAAATGGATACTGTTGTTTTTATACTGTTTTTGTGTGTGTGTGTGTGTGTGTTTAAATTGTATACTTTTAATGTTTACTATTTTTAAATGTTGTAAACCGCCCAGAGAGCTTCGGCTGTGGGGCGGTATATAAATGTAATTAAATAAATAAATATAATAAATAAAGAAACTGCGTTCCAATAACAGTTCCGCGCACAGCGCATATTGCGCAAAACGGACAGGGACAGCAGCTTCCAAGTGAAGTATGTTAATCAAACTCACCAGACACACATTACTAGGTGAGCCTGATGTAATAAGCTCTAAAAGTTGCCCCGAAACCACGTTCAGGCACCCTTTCCGGGCAAAAACGCGTATTGCGGAAAAGGGCCCTAACAGCAACTTCCCAGTGAGGTGAGTCAACCAAACTCACCAGACACACATTACTAGGTGAGCCTGATGTAATAAGCTCCAAAAATTGCCCCCAAACCACGTTCAGATACCCATTCCGGGCAGAAACGCGTATTGTGCAAAATGGGCCGTAACAGCAGCTTCCCAATGAGATAAGTGAACCAAACTCACCAGATGCACATGACAAGGTGGGACAAATATAGAAAGCTCCAAAAGTTGTCCCAAAACCACGTTCAGATACCCGTTCCGGGCAGAAACGCCTGTTGTGCAAAATGGGCCGTAACGGCAACTTCCCAATGAGGTGAGTCAACCAAACTCACCAGACACACATTACTAGGTGAGCCTGATGTAATAAGCTCCAAAAGTTGCCCCGAAACCACGTATCAGATACCCGTTCCGGGCAAAAACACTGCAATTTTTGGAGCTTTTTGCCCGGAACGGGTATCTGAATGTGGTTTCGGGGCAACTTTTGGAGCTTTCTATATTTGTCCCACCTAGTTATGTGCATCTGGTGAGTTTGGTTGACTTTCCTCATTGGGAAGCTGCTGTTATGGCCCATTTTGCGCAACACAGACTTTTGCCCGGAACAGGTATCTGAACGTGGTTTTGGGGCAACTTTTGGAGCTTTCTATATTTTTCCCACCTTGTCACGTGCATCTGGTGAGTTTGGTTCACTTATCTCATTGGGAAGCTGCTGTTATGGGCCATTTTGCGCAATACGCGTTTTTGCCCGGAACGGGTATCTGAACATGGTTTCGGGGCAACTTTTGGAGCTTTCTATATTTTTCCCACCTTGTCACGTGCATCTGGTGAGTTTGGTTCACTTATCTCATTGGGAAGCTGCTGTTATGGGCCATTTTGCGCAATACGCGTTTTTGCCCGGAACGGGTATCTGAACATGGTTTCGGGGCAACTTTTGGAGCTTTCTATATTTGTCCCACCTAGTTATGTGTGTCTGATGAGTTTGGTTGACTTACCTAATTGGAAAGTTGCCGTTACGGCCCATTTTGCACAATACGTGTTTTTGCCCGGAACGGGTATCTGAATGTGGTTTGGGGGCAATTTTTGGAGCTTATTACATCAGGCTCACCTAGTAATGTGTGTCTGGTGAGTTTGATTAACATACTTCACTTGGAAGCTGCTGTCCCTGTCCGTTTTGCGCAATATGCGCTGTGCGCGGAACGGTTATCGGAACGCAGTTTCTTTGCACCTTTTGTGGCTTATTGCATCCCTGCCATGGAGTTATGCACGACTGGTGAGTTTGGTTGATATCGCTCGTTCAGTAGTGGCTGTTCCAGCCATCCCATTCTGTTCCGGACGTTGTTTTGGGAGTTCTGGGGTTAATAGTGATATAATATTGGCATGGTTTTAGTCCTAAAATATTGTTCCCAAGTGTTGCTAACACATGCCACTGTTTTTGGTATGGTTTTTTAATATAATGGGGTCGTTCCGGCCTGTTCCGTTCCGTTCCGGCTTTTACACCGTCCCAGCGAAACCTATTATGAGTCTATTGTAGGCTTATTATTAAGAATTATTATTATTACCGTATTATTATTATTATTATTATTACATTTGTGGTTTTATATTGAGGTTTTAACCTTTCGTATTATATGTTAATGATGTACTTAAGGTTTAAATTTTTGTGAACCTCTCAGAGAGCTTCGGCTATAGGGTGGTATAGAAATGAATTATTATTATTATTATTATTATTATTATTATTTATTGTATTTTTATACCGCCCAACTGCCGAAGCTCCCTGGGCGGTTCACAAAAACTAAAACCATTTAAAGTATAAAACAAACAGTATAAAAACATGATATAAAATACACATTAAAAATTGATTAAAAACATATCATATATGATTAAAACATCTTTAAAATAATAATAATAATAATAATAATAATAATAATAATAATAATAATAATAATAATAATAATAATAATAATAATAATAATAATAATAATACCATGGCCGATAAAGGACTATACCCATTCTTTTAGAGGAAGTTAAGCCTGTGTATCACTCTAACCATTTTATAGCTCTACGATTTCACCATGGTTTCGGCTTGCATCAGCCTTCGCTCCCCAACCAAAAGACCTTGTGGCAAGACAGAGAAGCAGCGCCGCCAGCAACAGCCAATGGAATCAAAGCGAAGCCGGTACCCGCCAATAGGAAGCGGGTGGGCGTGGAAACGAGTGTGAGTGGGGGTTTTTCCCTTCCAATAGGAGCTGGGCAGTGGGCGGTGCGCGCGCTCCTGCTCGCGCCAGCTCGTCAGTCCGCGCCGTCAGCCCGCGCGTGAGGAGGCGCTGCCGGCCGCTCTGCTGCCACGATGCCCATGTATAAGGTGAGGCCCTTTCACGGGGGGCCTGGCTCGGCGGTGCGGGCCGAGCATCTCCCCACCTGCATGTACCGGGTGCGCAATGTGCACCGCTGCTCCGAGGGCTCCGGCTGCTCTTCCTCCTCCTCCTCCTCGCCGCACCAGGTAGGAGCGAGGCGGCCCAGCGGCGCCTCATTCACGCGGGGCTGAGGTTCGCGGTGGCGGGCTCGGGCTGGCCTGGCTTCCTTTAGCCGAAGTGGGACCGGCCTCGCCCGGAGAGGCCGGAAACACGAGCGGCTTTCGGTTTCCAGTCGTCAGGGCGGGGTGTCGTTTCAAGGCCTGGGTCCCTCCAGGGAGGCGCCCGCCTTGCGTGAGGGGCTCCGGCCTGCCGCCTCCCGCTTTGGGCCCTCTGGCACGTGGGGAACGGGCTCCGGCGGATCAGGGCCTGCCTTGCGGTTGGCCTCCTGGCTCGACGGAGGGCCGCGTTTCTAAATGGCAGGTTCAGAACTGGCCAGATTCATTCCTGGAAGGCGCTGGAGGCTCCGACTCCGGTGGGGCTGTGAAGCCGTTCTGGGTTTCAGTCAGAACAAGCCGGGACTCTAAAGGCGCTATCCGAGGTGCTGAACTTGTCTCGGATGGATCCTTTGCAGTTCTGGCTGCTTCTGATGGAAAGCTGGAAGGGCAGCAGAGAGAAGGCTTCAGAAGAGCCCTGCTGGGTCAGACCAAGGGTCCATCTCGTCCACACAGCACCCTCCCACCCATGTTCCCCAGCAACTAGTGTTCATAGGGATACTGCCTCTGATAAGGTAACACATAGCCATCAGGGCTAGTAGCCATTGATAGACTTCTCCTCCAGGAATTTATCCAACACCCTTTTATTATTTATAATTATTGCATTTAAATCCCGCCTTTTTTCCTCTAAGGAACCCAAGGCAGTGTACATCAGCTTCCTCCTCCTCTCCATTTTATCCTCACAACAACAACCCTGTGAGGAAGTTTGGGCTGAGAGTCTGTGACTGGCCCAAAATCACCCAGTGGGTTTCCCTGGCTGGGTGAGGACTAGAACCCAGATCTCCTGACTCCCAGACCAACACTTTTGCCACTACGCCACACTTTTAAAACTCGACTCCCTCAGTTGGGAATTCCAAAGCCCAGGAGAGGCCACAGAGAAAGATGAAGAAGTACTTCCTTCACGTAGTGTTTAATGCAGCCGTACCCCAAGCTGGTACCTTCCAGATGTTTTAGACTTCAACTCCCATCATGGTGAATGCTGGGTATTGCAGTCCAAAGGGTGCCAGGTTGGGGGAGGTGGGGTTTGATAAATTGGAGGAGGATGGTTTAATGGTTCAGAGGGAGTCTTATCACCCAATGCCAGTGGCTGGGTGTCAACAGCAGAAGAGGCATGGTGATGGCCACACTCTCTGGTGGCTTGTATGATTTACTTAAAATCATTTTTAGGCTGCATTTAAGGGTAGAATCCTCTTACGATAAAAAAAAAAGATGCAAAACAAATACAATAAATAAATATTGAATAAAAATGCTATCAAAACATGGTTAAATGAATTGATGGAGGAGGCTAGGGAGATTCTTGGAGATAGGGGTGACAGCATTAGTCAAATTCATTACGTGTGATGGCTGTACAGAAACCCCATGTTAAGAGCTGGTCTGCCACAGAATGCCAGCAAGAAGAGCCAATTGCCTTCCTTCCCTTGTTGAGGAGTGTTTCCTAGATTTCAGCTTCCTGGTTGACTGCTGAGGGAAGTAGAATGCTGAACTAGGTGGGCCTTTCATCATCATGTGCTGATGCTCTTCTCTGTGTACCTTCTCCATCAGAGGTGAGGCGGATGTCAGTGAGGGAAAGGGCTATGATATCCCAGTTATTGCTCTCCCCAAGGAAGCTTGCTTGACATTAGCTGTACTACATTATAGCTGTCAAACAAAAGCTTCCTTATTCACACAGGTACTTAAGATTTTGTTGTTGTTGGTTCTATCAATATGATCCACCTATTTTATCTGCTGCTTTGAGTTCCTGTTGTATTTTATTCTTTCTATTACAAATTTGCTTTGTGAAGGATGGTGTATGTATATTTAAAGTAAGACACAAGCCCTTTCTTTATTTGTACATGTATGCTTCCTCGTCTTGAGAAACCACAGGCTCACCTTGCTTAGTTTACACCCAGGCACATGCTAATAAATGTGATGTGCTGAAAAAAGTATTTCATGGCTATGCCATGGAATCAGATTGTGTGAAGTAGCTACATTTAGTTGACAGGCACAGCAGTGCAATGTTTCACTTTCACTATAAAACAAAGTTTTAAAATGAGGTGGCCTGCGGCAGCCTGAATAACTATCCAGTCACAGCATTTAGTATTTCTTCAGTGGGGTATAGTTCCTACTACAAAAGGGAAATGGAGCATTACCACCCCATAGCCGAAGCTCTCTGGGCAGTTTACAAAGATTAAAAAGATTAGATTAAAAAGACTGAACATTAAAAATCAATATACAAAATCTAAAAAAAAGGCATAAAAACAGCTAACATTTAAAACAATTTTTAAACTGTAAAGATTGATTGCAGAACAGTGCAGCTATGTGTTGTGAATATCAGCAATTGCGTAGAATTGCATGCTGTAGTGATGACTTGCTGGTACACTTGGAGTCGGGTGTTCTAATATTTGCAGATAGAAATAGAGTTGATAGAAATAAACAACTCTTATATACTAATGAAAGCTAAACTTAAATGAGAAATTTATGATCCCGTCACTGATGTACTAGTAACAAGAGTCAAAGTGATGATGCTTGAATTGCAGTAATCTGGCCAAGCACTGGATATTCAGGAAGACCTGGACCCAACATGCGTTCAGTAGTTCTATCTAAATTTTCATTCTTGTGTTTGGGTTGTAAAGCCAACCTTGGAATGTTGTGTTAAGTGCAAAACAGGGAAGTTTTATCATGAATTGATAGAAAAGAAACCTTGAAAGAAACCTTTGTGTCACTGACTTGGGAATATATAATAACCTGGCAGCAAGAGTTGATCTTTGATCTCTATAGTAGCATAAATCTAGTAGCTCTCATTAGGGCTTGGTGCAAGCTTGTTAAGAACAGCTTTAAGGCAACTAGTTTTGTTTTAATGAAACTGCTTGTAGCAGTAAAGAGGAGGTACTGTTCTCCCAATGAACTTGTAGAACAGCATGAGTGGGCTAGAGGGAATTTAAACATTCCTTATCTCATAAAGTGCTGTCTGATTAAAAGATTATTTTGAAGCAATTATGTTTCATGTCTAAAGTAATTTTGAGACTTCCCCATGGTCATAGTAGATTAGTGTCTTAATTACAAGATAATTAACCTATGCTGAAATTGAATATATCGGCAGCAATCCCATGTGTGTTTATGCACAATAGTTACATATTTGGGGTGAATGGTTAGCATAAAAACCTGTAGAGTCCTAAAGCTAAAACACAGCCACACAAAAGCAATTTTGCTATCATGTAAAAAGGGACAAACGCCATACCTATCTGATTTTGTTCCAACGCAATACTAAAACAGCTAAGGGAATGCTAATACTTTTCATTTAGGATGAAGTTGATCCATCACTTCAGGCACTTGAATCCCGCCAGGAAGAGATCTTAAGGCGGTTGTATGAACTGAAAGCTGCTGTGGATGGTCTCTCAAAGATGATCCAAACGCCGGATGCAGACTTTGATGTAACAAACATAATCCAAGCAGATGAACATGCTCCTTTAGCTGCCAGTGCTGCAGAGCTGGATAATTTACTTGGAAAGGCAAGTCCAGATTAACCTTGTCTTGACAGTGTATTTCTTGTCTAGCTAGTAGACTAGCCAATGCAGGAGTTTCTGTGACATATAATGAGGCTATTAGCATTCTGGCAAAAAAATTGAAATGAACTTAGTCTGGATGGCACTATAAAACAAAACTGAACTCAAATGTTGCAAAATTATCAGCAAAATGATTATACAGTAATTCAATCCCAGCCAAATACTGAAGATACATTTTTAGGCAATCCTAAGCATGTTTAGACAGGGAAAAAAGCAGGGAAATGTAGGGAGTTGTAGAACGTTTTTCTATCTAAACGTACATTGTGTCCTTAATTGGACAAAGTTGTCTTAAAGTGAGCATACAATATTCAGTAAATTACAATTGAATATAATATCTCTCCTCACCCAAAGTTGTGAATTGAATCTTACGCCCTTGTTTCTTTTAATGAAAAGGCTGCCTGCTTGCAGTAGGATATGCATAAAGGTTTTTTAAAAATGGATCGTTTGTTCTCCTATATAGATAGGTATTAATATACAAAACAGCAATGTCACAAATAGTTAAACCTTCAGTTTTTGAAGGCTCTACTTGTGGCCCTGCAACGCCTCTTCGGTAATTACCTCCATCTTTAAATGGAAGTAGGGTCAGATTCCTACTTTGTATTTCATTACTGCTTGATATAACTAGCATTTGCAGATTTAGGCTTGAATTTATTTCCTTTTTAGTTTCTGTAGGCTTCTACAGAATAGAGTTGTTCCAAAATTAAGGCAGAGATGGTATCATTGGTACTAATGGAATTACTGCGGTTTTAGATACTAGAACATGTATTACCTACTGCTAGCAATGTGCAAAATGGACACCTCCACAACTAATTATAACATTTTGATGATTTTGTAAAAATGCACATTGATTGGATCCAAATTTAGTCATAATGGACCCATTTAAATCAGTGGGTCTTAAATTAGGCATGCTAACTGATTTAATGGGTTCACCCTTAAGTGTGACTAAATCTAGGTCCAACCCAATGTCTCCTTTGCAGGATAAGGCTCTCCTCTTCTCATGCACAGCCTGCCAGTGCAGGAGTGCTCATTCAGTGAAGTTCTTCTAAAGAACTAAGACCTTCTGTAGTTCTTGGCTTCCAGCTGATCCACGTGTGTGGTGTTTGTTAAAGCTGAGTTGCCAGCCACAAAAGCCTTCCTTATAACTTAATCCAGCAGCTGTGTGTGCCCCTGTCCTCTGGTTAATTCAAGGGCATGCACAAACTGCAGGTTAGCTTTTGTATCCCACAGCAAAGACATGTCTTGTTCTGCACCTATAATTGCACTCTTTATTCTGTGGGAAGATATTCATATTGTGCTAAACAAGAGTGATATGGATCAGAGTATGGAAATATTATTCCGAACGCCATCTGAACAACTTACTAATGGTGACATTTATTAATGCAGGACTATGGTGCTCTGAAGGATATTGTGATCAATGCAAACCCTTCTCTCCCTCCACTGTCACTGTTAGTACTCCACAGCTTGCTGTGTGAGAACTACAAGATACTATCAGCGGTTCATACACATTCATCTGTGAAGAGCGTGCCAGAAAACCTCCTGAAATGCTTTGGTGAGCAGACTAAGAAGCAGTCCCGTCATGAATACCAGCTGGGCTTTACATTAATTTGGAAAGACGGTAAGTCAGGCACATTTGGAGAAGGAGCATATTTATTAGAACTGTTGGAGCTAAATAGCACACAAAGTCTTGCTGCTGTAACCTTTACACAAAACTGCAAACTTGAAACTGTAAACAATAAAATGGAAGCAAATGTATATCTGCAGAAGCTGGGCCAGATCCTGGCTATGAATAAATTCCAATGAAAGCAATTAATCTTTCTTTGGTCTTCCAGGCACAGGCTTCTAAACCGCCCCAAGAACATCTGCCGGTTGAGTCGTATATAAACTTAATAAAATAAATAATAAATCATCTATATTGTGCCCAAAATGTGTGGCATTAAATGCTGAATTCACATGTAAGAGCCTTGACAACCACCTCTTTATAACATGGTTACATTTTAGAGGGTGTCTATAATAGATTGTGAGAAGGCTTGTTGTTGTTACTTGCTTCTGATGTCAATAACATTGGAGCTAATCCAGCTAATTGTATACTATAGATCAGTGGTATTCAAAACTCCTAAAGGAACCTTTCCACATAGGCCATAGCTAGACGGGGCTTTATCCCAGGGCGAACCCTGGGATTGTCCCTGTGCATCCACATGACGCACTGGGGATCCCGGGATCAGGGAGGGATGATCCCTCCCTTGCCCTGGGATCTCACCCTCCCCTTTGGCCCCGGTTTTTCCGTGGTCCCAGGCTGAGCCCGAGACCGCAGAACGTGTGGCCGGGTACCACAAGTTGACCCGGCTCCGCACGATTCCTTGCGAGGAGCCGGGAGCTGCGCCGGAGGGAGCAGGGAAAGTAAAAAAAAAAATTTTTTTTAAAAAAGTTACCTTTTGCACATGAGCGTTCATGCGCATCTTCATCTTTAAAAAATAAAAAATGGCGGGCGCAACGCCTTTCCTTCTAAGGTCGTCACGTGTAAATAGAGGTGGGATCTCGCATTAAATGCAACGCGAGATCTTCCCTCCTCCGTCGCAAGATAAAAGGTTGGTCTAGCTAAGGCCATAGATATATTTGAGGAATACTGGATTCATGCAGGTTGCTGGGCAGGCCATGAGTGCTCCCCTATAGTTGCATAGAAGTTAACTAATGGACAGAAACTGTCTTAAATGGCTAGAAGCTTCCATGACTCTTAAGAAACTTCCGGGGGGGGGGGGGGGTTGAGAAACCCCCATTCTTAGAAACTGCAGTTTGAAAAACACTCTTATAAAGCTGTTCTTTTATATACCTGTTCAAAACCACTGCATGAAATACTCCTGGAATTAGAAAGCATCTTAATGTTCTTAAGATGTATGTCCACCCACTCTGAGCTCAAATTCAGTTCCTTTCCTGAGCAGTTTTGTTACAAGCTAAATGAAATTTCTGACTCCAGTTAAAATCATTAAAAGTTACTCAAACCTTGGTACTTCTGGACCAATATAATAGAAAAGAGGTATGTATTCTTTGGACTTTAATGCTGCAAATAGTAATTTGGTAGCGCTAGCCTAAGCTGCTTCTATTATGTTACCTGTCCCAGTCCTTTAAAGCTGAGCTTGGCAGGTAATCATAGCCTGTGGTGTTCCTGGCAGAAGAAATTTAAAGCAGCACTACTAATCTATGCATGCTCTGCCCACATTCAGAAGATCACATGTACAGACGTAATGCTGCTCTATTGCACCTGCCAGTTTTGGGCTTAGGACAAGGGTGTGCATGAAGCTTGCTATGCAGCTGTTGTCCTGGAGATATTTCCTACCAGCTGCTAGTAAGTGTTAGACTGGTTGACTAGCATTTATAGAATTCTTGCACATAAATAGCTTACGTCAGTATGTTTGTTAGTTGCTAAGGAAGGAAGTCTTAATGAAGTATGCAGGGCTTCGTGAACATGTTTAGGATGTACTCTTAATATAATTTCTGTGCCTTCAAGTTCGGGTCTTGCCTAATGTTGTGATTATTGTTTCAGTGCCAAAACCCCAGATGAAGTTCAGCATTCAAACCATGTGTCCTATTGAAGGAGAAGGAAACATTGCAAGGTTCTTGTTCTCCTTACTCGGTCAGAAGCATAATGCAGTTACAGCAACTCTGATAGACAGCTGGGTAGATACAGCCATCTTCCAGCTGCAAGGAGGGAGCGCTAAAGAAAAGGCAGCAGTTTTGCGATCCATGAATGCAGCTCTTGGGAAGACGTCCTGGTTGGTGGGAAATGAACTGACGGTAGCTGACATTGTGGCTTGGTGCATGCTACAGCAGACCAAGAGTACCAACGGTGTTCCAGCCAACGTGCAGAAGTGGCTCAAGTCGTGTGAGAATCTGGCACCTTTTAACTCAGCTCTCAAGTTAATGAAGTAAATTTAGATTTATCTAGAAAGGGTGACAGTTGAAACATTTTCTACATCTTGCCTTGTGGCTGTGAGCCTGGGACGTAATGGTTGTTGTGTGAATGACGTTTTAGAAGTTAACTGTCAAAGGTCTTATGCCAATAAAGACATCAGAATTGCCTTTTGTGAATATCCTTCTAAAGTTAGTGCTTCAACCCTGTCTTTTAGATATACCACTTCTCAAAACACTCCTTTCTGACCACACCAAATGATCTACATGCTCAAGTTGCTGGGAGACACTTTATATAAAAAACTAAAACATCTTACATAATACATTAAGTACTTTTCTTTGAATTAAACAGGAGAGCCCAGTTGCTTAATTCTGTCTCTCTCATCTTTCTCTTGTAAAAGTAACGCAACTTTTTCCTTCAGCAGCTTGATTTCTTCATTTTGCTGCATCACTTTCTGCTGAAGGACACAAATGACCTAAAAAATAAAATGAGGTATATAAAAATAAAACGAATGCACTTGCACTATGTACAAAGGAATACTATCACATCTTTATAATGGAAAACTAGATTCGGTATTAAAAGTTAGGATAATGAAAACCTTTATCCACCTTCTCTACTAGTTAAGCTTGTTAGGACAGGTCTCAAAACGCCTGTATGCTGCTGCTTTTGTAATGTGAGTTTATCCACAGCCAAGGTTTTCACTTCAGTTACGTTTAATGTTTACATGTGAGCACGCTGTTAAGGAGCAGTCATGAATACAAATAATGGCTGATGACCTAGCTAGAGTTTGTGGTCATCTGTAAAGTATGTGTCTCTAGTTTCTTTCTTTTCTCCTGGCCATTTCCTCTCCATAGCTGCATTTTCTGTAAACTCTAAATGTCAAACTTAACATCTCATATTTATTCAAATACTTTGAGAAGTGAAGGGCTGCTGGGGACAGGGAGAGATGGGAAATTTTCCATGAATTTCTTTAATTTATCCCACCTTTCCATCGAAGAATGGTGCTCAAGTTCACTTAAAGTTCTTAGGACTGTGTAAATTAAACAAACACTAGTATACAGACAACAGCTAGAAAGATATCTCTGCATCATAAGGACATAGCACACACAACTAAGGGTCCCCTATGGCAAATAGTAAAAACAGAAAGACCCCTACTGTTTTGGAAACTAAGGGTGGAATACTATGGGTTGTGCCCCTGATGCTTGTGAGCCCCTGGACTCGAAGGTTTTCAAGCACTCAATGCAGGGCAGGCAAAACACCAGAGCTGATCTTCGCCTCCCTGTCCTCCCGCCCTGCATTTCACTAGATGGGCTTTTTGCCCATCTAGCAAAACTTTTTCGATGGGAGAGAGAAGGAGGCAGGAGACGCCCCAGGATAGCTCGTATCCTGGCCTCTCCAGTCTCCTCCCACTGAAACACCCCCTTCTCTGAGGCCATATTCCTGACCTCAGAGCAGCCAGGGTGTTTTTTCTGTGCCAGCTGCAAGGGAGACCATAGGTGGAGCACTGTCTCCACTCAGAGCTGGGAATCCGAAACATCCTATGGTCCCTCATATGCTTTCTAGGAGCCATGGGGTTTGCTCCCTCAGATATAGTAAAAACTCACATTTGCGGCATTATGGAAAAGTTCGCTTTCAAGAAGTTGACTGGCAGTCGGTCTGAGTGAGGATTCAATACTGGTTAGCAGCTTAACATATTTAGCCTGTATTGGCCATTTCCTGCTGAAAGAGAGAGGGATGTGGCTATTCCTTAAGCCTGTCAAAACTTCGGTTCTTTCCATTTCTGTTCCAAATGGCTGGAAGAGTTCGAACAGGATTACACCCAAGCTGTACATATCTGACTAGAGACAAAAAGGGGAAACTAACATCAGCTCATAAAATAATATCTAAGGTACAAAACAGGAGGCTGTTGAGTGCAATATCAGGTATTGCAAATAACCCTAAACCAAATTCAACTACAGCGATGTGAGGTGATATTTTAAAAGTTTGGAGATTCTGGTCCAAATAGTCTCCAAACTTTTATCTACAGTGGTTTAGGTGAAAGGTTCAAAAACAATTTGTGTACCCAGGGTTTTTGGATTAATTAAGTTTGGATCCTACAGCATTTTAAAGTCAGTTTTCCATAGCAGTCTAGAGAAACTACAGATACTTCTGTCCCTAACTTCAAAAGTTATACTCCTAACTGGACTCAAATCTGTGCTACAGAAAAGTGACCTTTAAACAATTAAATCCAGTGGTTTAATACATTTCAGGTTTGCATATCTATGGTTTATGCTTTCCCACCCCTCCCTCCAGGGTCATTGAATCATGCACAATTGTATGTCTTCATACAGTCAAATGGTATAAAACACGTGTTCAACAATGGTAGCTATGTTCAGATAGCATATTTTATTCCCTACCCATTTCAAGGAAACACCCTTAAGAGAAGCTGTCTCTATAAACATTTTCAGAGCACATGACCAACGAACCTGGGTAAGGTAAAGCAACTAGGTGTGCTCAAAACCGCTATTTTTGATCAAACTGTTTTCAGCTGCTTTGTTCTCTCATGGTTGCCAATAGAACAATTTTATCTGTGTGTGTGGCTTTAAATTCTACAACTGAACATTATCACTACTACTACGACACGGCTCTTGTGCTTCCTTTTTGAATCAATTCACCTTGCCCCAACCTCTCCCAGTCAGTCTACTTTTTATACCATGCCGGTCCTTGAACATGTATGCTGAAAAATGCTTTAATGGCGCTATCCTATCGTGATGTCCGTAAGCCTCCAAACTCTGAGGATTACAGCCATCCAGCAGGTGGAGAGAGAGAGGCGATCTTTGCCTCCATGCGCTTCCTGCCCTGCATTTCAGCTAGACGGCCTTTTTCACCCATCTGCATTTCAGCTAGACGGCCTTTTTCACCCATCTGCAATTCAGCTAGACGGCCTTTTTCACCCATCTGCATTTCAGCTAGACGGCCTTTTTCACCCATCTGCATTTCAGCTAAATGGGCTTTTTCACCCATCTAGCTGGCGCTTTGGAGCAGGAGGAAAGGAGGCTGAGGAGGCCTGGAGATACGTCATAAGCTGGCCTCTCCAGTTCCCTCTGTCACCCACCAGCATGCCCCCTTTCCCTCCTCTCTTAGAACAAGGAAAGGCAGCAGGACAGTTCACTTCATGCTGGCTTTGAAGGGGAGTGCTTAGGATCCTGGGTCAAAGGTTGGAGCACTCTCTCACACCTTAAATCCAGGAATATGAACTATCCTATTCCCCCCATCCCCCAATTCTGTCTTGTTCTCCCTTCGTAACAGTTCACACAATGGAGGGCAAGTAAAGAAATAAAATATTGATGGAGGTTTGGGTGGCTGTACCTTAAAGTCATAGTGAGAGCCTTGTAGTTGTTCAGGCGATGCATACAGGCATGTACCAACTCCATAAGTATGTATGAGTTCTATGGGGAGAAAAGACAATCCGAATATTAAATTTAAAGCTACGTGAAACAATTGTATTTGAAATGCCATACTGCCCATTTAACTGAAAACCAAACCCCACTCTGTATTTACCATTGGTCTTCTTTGCGCTTAGCAACTGGATTGAATCTTCCTGGATAATATCTCTACAGGCCAACCCAAAGTCTCCTATTTTCACATGGTGATCAGATCCTTGCAGAAAGATATTTCTGGGCTGTGAGAACAGACGAGAGTGTGCCAGTTGTTTACATTTAGAAAATTCGAATGTTTCCTACATGAAACTTTGCACTTTCCCTTCCTAATGGTTTCAATGAATCCTAAGAAGAAATGTCCAAGCCTGCACTTGAAGCAAGATCTAAGCCCCATCTTCCATTTAGTCTGGCCACAAAGGAATGAAACAAGCCACAATGGGAGAAGAATACCACTGTTTTCAGTGTTGCTTATTCTCTGTATCCATTTGATGCTTGGCAACCTGCCTGAAAAGGGACAAATGCCTCCTCTACACAGGATTAGGCCAGGCTCAGCTAATATGTAATCTGCAGAGGCAGAACCTTGCAGGGTCTTGCCAAGTTCCTGAAAGAATCAGGCCTGCCTGCCCACTCTCATTGCCCTTGCTGGAGAACCCATGAGATCATCTAGTTGGTTCCAGAACCAGGCATTGCACATCATCACAAAAGGGTGTTAACTCAAGCTCAAGCACAGGATTCCAAACACTGGCATTTTCTCTTCTAACATGGGTAATCTAATCAGGGGTTCCTGCAGATGGGAAAGTGAATTCACAGAGGAAAACTTAATTGAAGCCATAATGACCAATGATACGGCCACGCTTCAAGATTTATTGCATTCAACCTGTCCGCCGGTTATTTCCAAGGTAGCCATTTAAATCTAAATTACTACCGTGTCAAGATACCGCAGAAACTTCAAAAGCCAATATTTGTAAAGAGCTGCCTTAACTAAGGATTCTAGATTCATGCCAAATGGAGGATGAGCACCTTTGAAGATGTCTTCCTGGGTACTTAAAAATCTGTTATTTTGTCATGAACACCTTTATATGATAACAAGCAGAATACCCATGCAATCCTATACATGTCTACTGTAACCCTAAACATACGCTAGGGTTACTCCCTACCACAGGATGTAGTGATGGCCACCAATTTGGATAGCTTTAAAAGAGTGATGGATAAATTCCTGGAGGCGAAGGCTATCAATGGCTGCTAGCCCTGATGGTTGTGTGCTACCTCCAGTATCCGAGGCAGCAAGCCTGTGTGCACCAGTTGCTGGGGAACATGGGTGGGAGGGTGCTGTTGCACCATGTCCTGCTTTGTTGGTCCCTGGCCGACATCTGGTTGGCCACTGTGTGAACAGAGTACTGGACTAGATGGACCCTTGGTCTGATCCAGCATGGCACAGTGAAGCTATAATCCTATGCATAATTCTGTGAGAGTAAAACTCTCACCAAATTTCTAAGCAAATATGCACAGGATTGTGCTATATGCTGCGTGGTTTTATCCTGGTTGTGCTTTTTATACTGTATTTGTGTTTTTAGACTATTGGTTGTTTTATTATGGTTTTAATTTCTGTGAACCGCCCAAAGAGCTTTGGCTATTGGGTGGTATAAAAATGTAATAAATAAATAAATAAAATAAGATTTAAAAAATAAGATTGAGGAACAAATTTTACACACTTATAAAACTGGCCAAATTTTTTAAAAATCATTTTTAAACTTGACACTGTACATGGTAATGTATTTTAGCAGTTTTCGTACAGAGGGGTAAATGCGCCATGCTTCAAAATAATTACACAAAGTATTTATAATTACAGTTTCTCTTCAACCAATTTTTGGTCAATTCAGACTTTACGGAAGTATACAAGCTTTCAAATCAGATTGGAAAGGTGGCCTACTATCAGCTATAAACAAAGTTAAATTTATTATTAATGCTGTTCAGTTTGAATCCTTCAGACAGGCTTTGTTCTAATCAAAACATCTTAGCACTGCAACATGTCTAAGAGATTTTACAGCAAGGCTTTGCTAGGGCTACTCTTGTTATCCAATACTTACTTTGTATCGTGTGTTTTTTATCCCCTGGGACCAATGTGGCAACTAAAGCTATCCATGGAATCACATGGAAGATACACGCGAAATATACAGAACAGAGATCCTGAAATGAGGTAATGTTTGGCCATATATCATAGCCTAGTTGGGATCTGGGGACCCTTCAGAAGGCAGGAGAAGCTTCACCTCTATAAGGTGAAGCTTCACCTCTATAAGGTCAAAGGTTTCACTTTCCCTCCTTTCAACCTACGTTGCTTAGCCTTAAGGACAGAAGGGTAATGAGCAAGAAAGGCTGGGTCATGCTGTGGTGAAGCGTAACTGAGGAATCTCCCTGCCTTGCCACTACACTACTACTGCTATCTACTCCCCGGGGTATATGCACAATCTAACATATGCACTGGAATGGTACGACCTAGTATCCTGGCCCTGGCCCATGGGCCCCGAGTCCTTTGAAGGGCCACACATACACAAAACTGGGAAAAGTCCCGAGAAGGGCAACTAACATGACCCTGGGGTTGGAGCATCCCCCTTAAGAGGGAAGGTTACAACAGCTGGGATTGTTTAGCTTGGAGAAGAGGAGGGTAGGAGGATACATAACAGAGGTGTACAAAATGATGCATGCAATGGTGAGCAGGGGGTTGGACTCAATGGCCTTGTAGGCCCCTTCCAACTCTTCTATTCTATGATTCTCCTTCTTCCATAATACTAGAACCCAATGGGGTCATCCAATGAAGCTGATTGGTGGGAGATTCAGGACAAATAAAAAGGACTTCTTCACACAGCACAGAGTTAAACTATGGTATTCGCTACCACACGATGTGGTGATAGCCACCAATTTGGATGGCTTTAAAAGACAGACACATTCCTGGAGGAGAAGGCTATCAATGGCTATTATCCCTGATGGTTATGTGCTACCTCCAGTATCCAAGGCAGTAAGCCTGGGTGCACCAGTTGCTGGGGAACATGGGTGGGAGGTTGCTGTTGCACCATATCCTGCTTTGTTGGTCCCTGGTCGACATCTGGTTGGCCACTGTGTGAACAGAGTGCTGGACTAGATGGACCCTTGGTCTGATCCAGCATTGCTCTTCTTATGTTCTTAACCTCCATTCCTTTAATGAAACCACTTTGATTTATAACCAAGGCAACTTGGATGTAGCTCCCTGGAACAAGAAGCAGTTGAGCATCCAGTGGTCCATGGAGCTACGGGGAAGTACAGTAGCTAAAGAAAACAGATAAGCCCTCAATAGCCTCAGGTTCTATGTTGTGGTTGGGCCAAATCTAAGGCACCCACAGTGCCTCATCCCACCTCTTGCATCCTTGCATCCAAGTAACACATGCCGTAAAAGTTCAGGAGTGGGCAACGAGTGACTCTCCAGACGGCCTACAATTCCCATGATCCCTCATCATTGGCTATGGTGCTTACGGCTGATGGGAGTTGCAGGTCAAAACATCTGGAGGGCCGCAAGTTGCTCACTCCTTGCCATAAAGATTGGGCAGCACCAGATTATAGTCAAGCAGGAAATATTAGAGTAAGTACTATCATTCTTGTTTGATGGTTCGAAGGTAATACCAGGCAAATTCGTTAAAGAAAGCCACCCAGGTGTAATTGAAGACAATAAGTCTCGGGAGGGGGGTGGAAGTGGAAGGAAGACTGCCAATTAAACTGGATGATCACTTGCGGGCTTCAGTGGTGGGATTGTTTTCCTAAATTATTAGGCGAGAGAGATTTTGCAGACCACTTAAAGTATCACGCTTGGAAGGAACGCTAATGTATTACAGAAGAAAAGGAATTACACAGTGTTTCACCATCTATTATATCATCACCCAAATAGGCACAGAACTGCAGGATGTTGCTTGAACGTGCATCAGAGAACCAAAGGAGGCCATGCTAAAAAACGTCTTCGTACCGAACTAAAGGAGAACCTCAACGTAAATTTTTACGAGTTCAGATGCCGTGACCACCATCCTCTACATTTAGCTGTACAGACTGGATGTCACCACATTATACCAGACTTGGTGAAACGCGGAGCAAAAGTAAACGACAGAGCCAAGACAGGCCAAACGGCTCTTCACCTAGCTTCTGAAATTCTCAACCAACAGGCAATTAAACTTTTGCTCCAGTGTGGAGCAAACGTAAATCTCGCAACTGCAGGTGCCAAAGAAACTGCACTCCACTTAGCTGTCTGGTCTTCATCCTGCAAGGCAGGTATCATCTTAGCAGCAGGTGGTAAGTGTGTGGAGCTACTGTTACTCAATGGAGCGAACGTACACATGAAAAATTGGGAAGGGCAAGAAGCCATTCACAGTGCTTGCAGAAACGGCAGAGAAGATATCATTAACCTCTTACTGAATTACGGTGCAGATGCTAACTCTTTAACGCAGCAAGAGGAGTCTCCACTCTTTCTGTTCCTCCAAAAAAGTATTAATTTAAGAAAAGCGGAAGTAATGAAGAAACTGCTCAGCCTATCGTATCCTTTGAAACTGACTGACTACAAAGGTCATCTCCCCGAAGCGCTGTACCTTCCACATTGCAAGCGACTGAAAGACAAGCTCATCCAAGTCTCTTTCGAGGTCTTGTCCTTGCAGGATATCTGCAAATTCAACATCCGGAAAATATATGGGGGAAACACGAAATGCCGGCTAAAAGGAATCATTCCAACCCGACTGTGGAATTCCATATACATTCATCAGGAGTTCTCATACGCTGCAAAAGTTTCTTTGTGAATGTGCAACACATTTCAGAAGGCCATCCGATAGGAATAGCAGAAATGGGACACCATGATGGTAACAAATAAACAAACAAAACAAGATTTGGCATGGTTTTCTGAAGCAGTCCTATTTGTCTTGAGTATTATTTCAACATTGTGCACTTAAAAACATTTCGTTGGAATAGAATATAAGTATTGTGGGAGGGAAATGTTACATTTTGAGATGCATACATTTGCATGTAGAACAGGGTTTCTTGAATATTATGCCATCACAGCAATGGCTTAATGCAACTGAAACAGCTTCCAAAGCTTAGGGTGAAGGTAGGAGCTGATATTCAAGAAGAGAAAAGAAAGGATTACTCATGTCAAAGTGTTCAACAGCCCTGGGGCCACAGAAGTTTGAGCTCAAGCAGAAAAGGGAATATTGCATAGTTTTCCATGTCTAAACCAGATGCTAATATATGTGGGAGTCCTTATTGTGCAGATCTGAATTTGCATCCATATTCTTAGTCATTTCATCATTATTATTATTAATCATCATCATAATAAATTTATTTCTTACACGCCTCTCCACTTTCATCGAGGCGGGGAACAACAAGTATAAAATACTGATTAAAAATATAGTATACATTGTTAAAACATCCTAAAAAAACATACTAAGAGCATACTCCTTTCGTCACCAGCTGAAGACCTTTTTTATTTTCTCAGTATTGTAACACCTAATTTTACTTAAATTTGAATTTTGCTGTTTTAATTCTGTATTCTAACCTAAATCAGTTTCTGCTGTGTGGTTTTATCCTGGTTGGGCTTTTTATATTGTATTTTGTATTTGTGGTTTTTAGACTGTTGGTTGTTTTATTATGCTTTTTATGGTTTTAATTTTTGTGAACCACCCAGAGAGCTTCGGCTATTGGGCGGTATAAAAATGTAATAAATAAATAAATAAATACTAAAAGCATCCTAAAATTTCACTGGATAGAATCTGGGAACAAATATCCTTTTGCAGAGAGGGGTGTGAGCTCTGTACACACCCAACAATGGTCTGAAAGGAGTACTTTACTTACTTTAATGTCCCGGTGCATGACTCTTTTACTGTGGATATAATACACTCCTTCTAGTAGCTCTTGGAAGATTTTTAATGTCCAGTAATTGTCTACATGGTGATAAGGACCTTTTTAAAAAAAAGTATTTTTTTTCAATATTTGTATAAAGACAACACTGAAACACCAGCTATGTTAACTAATGTATTCCAAAGCAATGTTAATAAGAAAATTCAAATGTTGCAGTATGGATTGCTCCTATCCAGGGTTTCTGCCAACCACAGCCCCCTTCCACTAAACAATTCTCCATAGAAAAAGACAGAGGAACCATACTGACCTATCTACAAGCATTGCTGCAGTATACAAATAAATTGTCCATGCTAGCCACAACCCAAAGAGCTACTTTAGGTACACATACAGACTTGCTTGCAAGCACTTCATAAATAATAAAAGTAATAATTTGAACAGCAAACCTCCATGTCACACCAACAAGCTGCTTTCAGAGTCAGGAGGGGGGTTCTAATGGTGTTGTCTGAGAAAACACAACCCACCTTGGACATGTAAAAATATTCACATGGCTCTTTGAATTCTGACTAGTGTTAACAACACTTAGGATGCTACCCTATGCATGTTTAGAGAGAGAAAAGTCCTATATCTCCCAGCATGGAGTTGTGGGACTTTTTCCCTATCAAAACATTCCTAGGATTGCACCCTTAGAGTCATAAGCCCATTTTTAAACAATGAAAGTGTTTAAAAATGGAAAAGAGATATATGTTTAGCCAGTGTGGTGAAGTGGCTAAAGTGTTGGACTAGGAGTTGGGAGATCTGGGTTCTAGTCTCCACTCGGCCATGAAAACCCACTGGGTGACTTTTGGTCAGTCACAGATTTTCAGTCCAACCTACCTGAGCTACTAACGTGAACAAGTTTCAGTCCTGTTTAACCAGGACACATAAAAGGATTTCTTAACACAGCGTGTAGTTTAACTATGGAATTCACTCCCATAAGATGCAGTGATGGCTGCCAACCTGGATGGCTTTAAAAGAGAATTACGCACATTCGTGAAGCATAAGGCTATCAATTGCTGCTAGTAATGATAGTTGCATCACACTATGCCAGTGTGGTGTAGTGGCTAAAGTGTTGGACTGGGAGTCGGGAGATCCGGGTTCTAATCCCCACTCGGCCATGGAAACCCACTGGGTGACTTTGGGCCAGTCACAGACTCTCAGCCCAACCTACCTCACAGGGTTGTTGTTGTGAGGTTAAAATGGAGAGGAGGAGGATTATGTATGCCGCCTTGGGTTCCTTGGAGGGAAAAAAGATGGGATATAAATGCAACAAATAAATAAATATGTTTAGGAAGGAGTCCCAGTTGTTAGGACTTGTTGTAACAGTATGTAATGAGTGATTCCCTGAATGCAACTTCGCCCCTCTATTTCTAAGTAAGATGCAACATAACTTTAATTCTCTTTTTGTAAAAGATTTGCCTTTCCCAATGACAAACTATTGCTACAGCCAAGCTGTCATGCTATAATGGATAGGATTTAATCTAATTTGTTAAGGTTTTTTTTTGAAAAAAAGTAGATTGTACTAGGTCGGTACATAGGCAACTGCCTTATACAGAGTCGGACATTGGATCTTCTAACTCGATATTGTCGACACCAGGGGCAGGCAACTTGGTGTCTTCCAGACGTTTTGGACTACAACTCCCATAATCTCTGATCATGCCGCCTGTGAAAACATCTCAACGCCATCAGGGTGCCAACCCTTGGTCTAAATGGACTAGCGGTTGCTCTCTAGCATTTCAAAGAGGAGCCTTTACCTAGAGGTGCCAGGACTGAACCTGAAACCTGCTGTATGCAAAGAATTTGCCCTATTATTATTATTATTATTATTATTATTATTATTATTATTTGTATTTATATCCCACCTTTTTCCCAGTACTGGGACTCAAGGAGGTTTACAAAACTAAAGCATGTACAATTAAAACATATAACCTCCAAGTTAGATTACTGCAATGCACTCTACGTAGGGCTGCCTTTGAAGACGGTTCGGAAGCTGTAGCTCGTGCAAAACGCAGCGGCCAGATTGATTTCGGGAACCAGAAGGTTCGACCATATAACACCTGCTCTGGTCTGCTTGCACTGGCTGCCTGTATGTTTCCGAGCCCAATTCAAGGTGCTGGTTTTGACATATAAAGCCTTACACGGCTTGGGACCACAATACCTGATGGAACGCCTCTCCCGACGTGAATATACCCGGTCACTACGTTCAACATCTAAGGTCCTCCTCCGGGTGCCTACTCCGAGAGAGGCTCGGAGTGTGGCAACGAGGGACAGGGCCTTTTCGGTGGTGGCCCCCAGACTATGGAACGATCTCCCTGACGAGGCTCGCCTGTCACCAACGCTGCTATCTTTCTGGCGCCAGGTTAAGACTTTCTTCTTTGCCCAGGCATATGGCGGCACATCTTAATCACCACATGTTTAGTTTTTTTAATGGTTTTTAATGCTTTATGTGTGTATGTTCTGTGTTTTAGAATTTTAAATTTTGTATACTCGTTTTTATCTTAATTTTAGAATTTCTGTAAACCGCCCAGAGAGCCCTGGCTATGGGAGCGGTATATAAGTGCAATAAATAAATAATAAATATAAATTTCAAAAGTTAAAATAGAATTAAACCTACAGTAAAACTGAAAGCATATTAAAAATGTTAAAAACTGTAACAGGTTAAAATCCGATACATTAACACAAGTCCAGCATAGTTCCAAAAGCCTGCTGAAACAAGGAAGTTTTTGCCTGCCTCCGAAACTGTAGCACTGAGGGAGCCAGCCTAGCCTCCCTGGGAAGGGAGTTCCAGAGTCTTGGAGCAGCCACTGAGAAGGCCCTCTCCTGCGTTCCCACTAGGCGTGCCTGGGATGTTGGTGGGACTGAGAGAAAGGCCTCCCCAGAAGATTTCAGAGCACAGGCCTACTGCTGAGCTGCAACACCTTCATGCAGTGCAACATGAAAACTCTCCTTCCCTCCACAAAGGGATGGGACAGGTATGCTGTCGTGATGGGCAAGGCCACCAACTCGCTCATGAATTTGTGGCGGCCTGGTTATCAGGAGCAAACATCTTGCAGCTTTGAAATGCTGGCTAAGATTTAAGAATGCCATAGGGCCCCAGATATGCAGGGGCTGCCTTGCCCAGCTTTTATTTTTACAAAAATATTTCCTCTCCCCACCATGATCTGTAGTTTCCTATGTTAAAAAATAAAAAAAGTTTAAAGCTTACTGGAAGCATCATCTGCTCTGAAACATATTCCGTTTCGGTCGGCAATCCAGTCCCACAATGAGATTTCACACAGTTGCATCTGTATGTGAAGCATTAGATGATACTCCACCTGAGAAAAAAGTATCAGCACATGCTTTTTCAGTATGCTAGAAGGAATGCATACACACACACACTTTAGCACATGATGTGCATTTTAGCAAAAGTTAAGCACAACACCTTCTAAAAAGAAAAATATGAAAAAGATTCTATCCATTTCTACTATGTCTCTTCATCTCCAAAAAGCAGGAACAACCTGACCCCAGAGTCATTACATTTTAGGTGACAAGGATATATATTTTTATTCTTACTCCCTAGTATAGCAAAGAACAGGGGTAAATATAAAACCTGACGTGTATCTTCAAGAAATAAACCTCCTGGGGCAAGTATGCAAACAGTACCCAAGAAACCCGAGAGAGGCACCCTGCCCAAGGAAAATACATCCAAAGACAAGATTTCCTAGAAGGGTATGCATTAAGACAGCCATCTCCCAACCTGGAGCCCTCCAGAGGTTTTCAACTACACCTCCACAATCCACCCTAGCCAGCATGGAAAATGGGTATGGATGATGGGAATTGTAGTCCAAAAGAACTGGAGGACATCAGCTTGGATAAGAATGCATTAAGAGGAGACACCGACTACCCCATAATCAACGTTTACATTGTTGTTGCACAAACAATGCATTTCACTGAACCGCTGCAAGCAGTTACAGGTACGATTAAATCTATTCCCAATAAAATCAGATTCCGACACTGCCATCCTATACATGTCTACTCAGGAGCAAGTCTCGTTGAGTTCAAAGGGCCTTACTGCCTTGCTACATGGGTACAGGATTGCAAGACACAACCTAAATGCCCTTATTTGAAGTAGGTCAATTAAGCTCAGTAGCTTATCTGCGTATTATTATTATTGTTGTTGTTGTTGGCCTTTTGTCCAATGCTGGGCCTCTCGCAGCATTACAAAATTTAAAACATATACATTTAAAACCTATGAATAGAAATATACAAAAGTTAAAAATGTATTAAATATATTCCAATATTAAAAAAATTAAAAGGAGAGTTTTAAAAGTTCTTGGCACAGACAGAGGTCCCAATTATTTGCCAAAGGCCTGCCGAAGCAAAACAGTCTTTGCCTGCCTCTGAAAGCACATCAAGGAGGGAGCCAGTCTAGCTTCCCTGGGAAGGGAGTTCCAGAGCACTGGAGCAGCCACCGAGAAGGCCCTCTCCCATGTTCCCAACAAGTGCGCCTTTGAAGATGGTGGGACTGAGAGAAGGGCTTTCCCTGAAGATCTTAAAGCACGGGCAGGCTTGTAAGGGAGATAAACACTTTTACGGTGAAAGTATAAGATATAATACTGCATACAGGTATAAAACATTTTCATCCCATCCCACTGAAATTCATATTATTTTCATCAGCCTTGGTTTCAACTCATGTCACTGACTCAAAGTAATTGTTGACTCCTGCATAAGTTCAGCATTCCTCAAGCTTCAGAAGGCTTCACACACACACACTTCACACAAAGTTCACCCTCTCTCCTGCTTGAATGAAACAACTCCAAGAGCTCTCTTTTGAAAATTAAGAGATACGTAGGATCCATTCTGCTACATAAAGTGCTTAAAGTTGCACACGTATCGGAGACTAATCAAATATATTTAAAATGAATTTGCAGGTACCTCACATTGGCCATGCAGAGATACCCCCTTCTGGGAGTGCTCTTCATCGCTCCAAGAGTCATTTGTGTTAATGTTGCGTCTATCCTGATTGCGATGAGATGCAATGGATGGATGATTTTCATTGTATCTCGACCCACTGCCTGTGCCATTCCTAGAGCGGCTGCCTTGCGACTCAACAGGTAGTGAACAGGCATTCATTTTGTTTCCTTTGCAACCTCTGTCAACAGAATCTTCAGGGGTGGATTCAGCAAAGATAATGGAACTGCTGTCTTCCATGTCTTCAACAGAGCACTGATCTCTGCAAGAAATGTAAGGGCCGGCCCAAAGAATGGTGAGCAGAAGCAAAAATAGCTGCTAGCACTGTTCCTCAGATGCTGGTGCCAGAAGTTATTTATTTTTTCATTTCATTTCTATACCAACAAATAGCCAAAGCTCTCTGGGCGGTTCACAAAATTAAAACCATAAGAACAGCATAAAATATAATATGCAAGCTTAAAACTGCAATACAAACGTAGAACCAGATTAAAACCAAGCAGCAATGCAGAGATTTAAAATGCAGATTTGAAATGCAGATTTGAAACAGCAGAGTTAAAAGACTAGGATAGTAAATGGATAAAGTACTGGGGAAATTAAAAGGGCTTCACCTGGCGCCGAAAGGAGTACAACGTAGGTGCCAGGCGAACTTCTCTGGGGAGCTCATTCCACAGCCGGGGTGCCACAGCAGAACGTGCACAAGAATATAGCACAAAGTGTAATGCCAGAGCTTGCGTTCATACCCTCTATTTCTGAGGTTAATGTGTGAGTGCCGCTGGTTATGTAGCCAAAATGGCATCACCCAGATACAAACGGAGACAGAGCACATGCTTTGCATGTAGAAGGCCCCAGGTTCAATCCCCGGATTCTCCGGGTAGGGCAAGGAAAGAATCCTCCCTGAAACCCTGGACAGCCTTTGCTGCCAGCCAGTGTTGACAAAACTGGGCTAGATGGACCAAGGTCTGACTCAATATAAGGCAGATTCCTATGTTCCTATGTCAGCAAGCTTCAGGAACCCCAAGGTATGTGTGTGTGTGTGGGGGGGAATTAGGAAAAAAAACCTAAGGAGTGTAAAGCATTCCCCAAAGGCTCAATGAGGACTGAGCATACCTTTTGCTCATGGAGTGTTGACTGACGTGTGTGTGTGTTGGGGAGGAAGACTAGGTAGGAAGGGGAATTGAATGGAGTATTTTGGAGGGTGTGATGGTTGGCTGGCTGGCTGAAACAGAGAACAGAGGTATTACACAGTGCAACATTTTTTTTACAGGGCCCACTTGTCAAACTTTACAGCAGTCCTCATCCCTGGACAAGGATTTACACAAATTAAAACAAAATAGGTGAAAATTGGTTTCACTGGACCCACTAGCTAATTGTAAGATTACAGTTAGTTATGGGATCACTAGTCATGGAACACTACTCTCATGCCTGCCAAAAGTGGAGAAAGCAGCGTTTTCTGGGAATACTTACTAGGGAATATTTAATAAGAATCCAGTGGCTCCAACTGAAAGCGTACTTTTCTCCCCAAGAAGAAAGAAAGCGTTCAAACCACGCTAGAAATCATTTGAGATCCTGAAACCTCTTTTTCAACAGACTGCGTTTTTCAAACTGAATCGCTTTGTTCAATTCATATTATCAGCTACCTGCTAGACTAACCATTGTTAGAAGCTCCATAAGGTAGAAATATCCTGCAATGAGATGGCCTGGAAGTTCTATCCTAGTCTTTCAAAAGCTGTGTAAAAGTAAATAAATATATTGGACCCAATCCAGGGAAACTGAGTTGTGCTAAAGTCTCATTGAAATCCATGGGGCTTTAAGTCGTGGTGACTACCTTTCCTGTTGATTCCAGTGGGACTTACACACAGCTAAATGTTATCTGGATTGGGGTCACAAAGCATGCTGTGATACATGTTTGAGCTTTGCCATCATTTTTGTTGCTGCTCTCACTGAGGTTTGAAGAAGCTAACTGGTACACTCCACACCTCTCATAACATGTACACGGTTATAACTTTCAACTAATGGAAGTGAGAAAGAGTACCTGATCTTTAGAAGGTACCACACTGAGGCCTGTAAAGGCACAGACTCTTTTGTGGGACTTCAAACAGACCACAACATAGAAAACCTTTACGTTGAATACATTTTAAAATAGCTGGTCAAGGAAACATTTGCTAGCCATTGAGAATAAGGTGATATAATATTCTTCCTCAACTTGATAAAAGGAAAAGCAATGGAAAAGATTAAATATATATATATATATATATATATATATATATATATATATATACACATATATATATACATACATACATACATACATACTACTTGGTATTAGAAAAGATCCCTACTGTAAAATAAAACCAATCCTTCATATTTGGGGTTATTCTTTGGGAAAGACCGAAGGAGTGTTCTTGTTGAATACATACTCGGAATATTCTTGCCCAGAAGACATTTTGAGTGACGGCAAATTCAGGTTTGTCTCATCTACAATTGAATGAAGAGAAACATGGCATTTTATAAAGATAGACTGATCTGTGTCATTGGATAATTGTAAAATTATACCTTACATTTTAAGTTATTCCGCTTAAATATGTAAGGCTTGACTTCTGCAATGCGCTCTACATAGGGCTACCTTTGTGCCTAGTCCGCAAACTTCAACTAGTTCAAAATATGGCAGCCAGGTTGGTCACTGGAACATCTAGGAGTGATCACATCACACCAGTCCTAAAATCTCTTCACTGGCTGCCAATTAGTTTCTGGGCGAAGTATAAAGTGTTAGTTATCACCTTTAAAGCCCTACATGGTTTGGGTCCTGTCCCGCACACTCAGGTCCTCTGGGAAGAATCTACTTCAGTCAACCAAAATTAGGCTGACAAGTATTACTCAGAGGACCTTCTCTTCTGCTACTCCCAGACTATGGAATGGTCTGCCGGAGGAGACTCATCAACTTAACAGTTTTTAAGCATTCAAGAAAGCTATAAAGACTGACCTCTTCCGGCAGGCCTAGCCAGTGGAATTTTAAGATGTTTTAAAAATGTTTTTAGGATGTTTTTTAGGATGTTTTTAACAATGTATTATGTTTTAATTGAGTATTATGTATTTTTTTGTTAATTGTTGTTCCCCACCTCAATCAAAATGGAAAGGCAGGCAAGAATTATTATTATTATTATTATTATTATTATTATTGCCACAACAGCACCTTTTCGGCATGCTGGCTGAACATGTTCTATCCAAGCAGTGTGGTATCCCACAATATTAGGGTGCTGCAGTCCGGCCAACACTTTAACTTCCCGTAATACCTACAAAGAGACCAAAGAGACATCAATAATATCATTAGATAAGACCATGTCTATTCGATTTCAGATAGCTGAGGAACACTTTGCCTGAAATAAAATTGAAGGTGAGCTTCATCATTACACCCCCACAAAAAAGAAGTGTAATTCTTGAAGTCAGGGCTCATAGCTCAGTGGTAGAGCATATGTTTCATATGCAGAAGGTTCCAGGTTTAATGCTCAACACTGGCCCCGTTCAGAAGACACCTTAAACCACAGCTTTAACCATGGTGGTTAAGCCAGAAAATCAGGCTGGGTTCAGAAGACACTTTAAATCATGGGGGGTTTTTTGCCTAAGGCAAAAAACTTTATGCATCTTGGTTAAAGCCATGGTTTAAGGTGTCTTCTGAACCCGGCCTGGCTTTCTGGCTTAACCACCATGGTAAAAGTCGTGGTTTAAGCTGACTTCTGAATGGGGCCAATGTCGGGCAAAAGGTGATTCTAGTCAGAGTAGAAAATACTAAGCTAGATGAAGAAATTAGCCCAACCTGGTGTAGGTGTAAGGCAGTGTCCCAAAAGTTTCCTTTTAAGTTTAGAGCATGTGAGAACAAGAACTACTTGCCCTCAGCACATCCCCTGCATACCCTTTTAGTGCAAAATTCACAGAACTGAATCACAACCCATCATAAAATATCACTCTGGAACTGTGTTTTTTTTAAGACAATTATAACTTTAAAATAATTGTTGCGGTGGGGTGAGGAACGTATGAAAGTAGGTACTACATCAACCGCTCATATTATAATACAAACAAGAAATCAATACAGAGGAACATTAGAATCATATAATGAAATATCAAGGTTTCTACTCACTATCATGACATAATCGCTTTCCTTTAACATTAAAGATCATATCAGAAAACAGCTACAATGAGTCATGAATCTCCACAGGGCAAACACACCTGAATAGATGTAAAATAAATGCATACCCTCATACAATCTCTTTTGGTAGCCTTCTTAATAAGAATTTTTTTAATCGCGTAGAACTGACCATCTAGCTTGTTTCTGACCTGAAAGTAAATTGTCAACATGTCAGTTAGGTATAACAGAAATGCAGATCAGGGGTTATCAAATGACAACCCACATGCAGCATCCATCCTGCAAGAAAATCGTATCTGGCCACTGTATTGCACAGTGATTCCCTGACTACAAATATAACCCACCAGGCTCGGAAAAGAGGGAAGAACAACACCGGAATGGAAGAGAAGGTAAGGCCAACTTCAGTCAGAGCAGAGGTCGTTAGCTCAGTCTTCTGCCTTTACATCATCCACCCTGAGCCCCAAATATTATTAAAGCTGGGGATTGATCCAGTTCCAGAAATGGGACTGCCAGCCAATACAAATCATAACGCACTTGCAGCCCATTTCTGGGCCCCACTGCAAGTGCTTTTATTAACCTAAAATGCCCCAAACAGTTTGGGACCAGGTTATCTGAAAGATTGTCTCCTTCCATATATACCTGCCCCAAGTCCCCAAGATCATCCTCACAGGCCCTTCTCCAGAGGCCCCCACCAAATGTGGCAACTAAGTGGCAATTAAGGAGAGAGCCTTTTTGGTTGTGGCACCCGTTTCGGAATGCCTCCCTAGAGAGGCTTCCCGGGTGCCTATGTTGTGGTCTTTTTGGCATCAGGTGAAGATCTGTTTATTTTCTTCTTAGCTCTTCAGTTTAAAAAAACTTGTTAGTGCATTTTTAGACCTTTGCGTTGCGGCTGGCTTTTACCTTGGTTACTACTGTGGTTTTATTCTGTTTTAAATTCGTGCTTTTTATATTGTGTTTTACTATGTTACTGTATTTTAAGGTTTTACATTTTGTTTTGTAAAACACCCAGAGCACTTCAGCTAATGCATGGTATACACATGTAATAAATGAAATAATGAATAGTAAATATTTTGACGATGGAGGCTGGAGGTCTACCTATAACTCATGTCTTTTACAGTCCTTTTCTAGAGAATATGTTCAATCTGTTATTTTAAGAGCATAAAGAAGCACCACAAATCTATATACATCTTCACAGAAGTAAGTCCCACTGAGTTTAATGAGACTTACTGTCAAATAATTCAGAAAAGAGCTGCAACCTTATTTACTTTCCATTCCAATTTAAACAATTATTACAAAGCTGCTGATATAGAAGAAAAATACCTTGTATACTGTTCCGTACCCTCCTTTTCCTAGCTTCGACACCTCATCAAATTCATTAACATAGCGAGACGTCTGTGCTTCAAAGAGAACTTCATTTTCCCTATTTTGTTTTTAGAAAACGAGTATGTTATCAATTGTAACAACGACGTTAGTAAATGCACTACAAATATAGAAGAATTCGAATCACCAAATGTATGCCCAGGGGCTCATTTTGAATGTTCAACTGGTAGGAAGTAGACTTGCCCAAGTGCCATCCTCCAGATGTGTGGCAACTAACACATCTGGAGGGCAACAGATTGGGAAAGATTGGATTTAAGTTAAAGCACCTCCTCTACCCTCCCCCCAAGCTTTCAATCATGCTCTCCAAGACTGCTTTCCCGATGGTTTTTTTCTTAATGAAAAGCAATTTCATGTTGCCCCCCCCCAAAAATCCAGGCAGTACTACAAAGTGACTCAACCCAGAAAGCACCTAGTCAAATTTTGTAAGGGACAGAAACATTGATTCAAAATTAGAAGTAGAGAAACAGATCCTACTTTTTCAATACGTTAACACCACTCTAATTGTAGCAGTACTGAAGAGCCATAAACATAGTGACAAAGTTTTGTTACACCCTAAAAGCACCTTTCAATGCAAGATAAAAACAGATTTGCCAGAGACAACAAAGGTCTTTAACCATTATTCACAATGGTTAAAGCTGTGGTTTAAGGTGTCTTCTGAACAGGGCCAAACACTAACCACTGTATAGACAGATTAGTAAAGCCTCAGGTATCTACATGTAGACAATGGCCTGGTTCAGACAACACGCTAAACCATGCTGCTTAACCACAAAATGGTTAAAGGAATGCAATGCATTCCATTAAGCATTTTGTGGTTAAGCAGCATGGTTTAGTGTGTTGTCTGAACCAGGCCAATGAGAGCTGAAAAGTAGGAAGTTTTGCAAGATTGGTCAGGGGCTCTGCCCACAGTCGGGATCCCCTACCTTTCTAAAAGTAAAATAAAAAACCAGCATCAGTGAGAACATGCCAGGATCAAGCTTTCTCCCCGCCACCCCAGATATTGGCTTGTTCTCAAGTCAAGCAATAACCACAGTTTTAAACAAACCACAGTTTCCTGAATTCAGACATCATGGGAAACTACATATAGTTTAAAATTGAACGCAGAATCTTTCAAACTCCTCTTCTGATTCCCAAGGCTTGCTGTGGCTTGTTAGATGGCTTTAAAATGTTATTTAGCTAATCTGATACTAATTAGCATTTTATATTTGTAATACAGAGACCTTTTGCAACAATGCTAAATGTATCTACTGATTAGCCTCCAATTGAGCTCAATGAAACCTATTCTGAGTCAGCATACCAACATGCACTGCCCAAGTTGCAATTGGTTTAAACATGTGTTATAGAGCTTCAAAAACGTACCTCTTTGTATAAGAATCGCCTTTACCCAACTCCTACAAAAAACAAAACACCATTTTATGACTCTTGACTCAATCATGGATCCAGTGTCCAAATATGCTAACTAGTACAACATGTTCAAAAAGCAGCTAGGCTGACAGGTATCACCCGGAGGACCTTCTCTTCTGCTGCTCCCAGACTGTGGAACGGCCTGCCAGAGGAGATCTGTCAACTTAATAGGCTTTTAGTATTTAAGAAAGCTATAAAGACTGATCTCTTCTGGCAGGCCTATCCTGTGGAATTTTAGGATGCTTTTAGAATGCTTTTAGAATTCTTTTAGAATGCTTTTAGGATGCTTTTAGAATAAGGGAATTAGTATTCCCTTATTTAGTAAAACTAAATTGAATCCCAAGACAGAAAATTTAGCAGCGTTCAGTGGCATTTGTCTATTTTTATTGTATTTACATAGTACTTTCTAATTAGAGCACTTCACATACACTGTCCTGATTTGCATGACGCAGCAGCCCACTGTGGTTTTATTTACCTGTAGGGATCATAGAATCATAAACTAGTAGAGTTGGAAGGGGCCTATAAGGCCATCGAGTCCAACCCCCTGCTCAATGCAGGAATCCACCTCAAAGCATCCCTGACAGATGGTTGTCCAGCTGCCTCTTGAAGGCCTCTAGTGTGGGAGAACCCACAACCTCCCTAGGTAACTGTTTTCATTGTCATACTGCTCTAACAGTCAGGAAGTTTTTCCTGATGTCCAGCCGGAATCTGGCTTCCTGTAACTTGTGTTGTGCCGAGCGCCCACGGGCACCATTTTTGCATGGCTTGCAAACCCAGGCGGCAGGGCTTGTTTGTGGGTTAGACAACCCTCAAATAACCCATGGCTCATTTTAAGGTTATTTGGGGGGTTGTCTAACCTTCAAACAACCCTCAAACAATCCCTGCTGCCTGAATTTGCACAACATGACAAGCCACAGCAAGCTGGGCACCCAGCACAATTCAACAGCTCACGTAGGTAAATTAAGCCATGGTGGGCTGTCATGACATGTGAACAGCCCCATCAGCTTGGATACGGCAGAGCCCTAGTACGTGTGTAAGATATTCCTGCTCACCGGGGTAGGAAGGTGGGGATCTCCAATGTATCTCTAGTGTCCTCCAGTTCCTCCTCCTCCTCATAGCTATAGGCCCAGGGCTGCATCAAACAGTGTTCCATAGGGTCCCCCAACCCTTTTATGCTAGTGTTCGGAAGTAGAGAGAAAGGGTGAGAATAATTAAACCTACCTCTTTGAGGATCTTTTCATTAGTTGCTTTCATTAATGCAGCAATGGCCCGGTTATGTTGTAGTCTTAGGCTACTGAATTCTTCGCAGACAGCAAAATCAGAAAGCAAGTGCATTTGAGTAAACATCTTACACAGCACTGTAAGAAATGGAGGAATGGGAGGGAAATATTTTAAAAGAAATTGAGAACTGACCTTTAGACCACACTAATATTAAAAACTGCATTATTTTTAATGACCCATTTCTGCTAAAGCGTTTGCATTTTCAACACCCACATTCTTATTAACTATCTTCCAGAAAAATATTAAAATTAAGCTAACTTAGTGCCATTCTTCAGTTTTATCACTGTATTTATTTTACTGAGAAATGTATAAGTCGCCTTTTGATACAAATAAGACCCCTGAGGCAACTAAGGAGTTCAATCCTATGCATGTTTGACAGAAGTAAATCCAACTCCAAGCATTCCCTGGCCAGCAGGGGGCTAGCTCAATAATCCCAGAGTGCAGGACATGGAATAATGGGCTCAAGTTACAGGAAGCCAGATTCCAGCTGGACATCAGGAAAAACTTCCTGACTGTTAGAGCAGTATGACAATGGAACCAATTGCCTAGGGAGGTCGTGGGCTCTCCCACACTTGAGGCATTCAAGATACAGCTGGACAACCATCCGTCAGGTATGCTTTAAGGTAGATTCCTGCAATGAGCAGGGGGTTGGACTTTATAGCCTTATAGGCCTCTTCCAACTCTATAATTCTATGAGTTGTAGGACTCATTTGGTCTAAACATGCATAGGATTGCACCCTTACAGTTAAAGCTCTCATACTCTTTGGGAACTGACCTGCACCACCCTACCATGTAAGATCAAGACACACTCTTACTAACATTGGAACAAACGTCTTGAACGCAAGGGATCTTGTGCATACACATGGCAAAGATGTTGTAGCAGAGAAACAAGCAGGAGCTGGGTGGCAAATGAAGATGTAATATCCTTTATCTTTTGAGAACCATTTGCACCTCGAAGCTCTGCAGGCCAATCCGAATCTGAAAAGCAATGGGCAGAAATTAAAGATTCGGTAACTATTTTCTTGAACAGATGTAAACCTTCCGAAATTAAAAATCAATGATCCCGTTAGTTATCTAAGTTGTCTGTCCTACACAATATCAGTGCTAGACACTGTTCTACTATGGCTCAGTTCAGAAACGCAGTGGGAAAACTCCACCCAACAGTTGAGTTTGTAGGGGGTACTCCCTACACAACATGTTCTAACTCCAACGTTGTGTGACTGTGGGCTATCGTGGAGTTCAGTAAAAGGCAACGTGAAGTTTGATTGATAGTTCCTCCACCCTGTCTCCTCACCCAGTCCTCCTGATGGTATCCCATCAGCCATTGCTGCAAATAAATAAATAAATCCCGGAGTCTCTCCTGGAGTGGCACGTGCTCCTTTCGCCACTCTTGCCAGGGAACTCTGTAGCCAGTGGGAAAAGTCCACTCAACGCTACAGGAAACTCCACTGTGCCCTCCATACAACACTCAACACAACAGTTGTACAGGAACACTCTTCTGCACAGTGTGGATATTCAACATGGAGTGTTTTCTATAAAAACTCCACTGTGGGGTGGAGTTTTCTCTCCGGACAACACATTTCTCAACGGTGGTATAAAAACTCCACTGTGGAGTTCTAAAACCACCATTGAAAAATGTGTTGTCTGAACTGATCCTATATCTGATTCCCAGATATAGTTAAAACAGTATGTTAAGATACTTGTAGATAAAACAAATGCTTTGTTGCGCCTCCATGTCAAAAAATTCCTTGCATGTGAAACGAAAGCGTATAAATGAGAATGGTTCCAGCCCAGCCTACTCCGATGTGCTGGCTTTCCTTCAGCAGTAAATGATTGACACAGGAAAGCATTCAAATATGTCCTTCCCCTCCTGTATTTTGTACAGCACCAACAGAATTGTACCACGTACTTGAATCAGAGTTTACTGAACACAGCTTATTTACTGCTACTACTGAACCTCAACAGTTATTTATTTCTAGGATTTATTTGGAGACATTACAATTAAAAGACATTCAATAAAAAGCAGCATAACAAAACAGTCATTTAAAAGTTAGAAGCAGCAGAAGCTAAATCAGGTATCGCCAAGGTCTAAAACCATCGGCGCTAAAACTACTGAAAAACATAGCAAAGCAGCAGAAATATACACAGGATTAAAAGGCCGGAGAGAATAAAAAGTTCTTTAACTGGTGCTGAAAAGACAAACGAGTGGCACGAGGTAGGGAGGATATTCTGTAACTCCCAAGTAGCCACCGAACATATTTCGAGGCAAATCAGAACAGGACTTCTGATGACAATCTTAGTGTTTGGCTAGGAATATACGAGGAAAAGGTTCTCTTTCAGATACTGGCCTAGTTTGAACACAATGGTAACCCAGGTTTTTTTAAGAACCATACATTAGAGCAGCCTTCCTCAACCTGGGGCGCTCCAGATGTGTTGGACTGCACCTCCCAGAATGCCCCAGCCAGCCGAGCTGGCTGGGGCATTCTGGGAGTTGTAGTCCAACACATCTGAAGCGCCCCAGGTTGAGGAAGGCTGCATTAGAGTGAACAAAGCTAGTGTTTTAATACACAGAGCTCAATTGCTCCTGCTTTGTTCCTCCTGCCAAGGCGAGCAGGTAAATAAGCCAGGGGTGGGTTGTTTAGTGTAACATCTGAACTTGAAACTCTCTCCTCTGACAAGCCAGAACAGGAACCCAGCACTCTGGGTTACCGTTGGTGTGAACCGGAAGCCTGGAGTCCTGAAGAGCTTTATAGGTTAACACCACCATTTTTAATTAATTAGGTTCTGTAGAGCGCAGAGAAATGAGTCACAGTCCCTGGCCAAAGGGCCTACTATTTGCATTAGACAGATAAAACCAGGAAGACAGGCTGGGCTGACAAACAGATATAAAAGAAGAGATTAAAGACTGCAGGAATAGGCAAGATGAAACTGGAATGGTTTAGTGTGTCACCTACTTCTCACTAACAGTAAATACACCAGCCCATCAGCCCCAATCAGCATGGCCAATGGTCAAGGATAGTGGGAGCTGTAGTCCAAAACATCTTGAAGCCACCAGGTTGGAAAAGACTAGCCTACTGATATTGTGTGTCTTTTCTCGCTTTGCATCAGTATAATGAAGCTGCTTTTAAATTAGCATAACCATGGACTTACAGAGAGCATGGTTTGCATCAGTGTAGAGGAAAGGAAGCTGATGCAATTATAAAGTACCCGGAGAAAAAGTCACGAGATGGTTTAGAGGGAATGATGAAACTGCCCCCTAACTGGTCTGCCTCAAGGTGAAGAAGAGTGATGCAAATTCATTCCTCAGTTCTTAACACATGACTGTTCTACCTTCACTAACTACAATATTGGTTTACAAGGTCAATATTTCTGGAATGGGAGAAGGGAGTGAAAGCAGAAAATATTCCCAACAGCAGGGGAACTACTGAATTCTGCTACTTAATCATATATATATATATATATATATATATTTCTGAAAACACCAGATAAAAAGGATTCAAATGCCCAATATGTGCTCAGCACCTCCTGCATGTTATGACATCCTACTCCTTGGCAGGTTGCTTTAATTGCATAGCCCTTGGCAAAGTCTTGTCTATCATGCCATTAAAATCACCCTAGCAGCTAAGAAATATGTGACAAGTCTCTTGAGAGGGCAGAAATGCTCTTGCTTGTCTATTATTTAGAAAGGGAGATTGTTTTTTCAACCAGACCCAGAATAATAGCATTTATCTCTCTCTGTATATTTAAAATCTCTGTCCAGAAATCCTGAACCAAGGGACAATCCAGCCAGTGCTAAATTTGTTTGTTTATTGTTGTTTTACTAGCAGGGAGTTTTTTTTCTTCTTCTTCTTTTAAAACATAGGGGAGCGTGAAATAAAAAAGATATCGCCTAAAGCTGCAAAACCCATTGTGGCAAAAGCTTTCCCTATCATCCTTGCTTGAGAATAAGTCCCAAGTGAACCTACTTCATACACACAGGTAAGCTGTTAAGTCTCTTTTGCAATGGGAGGCGGAGAAGAAGGAAATCATGGCACCAATTAGCCTCTATTAGGGGCAACAATGAGCAAATTACACTTTATTATATGTAATTTGCCCCCCACCTTCCTCCCTATCCCATCTGTTGGCTCTCCTGTGTCGAATTTTAGATTGCAAGTCCCTCGGGGCAGAGACCCTCGGGGAAGCAACCATGCACGTTGATGTCACTCTATACCCTTTATCTAAAAGTTACTAGTCTCCTTTTCACCTGAGGCAACCTGCAGAATATTGCAAACATACAGAAACACAATTAAAATCCGGAATCCTTTTTTAAAAAGATGATGATGATGATGATGATGATGATAAATAACAACCACAACCACCTGCAATCCTAAACTTGTTTGCTAGGAAACAAATCCTATAGAAATCAACGGAACTTACTTCAGAGGAGACCTACTTGGGATGGGGCTGTGCACGTCTCCCCTTTTCCACCCCCCACATACAGAGGAGGGGAAGGGGGGTCTCTTATCGCCTTTCCCCTTCTCAAGCCCCCCCCGGCCCCCCCATAACGCACCGTCGAACTGCGGCTCCGACCCCTCGTCGTCAAGGAACTCGATAGCTGGAGGCGGTTCGGTCCCCGGCGGCCCATGTTGGCCCTTGGCGCCTGTGTTTCCTCGCCACATGGCCGCGCTTTCCCCCACGCCGTCTGCGACTCAGTTTGAGGGTTTCACTCCGAAGGCCGGACAAGCCGTAACCAGGGGAAGAGGAGGAGAAAGAACGGGGGCGGAACGGCCTGCCTCGCTCCCTTTCACCAGGCCCGAGCCTGGCCCAGCGGCGCCCCCTGGCTCCGTCTGAGGAGACAGGCCAAAACGATGCCTTCCGTAAGAAGAGCCTGGCTGGATTGGTGAAAAGTAGACCTATTGTAGGTGACCATATGGAAAGGAGGACAGAGCTCCTGCGTCTTTAACAGTTGCGTAGAAAAGGGAATTTCAGCAGGTGCCGTTTGTAGGCATGCTGCTGCATGCAGCACCTGGTGAAAGCCTGTCTTCATCACAACAGTTAACATTGCAGGAGCCCTGCCCTCTTGGCCAGATACAAAAGAGGGCAGGGCTCCTACAACTTTAACTGTTGTGATGAAGAGGGAATTTCACCAGGTGCTGCATGCCTACAAATGACACCTGCTGAAATTCACTTTTCTACGCAACGGTTAAAGACTCAGGAGCTCTGTCCTCTTTTCCATATGGTATCCCTACCTATTGAAATAAATGGGATTAAAGTGGCTGGTTGGCCACTGTGGAAAGTGCTGGCCCAGATGGACCCTTGGTCTGACCCAGCATGGCTCTTCTTATGACTGAAGTCCCATTAATTGTAATGGGTCTACTCTAAGTAGGACTTACTTATTTTATTTGTTTATATTTTTTACATTTATATCCCACCTTCTTTCCTCCAAGGAACTCAAGGCGGCATACATAATCCTCCTCCTCTCCACTTTATCCTCACAACAACCCTGTGAGGTAGGTTGGGCTGAGAGTCTGTGACTGGCCCAAAGTCACCCAGTGGGTTCCCATGGCCGAGTGGAGACTAGAACCCGGATCTCTTGACTCCCAGTCCAACACCTTAGCCACTACACCACACTTATGTTGGATTTTACCCCAAGGGTCCAGCTACTCCAGTATTTCTTTATTTTTCAGGACTGGCAAACTATTTTGTTTTGCTTTAACCTATCAGGAATGTAGAAGTAATTGTAAAACATGGACTGGCAGTAAAAAAGAAAGGACAAGAGAATTTTGCAGTTTCCATGTCTCCGATTCCTATGGGAATGCGCACATTAAAAATACCAATGAGAAACAATGTTAAACATACTGTAATGAGAAATACTAGGTGTAAATACTCCCAAAGTCCTCTAAACCAGCTAAAACAATAAAGGCATTACTACTGTTAAAAGGTGTGTGTGTGTGTTTTTTAAAATCTGTTACTATACCTTAAAGTACAATCCTATATATGACTACTCTCAGGTATGTTGCAGACTTAAAGTCCTGATTGTGAATTTTTGGATCTTCATCCTTCAGCCAACAAAGAAAAGATGGCCACTGATGTGTGTGCATGTTTCCAAGCAAGTCTAAGACAAGCAGTACTTTACTCAGTAGACATCTGTGTCAAGCTAATGGGGGCATCCGTTTCTGTAAGCCCTGGAGAGTCTAGGGACTAGCTGGTACCAAACTGAGAGATGACTAATTAGGACATATCTTTTGCAGGTCCCAGTAATTGAACACTACGGCTAATGGCTTGTATCTTTTCATGACCTATTATAGAAATTCAGTATGGATATTCCTGTTCACCTTGATGTTTTCAGTCAACGCGCTTTTCCTTGACTTCATAGAAAAGCTTTTTATCCAGTCAAAACCCTTCCGCTTTCAAAGAGTGTGCCTGCTGGATCCTATTTTTAGACATTTGGAAGTGCTCTGTTTTGGAAGGTCTGAATTTTTGCTGTATCCTCAAGCTCAAAATCTCCCCCCCCCCCTTATATTGAGATTCTTGTGTAATAAAGAATTTTGGGACATCCATAGAGCTGGTTCAGCAGGGTGTCACTTATCTCTGCTAGTCATCAAACATGGTACATCTCTACCTTCTCAATGACCTTATAGCTTGGCAAGGACCCATTGAATAATTGTACAGATTTTTTTCCTTCAAAACTTGGAAACATTTGCAGCTAAAATGATTTGCCCCATTGAGGGTGGTGGGGAAACTGTTTCATCCCTTCACTTGTGTTAATGATAAAGGAGAAGAAACTGGTTTGGTTTGAAATCAAACTGTTCTGAAACTTTCGTGTTGATCATACAATCATAGAATAGTAGAGTTGGAAGGGGCCTACAAGGCCATCGAGTCCAACCCCCTGCTCAATGCAGGAATCCACCCTAAAGCATACCTGACAAATGGTTGTCCAGCTGCCTCTTGAAGGCCTCTAGTGTGGGAGAGCCCACAACCTCCCTAGGTAACTGGTTCCATTGTCGTACTGTTCTAACAGTCAGGAAGTTTTTTGTAATGTCCAGCTGGAATCGGACTTCCTGTAACTTCAGCTCATTATTCCCTGTCCTGCACTCTGGGATGATGGAGAAGAGATCCTGGCCCTCCTCTGTGTGACAACCTTTCAAGTATTTGAAGAGTGCTATCATGTCTCCCCTCAATCTTCTCTTCTCCAGGCTAAACATGCCCAGTTGTCTCAGTCTCTCTTCATAGGGCTTTGTTTCCAGACCCCTGATCATCCTGGTTGCCCTCCACTGAACATGCTCCAGCTTGTGTGCATCCTTCTTGAATTGTGGAGCCCAGAACTGGACACAATACTCTAGATGAGGCCTAACCAGGGCCGAATAGAGAGGAACCAGTACCTCATACGATTTGGAAGCTATACTTCTATTAATGCAGCCCAAAATAGCATTTGCCTTTCTTGCAGCCATATCGCACTGTTGGCTCATATTCAGCTTGTTTTCTACAACAACTCCAAGATCCTTCTCGTTTGTAGTATTGCTGAGCCAAGTATCCCCCATCTTGTAACTGTGCATTTGGTTTCTATTTCCTAGATGTAGAACTTGGCATTTATCCCTATTAAATTTCATTCTGTTGTTTTTAGCCCAGCAGCACTCCAGCCTATCAAGATCACTTTGAAGTTTGTTTCCGTCTTCCAGGGTATTAGCTATCCCACCCAATTTTATGTCATCTGCAAATTTGATAAGCATTTCCTGCACCTCTTCCTCCAAATCATTAATAAAAATGTTCAACAGCACTGGGCCCTGCGGTGCCCCACTCGTTACCTCCCCCCAGTTTGAGAAGGATCCGTTGATAAGCACTCTTTGAGTCTGATTCTGTAGCCAACTGTGAATCCACCTAATAGTTGTTCCATCTAGCACACTTTTAGCTAGTTTGTTAATCAGAATATCATGGGGCACTTTGTCAAAAGCTTTGCTGAAGTCAAGATATATTACATCCACAGCATTCCCACAGTCAACATGATGACTGCTGTAATGTTGGAAGAATATCACCACTAGAAGTTTAATTTGTTAGATAATTAAAGGTTGTAAAGGTTGTGATTTTAGATTTTTTTTAAAAAAAATGGACAGAAAAACATGACATAATGTGTGGGTGACTCCCCACCACCACATTGAAGTCAATGGGAGAAATACAAAATCCATGTTGGGCAATAAAATAATACTTTTATTAGGACCAATCAAAAAGCCACAAAAAAAGTGTGCAAGCTTTCAAGTTCTCCAAAATTCTTTATAATTTATTTATTTATTTATTTAATTACATTTATATACCGCCCCATAGCCTTTATAAGGCTAGAATGGTGCAAAAAGCAGGGTCAGAGAGTAACCCCAAAAGTACAAAAATTAGACCAGATGTTATGGCCATGAGGTCTGCAGTTTAGACTCATTCTCAAGATACTGGCTGAGTTTGCACATTACGCTAACCTATTATTGAATTCTGGGTTGTTGCGTTTCTGAACCCAGCTGTGCTAATAAGCCATGAACAACCCAGAAAGAAAACGCATGGTTTATTATTGGGTTATGAAGTCTGGATTGTTTAAACTATGGACTGTTATGTGTGAACCCAGAAGCATGGGTTGCTCATGGGTTGTATTACCAGGTTACAGAGGTGGTGGGCAAGGATGGTAAAAAAGAACAGGGAAAAAAGAACATATAGTGCCACAAAGGCATTTGGGATACAGGGAGGGAGTGGGCAAAGGAGAAGGGAAACAACCCAGGAACTGATAAAACAAACCTGGGTTTGTTCTCCTGAAGACAAATCCTGGGTAGGGCAACAAACCATGGATTAGCATGCGCAAACCAGATCTCTGTATCTCCTGCCCTTTGTCTGGGGAGTTCAGGACATAGTTCCCATTTTTGTCATCACAACAATCCTGTGAGGTAGATTAAGCTAAGGGATGGGGATTGCTTCAGGCTCACCCAGTTGACTTCGTGCTGGAATGAGGATCTGAGATTGACCCCATTACAATACAGCACTGCCTTACCTGCAGGAATCTGGGGAAGGAACCTTGAGATACCAGGCGGGATGGACCAAGACTCTGGATCGGTATCTATCAGTCCTTGAGAAAAAGGACTTGTGATCCCTGACCATCGGCCTTGCTGGCTGGGGCTGATGGGGGTTGTAGTCCAAAACCTCTGGAGAGCGCGAGATTCCTTGCTTGCTTGCTTGCCTGCCTGCCTGCCAGTTATCTAGGAGTAATTCCCGCTGAACTCAACGAGGCTTACTCCTGAGTAGGTCACTCGCTGCTAGAAACACCACCACCCCGTTACAACAGCCGCAAGCGAGGCGGCTGCGTTCGGCGCGGGCGCGGGCGCGGCTGGGCATTTGACGACTGCCCCTGGCGGCCGCGGTAGCCACTGCGCCTGCGCCGCTCCAGTCCCTTTGCCGACGGCCCCTAGGAGCGCCGGCAGTTCCGCCGTGCCCCCGCCCCGCCCCCTGGCTTTGCTTTTCTCCACCCCCCTCCCTCCCTCCCGCGAGACGCCGCCGGCCGCAGCGCCCCCTGGCGGCCCCCATCGGAGCGAGCGAGCGAGCGAGGGAGGGCGGTGCTGGTCCCTGTGTGACCCAGAGCCGCGCCGGCCTGCCGGGGCCCCGGATGCAGGAGGCCGGGCGGAGCGGGGGACGTCATTGTTCCCCGACACGGGCCAAGCAGGAGCAGGAGGCGGAGGCGGAGCGGGCGGGCTGAGGCGAAAAGGGACCCGGCAGCGCCGACCCAGGTAATTGGAAGGGCTGAGGAGAGCGGGAAGGAGAGGAAGCCGGGCGGGGAAGGGAGCCGAGCTAGGCCGCCGCCGCCGCCGCCGCCTCTTCTTCCCGGCCTGCGCTGCTCGGCGCGGCCCGTTCCCGCCCCCCTGCTGAGGTGGGAGCGCCCCTGCCGCCGCCGCCGCCGCCGCCTCTCCCGGCTCTTTCTCCTTCCCGCCCCACTAGGCCCATGCGTGTCCTGGCCCCGCCCCGCCCACTGCCAGTGGCCTCCTTGTCTCGCTTCCCCACCACCACCACCACCACCATCACAGCCCACCCCACCCATTTCTACTGAGGACACCACCACCACCACCCTTTTTCTTCCTTCTCCCCATTCCCTTCTCCCAGCCCGCTTTCTCTCCCGCCCCCCACCGCATCTGATTTTTGTAACGTCTTACCTGATGAAGAGACCTGGAGATCTCAAAAGCTTGCACATTTTTTTTTTAAAAAAGGCCTGTTTTGGCTGGCCTACTAAATTAGTGGAATATTAGTATTCCACTAATGTGGATTTTAGATTCACCCCACCCCACCCCACCCCCATAGCCAACCAGGGATACGTTTGCTTTTTAGCCATCCTACTTTCTCTTTCTACCCAAACCCCCATGATACATAGTTTGGCTAATAAAGATATTCCGTTAATATGGATTTGGGTCTGTCCCCCCCACTCATGGCCACCACAGCTATGTTTGCTTTTGAGCCATCCTGCTGTCTTTCCCACACCTCCATGATAAAGGGTTTGGTGTGGATCATGCCCCCCCCCCCCCAGGGGAGGGGGAAGGTCTGTTTTGGGGAGACAGCTGGTGAGATATTGTGAGATGTCTGTTGTGTGTTTTTCTTTGCTGTGTGTGTGGGAGGTTGCTTTGTGTGTGTGTGTATGTGAAGAGCTTGTAAAATTTCCCCCAGCCGTTTTCGGTCCTTCTATGGTTTTGGGGTGAGAGGTGTCTGTGTGCAATACACACCTCCCCCACTGGAAATGTATATGTATCTTATATATGTCTTTGTAACTGTGTATACACACACTGGTGTTATATGCCCAAAAGTTAGTTTTTGCAGTGTGTATATTGTGTATTTGTTTATCACTTTGTGTACACACATCTGATGCCTTGTACAAACATTTATATAAAGTTTGCTTTTGCTGTGTGTGTGTCTATGAAACATACACATAGGTTTGTTTTGCCTTGGAAGTGTGCGTATATACACACATCTGATTTGGGAGGCCTGTGTGTTTGCATGTGTACGCCCCTCTTCTTCCCCTGGCTGTCAGAAGACTTCTAACTTGTTTCCCCACTTTCTCAGTTTTTGTGCACATCTTCTTTACCTCCACGCCACACAGTATTCCATACATTGGTTCCCACACATCACGTACCACTTCTTCTCCCCACCCACCCCATCACCTTATTTGTGAACAGCCTATACTATTTTTCTTCACCCCGTTAATTCGTCTGATCTCTCTTTTGTAAGGTTTTGCCATTCCTTTCTGTTGCCCCTGTTGACATATACCCTCCCCTCGCTGTGGAAGGGGGTGGGTTTCGAAGTCTCTTGTCATTCTCTTACTGTGTTACTTCCCTTGCTTCGTTGCCATGGACACTGCCTCTCAAATGAGCGATTCCCTTACAGTCCCTTCTCTTTCCTCCCCTTGTGTCTGGGAATCTTGCCTTGATGTGGTGGGGATTGGAATAAACAGAAGCCGCTGCTTTTAGCTTTTCTGTTGCTTCTAGGCCGAGTTTGTGCGCCCACCTTTTCTCTCACGTTCGCCCCTTTCCCCCATCAGGGTAGACGTGCTGCAGCAGCGTTTGCTGGGCTTGAACAAGGGTGGTGAATCTTGTCTCCCCGCATGAACATTTTTTTTGTACGCACGCTGGCTGTGTGACATGTTGACATCCAGGCCGCGTGAATGATATCATAGCCCCAACACAATAGATTCCCGAGTTGTAGAGTGGTGGAAATGACTATCAATATGCTTCTTCCGTTCCTCGCAGGATCCGTACTCCCCAGGGAAGAATGTATCAAATGCTTCTGCCTTCAGTAATATTAATTTCTGGAGTAACGGGAGACAGACCTTTTGCAGATATTGCTCTTTCTGTGTGTACTGACCGATCACCACGCCCCCCGCCCCCATCTCAAAGGCTGCTTTAAGGCTGTTTTATTGGTTGTGTAGCTGGAAACATTAGGTTGTCTTACCATAAATGATGCTCTGAATGTATAATATTACAAACACAAACCTATCTTAAAGGCATTCTTGAAACACACAGTGCTTCTCTTGCAAGTAAATTGGGGTGTGTGTGGAATGGAATATGTTAACTTGTTTGAAAGACCATAGTGAAATGAAAGGATTCAAGCACAAGACTAGCAGTTTTGGGAGGGGGCAGGCAGGAAACTAGAAGTTTGCATAATAAATCAGTTTAGAAAGAAGTGATGGGGTGGGGTACTGCAGAGAGCTTCTGAATCTAAGTAATTCTTTAAACAAAACTCTTTAAGAATTGCTGGAAGTTCACATTCTTAAATATCTGTGTCTCTAAAATAATTCTAAGTTTTTAATGGGAGGCTCATGACAGTAACAGGTTGCTAAATGTTACTGGTTCAAAGATGTACTTGATCCATTCGTCCTGCCTGCCTGCAATATGGATTATAAAAAATATCGCTCCTTTTGTAGTTCTGCAGTCTGTACCTGTGTTAATAGTAAGTACATTTTAAAAGCATCTTGTAACTGACTGAGATATTTCATTGAAGGTATTTAAAAGGCATATAGGTTGTCCCCTGCAATGTTTTGTTTCTAATATTACTTAGGTTAACATTCTATACTGCTTGCTTTGTATAGTAGTTGTAAGACCTTTCATGGATGGTTTAATTGGTTTTCCTGCACATTGTAGAGGGTTGGGCTAGATCAGTGGTTCTCAACCTGGGGCACTCCAGATGTGTTGGACGGCTGGGGCATTCTGGGAGTTGTAGTCCAACACATCTGGAGCGCCCCAGGTTGAGAAAGGCTGGGCTAGATGATCCTTGTAGTCCCTTCATAATTATGTGATCAGATTTTTACAGATCAATGTGCTGCTTTAATTTTAGGGAGTTTTTGAAGTGCAGTGGTGAGGCTCTCTGCAATTTCACCAAAAAAAAACCCAGTCAGTCCAATTGAAATTAGAGTTCACATATTGATAATCTTCCTAGCTTCATATAGGAAAAGGTGTGTGTGCTCTATATGTGATGAGTATGTGCAAATATATCTGCCACATGTATGCATGGCGGGGAGCCTCTGGAAGGACACATTGGCCTGGGTTCACACAACACGACAACCCACACCCAAGTTTGAGTATGGGTCGAAGTGTGGGTTGTTTTGTATAAACCCAGCTGCTCTAACAACCATGGTTTGTTAATCACAAATAACCTATGAAGAGAACCAACGGTTAGTTGTTGGGTTGTGAATTGTTCATGGTTAACAAACCATGGCTTGTTAGAGCGGCTAGGTTTATACAAAGCCATGGTTCACTGATAACCGACACTCAATCCACATAAAACCTTGAATGTAGTGTGTTGTGCTGTGTGATCCCAATCATCGACCCAGTTTGCGCAACCAAAACAAGCCACAGTGGCTTGTTGTGAACTGTGGTGTGTGCTGGCTGAGATTTGCATAATCACTGCCCAGCCTCAGCTTATTGTGTCATCTGAACCCAAGCGGCTTGTTTTGTTGGAGGATTAAACAACCCTCAAATAACCCATGGGCTGTTCTATGTGGCTTGTTTTGATTGTGTGTGTTATGCATAATTTGATAAACATGCTTTTCCCTACATTTGTCCTTTGTGACGTGGTCCTAATGAAATACTATAATGGGTTTGGTGGAAAGAAAGGCAGGCTAACTGGAATTAAGCACGCGAGGTATGTAGAAGAAGTAAAAGCAACTGAAAAGCCTTGTTAATTTCTACCCATAAACCTTTCCCTGTCTCTATTATGTCTTCTCCAAATACCAAAACATATGGAGGCATCAGGTTGGCAAAGGCTGGGCTAGAGTAAGGAAATCCAGTCTCAAATCCCAAATTGGCTATGAAGCTCAAGCGTGACCTTGTGCTACTCACAGTCTCTCAGCCTAGCAAACCTCACAGAGTTGTTGTGAGGATAAATTTGTCCAGGGGGGTGGGATCATGTACACCAGGTGCCCTCCAGATGTTTTGAATTCAACTCCCATAATCCCTGACCATTGGCCATGCTGGCTGGGGTTTATGGGAGTTGTAGTCTACAAAAATCTGGAAGGCACCAAGTTGCCTGCCCTGGCTGTACAATGTCTTGAGCTTCATAACAAAAAGGTAGCATGTAAGTGTTACAAATGTTGCTTTGAGGTGTTACAAATGTTATAAATGAGATGATATATCAACACAATATATAAATTCACCAGATGGCCTTTTCCGCCCCCTCCTGATTTATTCTGAGAACGTAACAGCAGGTACATGTGAGTTTAGTAGCCTAAGCATTCTTCAAAGTTTGGGTCAGAAACCTTTCATATTAAAGCTGATTCCTCCTTATTAGAATACAGACAGCCCTATCATAGGCATGTTAAGTTGGGAGTTAGACCCCCCCTGTGTTTAATAGGGCCTGCTCCCAAGTAATTCTATATAAGATTGCAGCCAAATGGAGTAAATACCATCCATGCATTTGAGGGGGACTTGTGTAATGCTTACTGAGAGAGCGCCTTCTCCCTTACCATCAGAGGCCATGCTCCTGGAGGTTCCACATGGACCTATGGCCCAATTGGAATCCATCTGGAGAAGAGCCTTCAGTGTGGTGGCCCCTTCCTTCTCTGTGGAACACTGCCCCTACAGGTCAGGCAGGCACCAACACTAGGCTGCTTCCGGTGCCTCCTGAAAACAATTGTTTCGAGAAGCCTTCCTGAACTGACTGGCCACTGTTTTTCTGCTTCCTTTGTTTTTAAATTTAACATTTTTAATTTTCTTTTTTAGTCTTCTTTTACTTTTTATACCAATGTTCATTCCTCTGGAATCTGTGTTAGATAATTGAGTGGTATATAAATATTGATTCCTGCATTGAGCAGGGGGTTGGACTCGATGGCCTTGTAGGCCCCTTCCAACTCTGCTATTCTATGATGATGATGATAATAATAACAATAACAACTAGGTGGGTGGCATTGACCCATAAATAATAATAATACTAACAATAATATCTTCCTCTTATTGCCTTGTTGGCAACATTTTTGACAGTCACCCCTTTATAAAAGGAGAGTTCTTCTATAAACATTTGAGTTACAGCCAACATGCTGTAGCATTTCTTTTCATGCTCTTAGTTTTGTGCCATTCTTTTCTTTGCCTGTTATTGTCACATTTCACAAGTGGTGGTGAAGCACCCTTGTTTTGTAGAGGAGTGAAGATGGGGAAAAAAAACCTCTCTCCCACCCCTCCGCAGCCACTCAGTAGAACGTAGTCTTTGTTTGCGTTTGCATCTGTGTTCATTGGTGGATAATCTTATCTGAGCAGTTGACAGTTCAGAGTTGTCTTTTATTACTAGGGTTCGCTCCAGGCACCTCTGCAGTGATGTACTTAGACTGTAGTTTACTGTTGTCCAAATGAATTTTGGCTGCTGTGTTCATCGCTTCTTTTCTGCTATAAACAAATCTGCTAGATGACTTCCAAGTGAACTCCTGCCCTGCAATTGTGTAATTGACTTCTTTGTAAAATGAGGGCTTCTTGACTCTAGACTCTACGTTTGCCCTCTCCCCTTTCCGCATTGTACCTTCTTCTAGTTAATGGGAAGGAGAGAATTATGTTTAAGATGCACTCTGCTTTCATTGCTATTCAGATTAAGAGCAAACACGCACACACAGGAAATGAGTAAATAATTGAGTGTGTTTAGTGTTGGCACAGAGATGGGGTGTGATTTTGTTATGCTATTGGGCAATTTTGGTAATTTGAGCCCTATAATTCTGAAAGGAAACTGATTTAATAAGGACTTCTGAGAATTTGTGGTTTTAGAGCACAATGAAGGCAGTTAAATCTACTTTATTTAAACGCCTATGTGTGAAAAACTTCCAGTATTCATCAGTTCCCAGCCACAATCAGCCATACTCTTGCTTTGTGTTAATCTGGCCCTGAGTCTGCTTGTTGATTGGGCATTTAGGGATGTTTTAGTGACTAAAGATTTTGCAGTAAGTATAGAGTTACTACAGCAGCCTTCCCCAACCTAGTGCTCTCTAGACATTTTGGACTTCAGTTCCTATTAGCCCCAGCCAGCATAGCCAATGGTTACGAATGCTGGGAGTTGTAGTCCAAAACATCTGGAAAGCACCAGGTTAGGGAAAGCTGTACTTTAGTAAAGGCTATAGTAGCCCCTGCAGCCACTCTTGTCATTGGCCTGGGATCCTTCTGCCTGCTGGATCTTTCCTCTCTCCACTTTCATCCAACTCTCCTGAATGATTTTGCACTGGTGAGACATTGAGAAATTACTAATTGCATTAATATAATAGTTCCTGTAGTCCAGCTTTGCAGTTTGCCATTCTCCTGGTGCAAGAAGCAATTGCCTATGACAGCAGTTGAATTGCAAGCTACACCAGTAGCTTGATGGTCGTGCTGCTGCTGTTTCCAAGAGGTTGGACAAATGCGGCACTATGATGGCTGCATTTTATACTTAGCCTTAATGAGCCAGTTAGTTTTATATGACCCAAAGGTAGACAGTCACAAGCAAAGCCACTATAGTACTACATTTCACAAGCAAAGCCACTACTTAGAGCTCTTACAGGTGTGTATACCCTGTGTCTACATTTTTATCACAGCCGCTGTGAACATAACGTAAGAGCCAAGATGGAACCGACTGAGGGTCCATCTAGTCCATCTCTTTCACCAGCTACCTGTAAGAAACCCACTAGTAAGGCATGACTGCAGTAGTACTCTCCTGCCCATGTTCCCCAGCATCTGCCTCCGATATTGCAGGTAGCATGTAGGCATCATGACTAGTAGCTGTTGATAGCCTTATCCTCCATGAATTTGATTAATCCCCTTTTAAAGCCATCTAAATTAGCGGCGATCACTAGAACTTGTGGTAGAGAATTAAATAGTTTAAGGATGCATTGTGTGAAGTTCTGTTTTTAAAAAGAATCCATTTCCTCTTTGTCCTACAACTCCCAGCATACCCCAGCCAGCATGGTTGGCTGGGGAATGCTGGGATTAAGACTCGAGATGGAGGATGAAGCAGCCATGTTTATTTGCTGCTAAACAAAACTAGCAAGTGAAATTGATAAAGTATATGCAATAAAGCAAAGTATCCAGGCTACTTTTGCCTACCCATTGCTCAGCTTGCCCACCTGGATGCTTTGCTCTTTCTTTCCCCTACCGTATAGCAATGTACTGCATTGTCCCAACTTGGAAAGGCAGTGCTGCATTGCAGCATTTCCATATTTATGGTTCTCCCAATTCCTTCTCAAGTTAAAGTCAGACACAGCTGCCATAGCACGTGGCTTCTGCAAAGCTATGTCCTGTCTCACTAACCTTTTAGGATTTTTGGAGAGCGTTAATAAACATATGGATGGGGTGATCCCACAGGCAGCATTGTTTACTTGGATTTCCAGAAATAGTCCCTCAACAGAGACTCCTGAGCAATCTTAGATGTCAAGGAATGAGAGGAGAAGTCCTCTTATGGATCAGTAACTGGTGAAAGCGGGCAGTAGGAATAAAATGTAAATTATTGCAATGGAGGGATATAAACAGTGGAGTCCCATGGGGGATCTGTAATAATAATAATAATAATCTGCCTCTCCTTTCTGATCGAGGCGGGAAACAACAGCAAGTATAAAATACATAAAATATTAATCAAACACAATATACATTATTAAAACTTACTAAAAACATACTAAAAGCATCCTAAAATTCCACTGGATAGGCCTGCTGGAAGAGATCAGCCTTTATAGTTTTCTTAAATGCTAAAAGGCTGTTAAGTTGACGAATCTCCTCCAGCAGGCCGTTCCACTGTCTGGGAGCAGCAGAGGAAAAGATCCTCTGGGTAGTACCTGTCAGCCTAGTTTTGACTGGCTGAAGGAAGTTCTTCCCAGAGGACCTGAGTGCGCGGGGCGGATTGTACAGGAGAAGGCCATCCCGCAGGTAGCCTGGACCCAAACCATGTAGGGCTTTAAAGGTAATAACCAACACTTTGTGCTTCGCCTGGAAACTAATCAGCAGCCAGTGAAGAGATTTTAAAACTGGTGTAATGTGGTCACCCCTAGGTGTACCGGTGACCAACCTGGCTGCCGTATTTTGAACTAGTTGAAGTTTCCGGACTAGGCACACAGGTAGCCCTATGTAGAGCGCATTGCAGAAGTCGAGCCTCGATGTTACCAGCGCGTGCATCACCGTCTTTAGGTCTTCTGACTCCAAGAAGGAGCACAGCTGGCATATCAGCTGAAGCTGATAGTAGGCACTCCTGGCTGTCGCATCTATCTGGGCTGTCATTTGGAGTGATGAGACCAGTGCTTTTTACCGTGTTCATAAATGATCTGGAATTAGGAATGAGCAGTGAGGTGGCCAAGTTTGTTGATGACACCAAATTATTGAGGGATGTAAAAGCACAGGACAGTATCTAACAGTGACATACCACAAACAAAATAGCATTAGCGGAGCTCCGCTGAATCTTCCCATTGCGCAGGGCTTGCCCATTACACTTGCACAACCAGTTGTGCAAGCAGTTAGATGCACAACCCATTGCACAACGGTGCGAGCAGTTGCGTAACCAGCTGCACCAGCAGAATGTACAACCGATTGCACAACAGATGCAAAGTAGTTGCATGACACGTTGCACAAGAGATGTGCAGAACCGCTTCCGCAAATGTAACTTAAGTTGGATTCTTCCCTTGCCCATAGTTCAGAACCTAATTCCACTAGCGCAACATAATTTGTGCTAACAGAATGACATAGCTGGATACTGCCCAAAAAGAGATTATGAAGAGCTCTCTAAAAGTATGTCTCCAAACTAGGTGAACGGACATCAAAATAGCAAATGTGGTTTAATGGAAACAGCTGTAAAGTGATGCATTTGGGGGCAAAAACTCCCTACTTCACATATAAACTGATGAAATCTGAGCTAGCAGTAAGTGATCAAGAAAGAGACCTTAGAGCTGTAGGGAACAGCTCAATGAAAATGTTGAGCCAGTGTAGAGCTGCTGTGAAAAAAAAGGCAAATTCCATGTTCGGCATAATTAGGAAAGGAGTCAAAAATATAACTGCTTGTATTATAATACCCTTATACAAATCTTGGAATACTGTGTATAGTTCCAGTAACCGCATCTAAGAAGGGCATTGTAGAGTTGGAAAAGCTGCAGAAAAGGGAAGCCAAAATGATCAAGGGACTGGAGCAACTCCCTTATGAAGAATGGTTGCGCCGTCTAGGACTGTTTAGCTTCGAAATGGCGTGGAGAAAGTTGAAAGAGAGAGAATTGTCTCCCTATCAGGTCGTCCCCTCGATTGATGGGAGATTCAAGAAAGATAATTTATTTAATTTATTTATTTACAACATTGGCATGCCACTCCATATTTAAAATAGATTCTGGGGCAGTGAACATAAGAAATAAAATAGTAAAAAGATTTAAAGACTTGATACATATTAAAAATTCTTTTTAAAATAAATAAAAAAGTAAAATGTGAGTTAACTTGATTTTGTTCTGACTTTATACTGTTAGTTTTACCCTATCCAGTGCCTGTTTACCCTACCCTGTGCCTGTTTGCATTCTCTTCCCCTCCTTATTGTTTTATTATGATTTTATTAGAATGTAAGCCTATGCGGCAGGGTCTTGCTATTTACTGTTTTACTCTGTATAGCACCATGTACATTGATGGTGCTATATAAATAAATAATAATAATAATAATAATAATAATAGGGAGATGGGTCAGGGAAAGGGAAGAGGTGCCTATTTATAGAAGAAATAGGCAATGTTTGTTGCCTGGACAGTGAGTAACAAAATTGAAATGTTCTGTAAGCAACTTTAGAGTATTGGAACTCATAGATATGGAATAGAAAAGTAAGTTGAAATCCCTTTTAAAGCACGTTGTTTAACTTGGCCAGCATGAGGTTCTTTTTGGTCTCCCCACCCCCAAGGAAGATCAATTGTGTGAAGATCTCCTAAGCCAGTAGATTGATTTGGTAGTGGACAGGAGAGAGGAAGCCATCGCTGTGAGGAAAAAGTCTTCTGACTCACCAGCTTTATTAAAAACAGCAGTGAAAGCACGAAAATTATGGTTCTTATCAGTACCATTCATAATCTTTGTACTCTGGATATTGGATCCATGTAAATGGCATGTTATATGTCAGCTTGCATTCTGATGATGAAAAGAAGGCTGTCTTTGTTCCATGGATCTCCTTCAGACAAAAAAAGTGGATTCTCTCCAAATTTTTTACACCTTTCAGAATCACTCAACATAATCCCAAGAAGGCTTTCAATAGCATCTCTGTTGTCCAAAGTGTGTGTTCAGGTTTATACTTCCTGTTTAAGGAGAAATACCGTTGCCATTGATTTTTTTAACTTCTATTTCAATTGATTCCCCCCCCCCCCCATGTTGGAAGTAAAAATAATAATACAGAGCTATTAAACATATGTAACACAACCACGTTTGGATTGTCCAGTTCCATTTTCTTCATATTCCTCATATACCTTTTGAGTACAGGCAATTTTTTTTTGTCCAACTAAGAACGTCATTCCAAAAAGAGACAAGCTGTTGCAGGAAGTACATTCACAATCCTCTTATCGATATATGTGATTGGGAACCAGGTTTCAAATATAGTCATTATTCAACCACAAGCTGAGTTTTTTACGAGGTATCGCTGGTAAAATTAAATTAAAAAAGGCTGGGAATGCCAGAAGCAATGCTGTAGCCAAGGTCCTAGAGAACCATGTGATGTAAGGTCTGGAGCATTTCTTTTGTGTGTGAGGTTCACATTCCTTTGGCTCACTTGCCTTCTTTTAGGAAAAGAACCACTGTTGTTTTTACCTTGAAAGTGAATTGCCCCCTCTACCTAAAGGTGTACAAAATCATGTATAGTGTGAAGAAAGTAGATAGGGAGACATTTTTCTCCGTCTCTCTTCTAACTCAATGGGGTCATCTCATGAAGCTGATTGGTGGGATATTCAGGACAGGAAAAAGGAAGGGCTTCTTCACACAGTGCGTAGTTAAAGTATGGAATTCACTACCACAAGATGTAGCGATGGCCACTAATTTGGATGGCTTGGATGAATTCCTGGAAGAGAAGGATATCAATGGCTACTAGTCCTGATGGCTTTGTGCTACCTCCAGTATCAGAGGCAGTATATGTACAGCAGTTGCTGGGGAACATGGGGGGAGGGTGCTGTTGAACTCATATCCTGCTTGTGGGTCCCTGGTCAACAGCTGGTTGGCCTCTGTGTGAACAGGAGTACTGGACTAGATGGACTCCTGGTCTGATCCGGCATGGCTCTTCCCACGTTCTTACCATGCATCAAAGAGATGTTTTTGTCTTTTGTTTTACAGAGATGAACAATGACCATAGTTGACAAGACATCTGAGTCCTCAAAGCCTTCGGCTTCTGAGAAGCAGCCTTTCAGCTCCGTGGCACCAGCTTCCGGAGATATGGACTCAGGCTCTGCAGGATGGGGTGCTGTGTCTTCTTCTTTAGAAGCTCCGAAACACAAAATCTCTTTGGGACCAGTGCCAGGAGCTGCAGTGTACTCTAATTCATCGGTACCTGATAAATCCAAGCCCTCCGCTCAGAAAGATCTATGTAAGCAATGGCATTGTTTTTTAAAAAAGAAAACACACCCAGCTCTGTTTTTCTCAGTGTGCCACTGTGTACAGAAATTATTCTCATTGATGAAGGATGAATCCTTTTATTGCTTCAAACTTAGAACGAGACTACTTTGGAGTGCATTTCCTCTCAGTCCTTGTACATGTCTACTCAGAAGTCAGTTACTTGATTTCATTAGAGTTTAGTCCCCAGTAAGTGTGTATAGGATTGTAGCCTAAATGTTTAGGCGACCAGAATTCATGATCGTGATGGGCGAGTCAGGCTCAATTTGGTCTGTACGATTTTGCACGTGATCAGTATTAAACCCATTCCATTGTTTGGATGGGGGCAGGGGACACACAGCCATCCCCCGATTTTTTTCTGGGCAATGTCCTTGTGAGGAACGCCATTCGTTACCATTCCTCCCAGGGGCATTTCTGGCTCCATTTCAACTTGCATGTACATTACTGCACGTCCTAGCAGCTCCAAACCGCTAGAAAAGAATGTTAAGGGGAAAAGAGTAGGGAAAAAAAATATAAGGTAGCTCTCTGACCCTGTTGTAAAATTCAGCTGGGATGCAAATTCCAGAGCAGTCAATGTTTCATACTGCTAATCAGTCCAGTGGCTGTGGATTGGGTGAGTTTGCTATGGAATATGAACTCACCCGTAAATTCTTCTACCATCCCTAATTCATGATCTTCATGTTGACATGTAGATGTCACTTGGCCCTGATCCAGAGTAAGTCATGCCAAAATCCTTTCAGTGTAACAAAGTACTTTGGACTACCTATAATCATGTTGATTTTAGAAGCAATTGGATACAGAGAACTTTATCTAATCTGGACCCTGTGTGTAATCATGTATAATTGTTCGTATCTCATAGTTCATTAACATATAGCCTGTTATTCCTTTTCAAAATGAAGTTTTAACCAGGTGCTTTTTGGCAGGGGTGGGCAACTACAATTCATTGGGGTACTGACTGAGCCCACCCAGCCCTCTGCAGGTTGAATGATGTCAAGGGGGTGGGTCCATGCCCCCAATGTCACTTGGTTCCAGGCTGATGTACTGGGTGGATGACCCACCCAGTGTGTTGGTCCAGAACTGGCTGTTGGTCCAGAACCACAGCGCTTCTCCCATTAGAGAAGATCCATGCTCAGTGAAGCCACTTTATCATTAGAGTGAGGATGCAGGTCATGTGAAGCTGTTCAGCCCGGCGTTGCTCATCTTTCACCTTGCCCAGGTAGGGAGAGGTAAAAGACAAGCGAAGCGCATTTGTCCAGCGCCAGACAAGTGCGCAGCTGCTGCTTCCACTGGAGAAGTCCCTTGTTATCTATGATTGGACATAAAAATGGGAATCCCCTGTGTTGCTCGCCTTCCATTGAAGGGGGGGTGGCGCACAAGGCAAATCCCTTTGTTATTACAGATCAATGGTAACAAGAGGATTCCTTTCTCCTCCTGCTCCCAAAGCCCTCGGTATTATGGAGGATATTGATGAGTGTGAATCAGCTTCTAGGGTTTAGGGCAAGAGTGAGCAGCTTGTGAGCCTCCTGATGTTTTTGCCTACAACTCCCATCATCCCTCAACATTGCCTTTGCTTGCTAAGGCTGATGGGAGTTGTAGGCCAAAGCATTGGGAGGGCCATAAGTGGCTGGCCTCTGGTTCATGCACACCAATATCCTCCATGCTGGGCAGGCCCCTGGAAGCAGAGAGGTAATACACCGAGGCACATTCTGGTATTGGCATTTTCTCTTGGTAGCCAAGAAGAAGTGTCCCGTGAGCCAGCACAGCCACGTTGACAGCACCGTTTCCTGAAGGTGATTTGAGTAAGTGGATGCAGGGGGTGGGTGGAATATACTTCCATGCTGATGTGAATCTCCACAAGGAGGCAGTGTCACTCAATATAGGAGCACCCGCTCATATATTACTTTCCTTCACGTGACTGCACCCATGGGGTCACTCTGCCTAAAGGATTTTAGAGTGTAAGAGCCACTCCGGTGTTTCTCCAGTAAGCTCCAAAATTCCACAACCAGAACACTTAGATTTGCAAGGTAAAGCAAATCATGCAAATGTACGCGCCATGCATAACCTAAATTTCTAAAACCAATTCCAGCTGTAGTTACTGCCAAAACGCAGGGCTGTATTCCATATTGTTGCTATGCCACAGTTATCTAACTAACTAAAAATAAGGCACAATTCTGAGTAGAGCTGCAATCCTGTAACCACTTACCTGTGAGTAAGTCCCACTGGGCTCAGTGGGACTTACGTCTGTGTAGACATGTATGCGGTTGCACTGTTCATCCATTAAAAACTAATTTGATGGACTAAAAGATTCTTCCCACTGAATGAGGCAGCAGGTTTTTATACTTCATATATATTCATTTAAAAATCGCACAGTCTTAAGAGGCATCCCTTCCTCTATGTGATATACCTTTTCCCCTTGGAGCTAATCCCCCACTTTATATGCATATTTATGTGGCTCAAATCTATTAATAAAATAAAACTTGCACATTAATCAACTAAGATTCCTTTAATAATAATAATATATTTATTTCTTACCCGCCTCTCCCTTTGGATCAAGGCAGGGAACAACATTAGTACAGGAACAATACATCTTAAAAATTCTTGATTTTACATTGATCTGGATAGGGCCTGCCTAACTGGGATGACAACCCTAGTAGACAATTTTAGCACTTAAAAGGTGAACAGAGCATTTGCCCTGCAGATGGCCCCCAATTTGGATGGCTTTAAAAGGGGGTTAGACAAATTCCTGGAGAAGAAGGCAATCAAGGGCTACTAGCCTCGATGGTTATGTGCTACCTCCAGTATCCGAGGCAGTAAGCCAGTGTGCATCAGTTGCTGGGGAACATGGACTCGAGGATGCTGTGGCACCATGTCCTGCTTTGTTGGTCCCTGGTCGACATCCCTGTACACTGTGTGCACAGACTGCTGGACCAGATGGACTCTCAGTCTGATCCAGCATGGCAATTCTTAGGTTCTTATGGTGGGGACAGAAAGTACTGTCGAAGCAGACTAATCAATGAAAGCGTATGCCACAAAAATGCATTACCCTTTTAAGATGCCACCAGACTCCTTGAGTTTTTGCTACAGCTACCCACTTGTAGGATTTTTTTTCTCGATTAACTTCATTTAGGAATTTTATTATATTTAGTGGTATATAAATATCACAGACAAATTTATTTTTATTTATTTAAAGGATTTTTTTCAGGCCACCTTTCAGCCAGAACGTCAAAGGCATCTAGTATTGTTTGTTTGTTTATTACATTGCTGTACAAGGCCAATTAGCCCAGTTTTTAAAATTACAGTTTTGTTACGACATAATTTGAGTCTTTGGGTAATTACTTCGTCATAGTATTAATTATTGCAGTATCTTCAAAAACGTACCTTTGGTTTTCAGCAGCTACTGGTGACGGCATTGCGGCGCCCCAGAAGGTCCTCTTTCCGTCGGAGAAGATATGCTTAAAATGGCAAAAAATGCACAGAGTTGGAGCTGGTCTCCAAAATCTTGGAAATACGTGCTTCCTCAACTCTGCTTTGCAGTGTCTGACCTACACCCCTCCTCTTGCCAACTACATGCTTTCCCATGAACACTCCAAAACCTGTGAGTATATTTTGACATCTGTCACGCTTTTCTGAAAAGACGAACGTGAAAGTGTATGCAAAGCAGACTCTTCAAAGTTTGTCCAGTCTAGTTTCTTGAAACTCTGGAATAGTGAAGCGTGTAATTATTTTATGTGCTAATGCCCTAGTGCTGAGCTGTGTTTCCAGCACAGCAGTATAGCATCTGCCAGCCTCATTATTCTTTTTATCTGGCTGTATATATCTGCAAGGTCATAAATCCATGCACCCCACAAAGCATTTGGCTGCTTTGTGCGGTGTGCCAGTCTCCGTTGTATAAATGCAATCTTTCTCAGTGGCCAGCCTGTCCTTCCACTCTCTCCTGAGCTAAAAAAAGAACACCCATGGATGCTCTGGCCCATGACATCCCAACCCAGAATTGGGGAGGAACACCCACATTTGTAACACACGGTTTGTTTTTGGGTTACCAGTGTGGGATGTTCCTCCCACAACAACTCATGATTCTGAGCATGGTTAATAACCCAGGGATGGGATGTCCTTGTGTTTTTTGGCTGAGCCAGGGCAGGTGGCTTTGAGTCAGTATGCTCACACACTCACACTCAGTCACGACTAACCAGTATTTCTTTATACCTTGGGTTGCCGAGATGTGCGAACTGGACCAGTCTCTCCCTCTGTGCCAAAAGAAGAAAGAGTGCACATATTATGACTATCCCACCATGCGATATTTTCCCAACCCGGGAATCACAAATTATTACGGTGTTTCCACGTTAAAGCTCTTGAGTTAATGCTACACTACAGGGAGGGCAAACAGCTTCAGTTTACTACTGGCCTGCTCTTGAGGACTGAGAATCATTAACACCTTAGAAATTGAAGCATGCAAGAGAGAAGATAGCATACCGTTCTAGTTAAGCACATTCATTTTACACATTTGTTAAGTGTGTGTTTTATAACTCGGAATGTGTTTTGTTTTTTGGTCTATTTTGTTCAGGTCACGAACAAGGATTTTGCATGATGTGCACCATGCAAGGTCACATCACCCAGGCCCTTTCTAACTCCGGCAATGTCATCAAGCCTATGCCTGTCATAAACGACCTTAGACGTAAGCTTTTCTAAACTTCGTTACATGCAGCATGTTGTAATCTACATTAGGTCTGCACAGCACATAAGTCACCATGCCAAACACAGTGTACCTGCTGTGTATTGCAGCCTACCAATTTTCCTGGTTTTGCAGTCCCAGGCACCGTGCAAAACCAGGAGGTATGTTGTGTCCCTGGTGCACCACCATACATGGCTTGTGGACTGAGTTTAGCTTAGAGGGTCATGAGTTATGCAGGCCTGATCTACCTCTTGTTATAAGTTCACATAATATAAATGTAACTGTGTTCTTTACTTATTAGGGATAGCAAAACATTTCCGGTTTGGCAACCAGGAAGATGCACATGAATTTCTACGGTACACTGTTGATGCTATGCAGAAAGCATGTCTGAATGGTAGCAACAAGTAAGTTGTACAGAATAATACCCATTTTCCCCTTAAATCGTTTTTCTTGTATGTATGCTAAAGTGCATTTTGACTTTTAAGCAATTCATCTACTTCTGCAACTTATTTTCAGATTGGACAGACATACCCAGGCTACCACATTCATTCATCAAATATTTGGAGGATACCTAAGATCTAGAGGTACATTCCTAAACACCTGCCCCCTTAGAATATTTTTGACATTTGTTAAGAGTGCTGTGAACTCTAGTTCTGACCCTTCATATTATGCTAAACATTGTTGTTGTTCTTTTAAATTTCAGTAAAATGCATGAACTGCAAAGGTGTTTCAGATACTTTTGATCCATATCTGGATGTTACGTTGGAGATAAAGGTACATTAACTTGTAGAAAGTTTTATTTAGACCTCCTACATTAACGCAGTTACTCTGAAAAACCAATTCGTGTGTAATACTCCATCGAGATCAATATTAGCATGAATTTTATTTTCTAATCCGAAATATATGATATGATAGCCACTGACAGTCCTTTATGGATTTGTCTAAATCCATCTAAGGTAATAGTAGTAAGTTTCATACATTTAATTATATGTTTCATGGAGCAGTACTGTCACTGAGGTGGCATGCATTCTGGGACACAGAAGCTGTGGGAGGATGTAGAAGCATCCATGCGCTATTGACATGACAGAAGTGTTGGTTTCCGCTAAGGCAACGTCATCCTTCCTAAAAGTCTCCATTTAAAAGCATGGAAATGATTTTACACTATTTGTGGCTTGCTGGTAGATGATAGATGGCGTTTTAGAGTTCTTGTCTAGAATTCCTAATTCATTGATTTCAAAGCATTTGCAAGCTGGAAGGCGGTTTCCTTGTAAAATACACTATGGAGATTCTGCCATGGACTAGAGATAATGTGAATTTATTTATTTGTTTATTTATTTGTTTGTGAAGCTCACTTCAGTTTTCCTCTTTCTCTTCTTTTAGTCCGCTCAAAGCGTTAATAAAGCCCTGGAGCAATTTGTCAAGCCGGAACAACTGGATGGTGAAAATGCCTATAAATGTAGCAAGTAAGAGGAAAATTAATGTCTCTCTCTATTGATTGGTCTTGCATATCTCTTACATGGCTCTAAAAAGAATTTGGCTTGCATTTCATACATAACTGGAGGGGAAAATAGCATTTGCTATGTTACATTATCACTTTAGTGATATGTGGTATAAGATCTATGGTATAAGAAGTGCTATTTTGGTTCATTAGGAAAATTGAGGAATGCTGTGCCTCTCCACTCCACCACCACTGAAAACTAAGGAGCAGTGGCATGGCTGCGGGGAGGAGTCAGAGTTTGTTTATTTAATGATATTTATAGGCATTTACATTAAAGACATTTCTAATCAATATACAAAAACAGGTCTTGGCACCCCATTTGTGTAATGAGCTTCCCTGAAAGGCTTGCCTGGCACCTACATTGTGCTCTTTCCAGCACCAGGTGAAGACCGATTTATTTTCCCCATTCATTTTAGACTTTCAGTTACTGCATTTTATATCTTTGCATTGCTGCTAGGTTTGTTTGTTTTTTACTTTTATACTGTAGTTTTGAACTTTTATGTTGTGTCTTATGTTGTGGATTTAATTGTTGTGGATTGTCCAGTGAGCTTTGGCTATTGGGCGGTATAAAAATGAAATAAACAAATAAAATAAGATTAGCTTCCTGGCAATGCCTGTTGGAAAAGTTAAATTTTCAGTAGGTGCCGAAAACCCAATTTGTAGTAGCAGGGAGTTCCAGAGAGTGAGTGCTATGGTACTAAAGGCACTATTCCGAGCCATGATGGAGCGGACCTCTAAAATCTTGCGTTTTCATTTGCCCTTAAGAGCTAACCTCTTAGAACCAACTATTTCAGATTGACTCAGTGGCTCAGTTCAGACGACATGTTAGTCAACGCAGTGTGAAAACTCCACTCAAGGGTTGAGTTTTTAGGGGGCACTTCCCACACAACATGTTCTAACTCCAACATTGTGTGACCGTGGGCTACTGTGGAGTTGAATAAAATCCATTGTGACGTTTGGTTGATAGTTCCTCCCCTGGTCCTCCCGATGGTATCTCTTCAGCCATTGCTAAGGGGGGGGGGAACCAATCCCAGCAGCTCTCCTAGAATGGCTGCGTTGGCACCAACCTTATACAGGAGGCCTTGCCTAGCACACCCTCCTCAAGCCAAGCACCACCACTTGAACAACCTGAGGGTAGGGTAAAACACAACCTTTTCCTCATATGAGAGGGTAAAGGCTAGAATCTGGAAAGGTTCTGCTGTGTATGTAATAAGCTGAAAGATATATATAGATATAGATATAGATATAGATATAGATATGGTGTTTATGTTAGTAACTGTAGAGCAGGTGATAAAGCCAAGCAGACATGTGGTTTGAGGTAACAAAACAAAATAAAATGTTTATTTTTGTTTAACAGGTCTTCGTTACTTTAAATGCACGTTAACCTGCTTAATCTACTAGTTCTAATAAAAACAGTAATCTTAAGTCTCTTAAAATCTTATCTCCATTCACTCTCCACACCACTGAACACTCCAAATTAAACAAATCCTCCCTTAACTAACTCACAATCTCCTCAGCCAGCCTATTTATACTCCTTCCTCCCCCTCTCTCACAGCATCATCACCCACACCTACTCAGTCAAACATTCCGCACTCGCTAGACATACAAACTTCAGACATACCCAAGGGACAAAAAGGTGGGTATCGCCACAGCGGCACTCACTCCTTTCGCTGCTCTTGCCAGGGAACTCCGTAGCCAGTGGGAAAAGTCCACTCAACGCAACAGAAAACTCCACGGAGACCTCCACCCAGCATGCAACACAACGGTTGTGCAGGAACTCTCCTCTGCACAGCATGGATATTCAGCGTGGAGTGTTTTCCAAAAACACATTCCTCAACAGTGGTGTAAAAACTGCACCTTTGAGTTCTAAAACCACCATTGAGAAACGTGTTGTCTGAACTGAGCCTGTGTCTGAGCCAGCCTTCCCCTAACATATCTGGGCAATGGTGGGAGTTGTAATCCAAGACATCTGAAGACCACTAAATTCAAGAAGGTCGATCTCAGCCTATGCATAGACTTATTCCACTTTGGCAGGCAGTTGTCTGAGCTCCAGGAAACTAAGGCCTTAGCTAGACCTAAGGTTTATCCCGGGATCGTTCTGGGATCATCCCTGCCTGCTCCCAGGATATCCTGTGTGTCATTTACCTGAACAGGGATGACCCCAGGACAATCCCGGGATAAACCTTAGGTCTAGCTAAGGCCTAAGTAAATGCAAAAAAAAAAAAAAAAAAAATTAGTCATGGAAGCTGAACAGATTGTCCTCTTGATATGTTTTAGGTGTAAAAAAATGGTCCCTGCATCAAAGCGGTTTACAATACATCGAGCTTCAAATGTCCTCACCTTGTCCCTGAAACGGTTTGCAAATTTCAGTGGTGGCAAAATTACAAAGGTAAGACTGGGCTACGTTTGTACCGTGATTAGAGCATGTTAAAATACACCAAGCAAGATGGAATACAGTTTGATGACAGGTGATATAAAAACATTTTTAAATGAACAAATAGTGCTTATAAAGAGGGGATCAGGTAAATTCCACTAGCAATGAAGTCCTCTTACTACTACCTAGTGAAACCAACTTCCATTTTAAAATTGCTTTTGTGTCCTGTTGTTCACTAAGAGTAAGTGTTTTTATGTATTTCATTAACACTTGCATATCACCCATGAATTAATGTCCTCTGGGTAATTAAGGGTCACACTTCTGGAAATGTCACAGCTTCCCCAATTATTATTATTTTTTTATTCAGATCCCTGCATAGTTGGATTTTGGTTTTAACCTGATACTGTTTCTTCTGCTAAAGCATTTCAGAAAAATGCAACCCTTTCCCTTTCATTGCTATGTAGGAAGTGAAATATCCTGAATACTTGGATATTCGACCATATATGTCCCAGCCAAATGAAGAGCCAATTATTTATGCATTGTATGCAGTCCTGGTCCATACTGGTTTCAATTGTCATGCAGGACATTACTACTGCTACATCAAGGTAAATATCCTTTTCTTTCTCTCTGTTTCATTTAATACATTCTGTATGCCACCTTTCCGCCTAAACACTCAAGGCAAGTTACTTTCTATAAATAATGGGTTACAGTCTAAGAGACACGACACAAGAAGAAAAGGAATGGGGAGGGAAGAGGAGAGATAAGTCTATTTAGGTACCAACACTCTCATACTATTGCACAGAGCTATAAAATGACAAGGCAAAATTGTTAGTCCAGGAGAGAGTTCTGGGAAGGGATGAGCTAAGTGGTGAAATACCTGCTGATGGAGGTGGTTCTAGGAGGACAGGAGCTGAATGCTATTTGTCCTGTTTGCCAGGTTTTTTAAAAAAATCTTCTCATATAAGGATTTTGTTGATCTCTTTGCTGGTGAATTCTCGATTCGAAATGTGGGTGCAAGCAAAATAGGCTCCTTTTTTAAAAGAAGGATGTTATGTACCCTTCTCTTTTCAATCTGCCCTTCTGACATGGGGCTCCTCTTTTGAGCCACTCAGCACTTCTCAAAAAACGCCTGTTGGTTTTACAGGACCATAGAGTTGTAAATGGGCAAAAAGTTGTAAAGGGGCAAAAAGTCAGCCAAGTTGTAAAGGGGCAAAAAGTTGTAAAGGGGCAAAAAGTCAGCCAAGCCAAGCCAACCCTCTGCCCCAAATGCAAGAACAAGCCTATCTATGCAATCTGGATCACAGTTCGCTGCGAACAGAGAGAAAGTGCTTGTGGAGCCAAGAACTCCAAAGGACTCCAGGGAGTCTGCAAGGAATGTCTGCTGGGTATGGGCTATGGAGCCTTGAGTTCAAATCCCCCACTCAGTGATGAAGGCTCATTGGTTGGCCTTGAGCAATCTCCCTACCTCACAGGCTTGTTGGCAGGATAAAATGAAATCCCCAACATATTATTATTATTTATTACATTTCTATACTGCCCCATAGCTGAAGCTCTCTGGGCAGTTTACAAAAGATTAAATCAATATACAAAATTTAAAACCATAAAACCAGACACCATGCAAAGATAATATCCATTTAAAAACAACTGAGTTCTCAGCCAGAGATAGATCTGGGGTGCTGTTAAATGTCTGGGAGAAGAGAGAAGTTTTGACCTGGCACTGAAAAGATAACAATGTTGGTGCCAGGCGAGCCTCGTCAGGGAGATCATTCCATAATTGGAGGGCCACCACTGAGAAGGTCCTCTCCCTTGTTGCTGTCCTCTAAGCTTCCCTCGGAGTAGGCACCCAGAGGAGGACCTTAGATACGCCTTTCCCAAGGCATTGGGAACAGTGGGCTGCAAATGCAGCACGTGAACAAGCAAACTTAGCAAAGCCATGTGCAGAACCTCAGCCCTGGGGGCAAAATCCAGCTGTGCTGGGGTCCAGGTCCAGACCTCTAAGATCCCCCAGATGTTCAGGCCTCTTCCTTTAGCCTCACCCCGTTTCCTTGGGCCACTGGTCGTTCGGTGGTTTCAGTTTTTGTGCATTTCCCCCCATGCTAAAAGGCTGGAATGCATCTCCCAAGGCTTAGTTACTGGCACTAAGAGCGTTCAGCTGAAATAGGCGGGCATTTTTGCCTTCAACATCACCTACCACCAGAATGCCCCACCCCCCACTTTGAGAGCTTCTCAGAAATGGAATTTGGCTCTTGAGTTGAAAGAGGTTTAACGCGTCCGCTGTGGAGGGAGGCAAAATAAAACCAACGACATATTCTCTGCCTAAAAAGACAGTCCAGGTAGTCTCCTTGCTGCGGGCTTATTACCGGTAAATTTCAGCTGCTGCGAGATATTCACATGTTGAGTATTTAGTTGCTTGCCGCTTTATTAGCTAGTCTGTGAAGAGGTGACTGCACCGGAACAGCCTTAATGAATTCGTGTCAGGGATGGCTGCATCAGCTAGGAAATAGGTTGTTGTCCTTGTCATGAGCTAGGCTCCCAGCCAAAGCAAGGGTAGGTGTTTTTGTTTTCGTTTTTAATACAGTGATTTTCGGACCATATCCCAGGAAACTCTGTGGTTCCTTGGAAGCTTACTGGGGATTCTTCAGTGAGAAGCTCAGCAAACAGTAGACACCTACAACAAGCTGATCTTCTCCTTCAGCCTGAGCCCACTTTATCTGGAAATTTGTCTTTGTATCAAGAGAACGTTACGGAGTAATTGTAATTGGGAGGTAGCTGAATAAAAAGGAAGCTCTGGTCATTGTAACTGTGTGTATAATCTTATTTCTTTCCCCCTGAACAGCAAAGAGAAGCAGTTACACGTTGCCGGGATACACAGGAAAATCCTGGTGTTGCGACTAGGCGTTGCCCTTTCTCGTTTCTCTGTAGCCATGTTACCTTTGCCCAAATTCCACCCCTCCACAGACAGATTTCTAGAGAGGATTGGGTTTTGTACGGGTTTTGTCTTCCCATCACAGACTTCTTTGCAACGGGATCAGTTGAAGGTCAGGGTGCACAGAGATAGATTGGCCCTTTTCACTGCATGGTTAAAAACCCCGGCAGAAAGAAACTGGGCCTTTGCTCTCACACCCTACCTGCTGCCAAGCCCTTAGAAGTGGTTCTCCTGGAAAGGGTGTAAGCACCCTTCTTCTGGAAGGCATTCGGTTGGTTTGGTGGCAGCGGTTCCTGTTTTCTTGCTGTTGTTGATACCTGTTAATGTTTTTTACATGAGCGTCCTTGAACTGTGGAAAGGTGATTTCTGTATGCAGATGATAACGGCCCAGTTTGGATGTACATATGCTGCAGTGCGCCTCGGGGAACGCTAGGGGGCAGTGGCCACTGAGCTGCACGCTGGACACTCTGCCTGCCTTATGTGCTTGCCTTTGGGTTCGAGACAATAGCGCAAGCTAGCAGTGACCAGCCGTTTTCGTTAATGGATAGAGAGCAAGGTGGATAGATGGAGGACGCCCAGATGAGCACAAGAGTAGGGGCCTACTTCATACAGGCCAGTGAGTAAAAGGTAGCTTGTTTGAGTCCTGCATATATGACTGAACGTGCATAGTTCACAACAGGTTGGCTAAGTGAATTCATTAAACCTTGAGGATTTATAAGCAGAGCACAGCCAGTTGGATCTGACGTGGCAGTGGCCACCGATTTAGATGGCTTTAAAAGGGGGTTGAATAAATTCCTGGAGGAGAAGGCGGTACATGGCTACTAGCCCTGATGGCTATGTGCTACCTCCAATATCCGAGGCATTAACTGTGTGCACCAGTTGCTGGGGAACATGGGTGGGAGGGTGCTGTTGCACTTGTGTCCTGCTTTGTGGGTCGCTGGCCACTGGTTGGCCACTGTGTGAACAGAGTGCTGGACTAGATGGACCCTTGGTTTGATCCAGAGGGGCATTGCTAAATTTACATTGGGTCCAACGTACGTAAGGTGGGACTCCCGGACATAAAAGAAGGTTCCGAGAGATTAGTGGTCAGGAGTTCTCGGGGCAAAAGACACAAAATGTAACGTTGCCGTGGTCCCGCTTAGTTAAAATCAGTGGGCCAAACAACCATGTACAGGAGGGATTGCAGTGTCAACCGTGGCAGATTAAAGTGCCACTCAGTTTTTAGCCATGAGGCTCTTTGACTTACTCTGCTCAAAAAAACCATCTCACGTCACGCACTATGCTGATAATATGCTTATAAACATAATAAATTCACAACGCATTTGTTCACTGAAGAGAGCAGAAGGTATAAAGCAGTAGTTACGTTTACCTTGACTAGTATTTACATAGGGACTTACCTTGTATATCTCATCAGTATTTGAAATGCAGGATGTTCAACTCCTGACGCCGAAAATATGCTTCTGGCTCTGGTCATCCTAGGCCAGTATGGTGCCTGTGGGCACCTGTGTCCCTGCAGATATCTCACTTGGTGCCTACCAGGCTCCTTGTCCGTCCTGATGTCGTATTTTGGTGCTCAGATCCCACCTCTGCTTTGTGCTTAGGTTCTTGGACAAGTTACTTTCAGTCTCACCAGTTTCCTTCTGGGAAGCAAGTATTTCATGAATGGGCAACCCACCCCGCACCCACCCCATAACAACACACTATCAAAATTCCAAATGTGCCCACCAGCCCCAAAAAGGTTGGGGACTTTGCTGTAAGCTTCCCCTCTTTCAGGCACTTCCTTATATATCCAGAGAAAATGAAACGTGCCCCCCTCCCCCCATAGCAAACCCAAACCATGCAGCCAGAAAAAGAAAAGAACATTATGCACACGTGCCTGTGGGAAAGCTTATATAACGCAACACACAAGCCCACCCCTTCTCCAGCCGATTTGCTCGCAAGCAGCCTCTTCCTTCCTTCTCGGTTCCATAGCAGCCATCTTTGTTTAGGGAAGAGGCTCTCTGCCAGGTAGAATCGAATGAGTCACTAAGCCTGAGCTGCGGTGTTACTGGAAAATGTATTGAGCTTTTAAAAACCATGCAACTTGGTAAATGCACAACGGGTTTTTATCAAAACAGGAAGGGCAAGATCTCTGCTATTCCCCCGAATTTTTGGACTCGGTTAAAGGGGCAACAAACAAAAACCCTGAAGGTATGTGATGCCTGGACAAAAGAAATGCTCATAAAAAGCAGAATTTGCTCAGGAAGGGCAATTTTTTAAATGGCTGTATCTCAGCCATTTCCTAATGGATCCCTTTGAAATTTGAGCAGAGCGTGACACTTAACACAAAGATAACTCTATGCCAAATTTCAGACAGTTTGGGATATATATATATTTTCCTGGGTTTTATTAAGGTTTTGAACGTTCAGGCCTTATAATAGTAGAATACAGTTTGACCTATCCAGCTTAAATATACAGGTGCTCCCATGCCTGTATCATTGTGACGTAGAATAACTTGGGAAAACTAGGTGGCCGGACACAGCGTAGATCACTTCAAAGTTGTTCTGATGTATTTACTACATTTATATCATGCTTTTTCTCCAGGAAGCTCAAAGCAGTGTACATGGTTCTCTCCCCCCACCCCTGTACACAAACACCATTTTGTCCTCACAACAATCCTGTGAGGTGGGTCACACTGAGAGATAGTAACTGCCTGAAATGAGCTTCACAAAGGAGTAGGGATTTGAACCTGGGTCTCCCCAGTCCTAGACTGACCTTCTAACCCACCCTTCCCCAAACTGGTGCTCTCCAAGTCTGTTGGAGTCCCATTATCTCCAGACAGCATGATAGTTGTGATTGGTGGGAGCTGTAGTCCATCACATCTAGAAGGCAACAGGTTGGGGAAGGTTGCTCTAATCACTACACCACACGGAAGTAGTGGGAGGTCAAGGTGCACATCACGGTAAGCCACAATGGGTTAATTCATCCGCAGGATTCCGTGATGTACATCGGCCACCATTTTGAATATAAATTATAAAAGGCTTGTTCTAGGGTTATCCCGGGGTTGTTTAGCCCTCAGATAACCCACGATGCCCAGTTTTGCAGATCATGACAACCACGATGTGCTCCCGCCACGGCTTGCTTATTCAAAATGGTGGCTGGCCCACGTTGCAGAGCCAGTGGGTTTCTGTGACGTGCAAACCAACCCACTGGCTCTCTAGCTTCCTACATCTTTCAACAGGAGTGTGCCATAGATTTCGAACATTAGCATTAGGGGTTCATGAATGCCTTCCCTAAAACATAAATACTATGGGAAATGGTTTCTCTTCCTACTACCACCCCTTCCCTTTCCAAAGAGTCCCTTTGCTGCTTTGCGAAAAAAAATATACATCATCATACCTTTTTAACTTCTGTACAACTTGCTGTGCTGTGTATCTCACTTTTCCCCCATTAGAGGGCAGGCTGTCTCTTCCTGCCTGGTTTGGAGAACACCTTCCACTAAAATCAAGGTGTTTTCTTTCTAAAGATGATGAACCCTCTAGACATTTGTGGTTCCCAATTCTCTTGTCACTGAGTAGACTCTGGAGCGTATGAAATTGACATGAAATGTTGTCCATACTGTAGAGGAAGGGAGCTGTTCTTTGTTCCTTTTAATGCTCTTCTTGTTCGGTCCTGGGTTGTCTCAAATTCCTGTAGCAGAACATCTCAGCATTTCGTTAACGATGCATCTTTAAGGATTTATAGCAGCATTTTTCCATTGAACGAGTGGAGGGATTTCAAACAGTGAATACCTCAGAGAAAGATATTGGAAAACCCAGGAACAGAGGGGAGAGACCTGGGGCAGTGCTCTAGAATCTTTCTGATTCTAGAATCTTTAGACTTTCTGCTGGACATAATATATGTGGAATCTTTGTGAGATGGCATAATTTGAGGGAACTACCGTATTTCTTCGATTGTAAGATGCACACTAATTTCAGTACCACCAACAGAAACAAAAAAACCCTAAGACACACCCACGATTCTAAGACGTACCCTATTTTTAGAGATGCTTATATGGGGGAAAAAGTGCGTCTTAGAATCAAAGAAATAGGGTAGATGGCTAATGCAGGCTTTGGCACTTCAGGGTCATTCTATCTTCCTACACTATCTCAGGAATCGTGTTCCCATTCCCCCAACCACTTCATATGTGCCTTCATCCCATTTTGCAGGCCCTTCTTTGAGTCTTGCTGCCATCTTGAGATATGGTTGGCAGGGTTCCAACCATATCTGAGGAGAGGGCCTCCTCAGTTTTGGCACTGAGACTCTTAAGCATGTGATAGAACAGAGGGCGGGGTAGAGGTGCACATCACCTGCATAAAAATGACTGCAAATCCCGAAGCTGTTGGGTGATGTCCCCCAGTAGATTCACGTAGATGTTAAAACAGCACAGGGGACAAAATTGATCCCTGTGGGACACTGTAGAATGAGGAATCAAGTAAGAGTCTTCTAGTGCTATCTTCTGAAATCTGCCCTCCAGGAAGTTCCCACCACGGCCTGAACCCAGAAAGGTGCTTCAGATGAGGGATTCTGACAGATGATGGTATCAAAAGCTGCTGTGACATCCAGCAGAACTAACAGGGATGTACTCCCTCTGTCTGGCTCTCTGTAGATGGTACCAAGGGCATTTCTGTCCTGAAACTAAGCCAAAAACCCGATTGAGAGACGTCTAGATAATCATAGAATAGTAGAGTTGGAAGGGGCCTATAAGGCCATCGAGTCCAACCCCCTGCTCAATGCAGGAATCCACCCTAAAGCATCCCTGACATATGGTTGTCCAGCTGCCTCTTGAATGCCTCTAGTATGGGAGAGCCCACCACCTCTCTAGGTAACTGGTTCCATTGTCGTACTGCTCTAACAGTCAGGAAGTTTTTCCTGATGTCCAGCCGGAATCTGGCTTCCATTAACTTGAGCCTATGATTCCATGTCCTGCACTCTGAGATGATCGAGAAGTGATCCTGGCCCTCCTCTGTGTGACAACCTTTTAAGTATTTGAAGAGTGCTATCATGTCTCCCCTCAGTCTTCTCTTCTCCAGGCTAAACATGCCCAGTTCTTTCAGTCTCTCTTCATAGGGCTTTGTTTCCAGACCCCTGATCATCCTGGTTGCCCTCCTCTGAACACGCTCCAATATGATACGCTTGACCTAGAAAAATCTTGGGTCAAGACACCATTGTATACTTAAACGCTTTGTAAAGACGTTACACTGTTGTAACTGATCTCAAAGACAGCAACAACTTTTTCTTTCTTTTCTTTTTTTATAGGCCAGTAATGGACAGTGGTACCAGATGAACGACTCTACTGTCTCAAACAGTGACATCAGAACTGTACTGAATCAGCAGGCCTATGTGCTTTTTTATATCAGGTAATGTCAAATACTTAAATAAGTTGGACTTCCTTCTCTTCTTGACACCCTGACCTCTGCATTTCCCCTCACTTGATCTCTCTAAACAAAATGGGCAAACTGGTTACTTGTCTGCCTATCCTGCCACCATTGTCAGGAACATCTAAAGCCTTCCCCATCCCTGGCCTAGAGTGTTGGGCTGGGATACGGGGAAACCCAAGTTCAGATAACCTCTTCAGTCATTGTTTCTTTGCCTGATCTACCTCGCAGGATAGTTGTGTGGCTGAAGCACCACTTAAGAACTTCTTGGGGAGAGGGTGAAATGCAAAAGTGGCAAATTAAGAGTGCAACCTATGCATGTTTAGATGGCAAAAAGTCCCAAGTCCCAGCATTCCCTAGCCAGCCATGCTGGCTGGGGAATGCTGGGAGTTGTAGGCCATTTCCCTCCCGTCTCATCCTGAATCGGGTTGTGCCCTATGTACACCAGCCTAGTGAACAAGAGCAAATTACGGCAGATATGGCACTGTGCAAAACGTTCAGCTAACAAACGTGGATCAACATGTTTTCTTATATATTAGGTCCCATGACATGAGAAATGGCGGCGAACACATTCATTCCGTTCACACTCCAGGGCAGTCTTCTCCCCGGCCTGTTATCAATCAGAGGGTAGTCAATAATAAGCAAACTGCGCCAGGATTTATTGGACCACAACTCCCTCCCCACATGATTAAGGTAATTCTCTCTTTTTGAAGACAATGGCATTAGTAAGCTGGCTGGGGTGCAAGGATTTATACAAAGCCGTACCTTCTGAAATGATGTTATTGCAACCCTTTCTTACAATGCAGGTGGAAGATAAATGTTACAATACAGAAATGTTCTGGGGCGGGGGAAGTAGTGAAATCTGGATTTGTGGATCACAAAACTGTTGCTTATCTGCTCCCCCAGTTCCCTTTAATTTACAGAGTTCCGATTTCACCGAAATATGGTTTCCCGGTGAGCCTTCCCAGACCTCGTGCTAAACCATAGTTAAGGAAACTTAACCATAGTTTGGGGTGTTTGTGAAGCACGTGTGGTGTAACAAGCCACAAAAACGACCAGCAGCCTTGGAATGTTGGACATTTCGTTTCCTCATTGCTTTTCTTTTTATTGCTGCAGAATTCAAATCACTTGAATGGAACTGGATCCCTGAAAGAAACTCCCAGCAGCTCTGTGGCGATCGCCAGCAACGTTGCCCTGAGCAGGCCGTCTTCTGCTCCGCCCACCATGTCCATCCCAAACTGGACGATGAACAGGCCTGCAACCTCTACGACGCCCGACCCTTCCAAAAAGCAAAAAATCACCATCAGTATTCACAACAAGTTGCCTGTTCGCCAAAGTGTCTCCCACGCCAGCTGTACCTTGGAGAACCTCAACAAGCCGGCCCCGTCCTCGACCATTTCCAACCCTTCTGCGGTGCAATCTACCTCAAGCGCGTCTACCGTATCGGCTGCTAACCAAGTCCCCAAACCGACGGCTCCCGGCGAAGCAGGTCCCAAGCTGGTGGTGAACGGCAAGTCCAAACTCAGCCCGAGTATGTTGGTACCGTACGGGGCAGAATCTTCGGAAGACTCTGACGAGGAGTCCAAAGGGCTGGTAAAGGAGAACGGCCACTCCGAGCCTTTCAACGGCGTTTTAATTGAAAACGTGGCCAGCGCCACGGAGAGCTCCTCTGCGTCCTGTCACGGCGTGGAGAAGGAGGTCTCGCAGCATGAGCTGCCCAAGAACATTACCGTGGTCGTTTCTATTAGCCTGAACGATACCCCTAAGCAAAACGGACAGCTATGCAATGATTCCGCTTGCCAAGCAAAGCCCGCTAAATTGGCCGAGAACCCGTTTTCCAAAGCTAATGGACTGCCTGGAAAAGTGAGTGTGTTTCTCTGCTGCAGTTTCTCCGGTTCAGGGGTGAGGCCTGGCTTCCAGCGAGCCTTAATGGGCAAATCCATGGTGTGGTCTTGAAGCCAAATGATACAGCAGCCTTGCTGAAGCTAAGCAGGTCTGGGCCTGGTTGGTGACTGGATGGGAGACTTTCTGGAAACCCTGTGTACGCTGCCTTGTGTTCCGTGGAAGAAAGGCTCGATATAAATGCAATAAACCATCAGCCACTCACCATCCTTCTCCCTTTCTGGGATGAATTCCAGCCCCCCCTCCCCTCCTCCAGTCCTAACCATGGTTTATGATTCCATTCACTCTGATGGTAACAGTAGTTAGCACTAATCAAGGCCCCTCTTCACCAGGGTTTGTAAATCCACTTCAAACTGGCTAAAATGAGAGTCATAGCTTAGCATTAACCATGGTTGGCACAGTGTAGATGATTAAAGCTAATAAGGGGAAGATGGAGGTTATTCAAGCCAGAGGGGGAGTGAATGTTCCTGAGTCCAGGGTGGCGTACATGGGGGTCCCCCCACTTTATCCTCACAACCCCTTCGAGGTAGGTTAGACCAAGGGTGTGTGACTGGTCCCAGTTCACATAGTGAGCTTTATGGCTGCACAGGGATTAAAAACCAGCTCTTCTCTGCCCAAGTAGCTCAGCGATAGAATGCAGAAACCCCCAGGGTCAGTTCCGACATCTCCGCTGCTAGTCAGTGCCAACAATACGGGGCTAGATGTACCACGGGCCTGACTGCATTTAAGGCAGGTTCCTACGTCCCTGCTCTGGCCTCTTCGCCGCTTGGTCTTGCAACGTGCCAAGACTGACTTAAACAATCATTTACATGAAAAACAGAAGGTCGCCGCGTTGGCCGTAAGAAACGGCAGATTAAAAACAGTGGTGGAGAAAGAGAAAGGAGTGAACCGGATGGGAGAAGGAAAGAAACTCCAAATCTTTGTGGGGTGGAAAAATGAGCTTTTTGTCACATGGAAAAAAAAGATGTACATGCCATTGTACGTCTTAGCTCTGTGAGGGAGTTGGGCACGCCTATTTCTCACAGGAATCTAGAGCAGTCGGTCTTGATGGTTGCTGCATTCATGCTATATGTTAACCTCCCTCCCCCACTTTTTTTTTAATCAATAGGGAGCACCTACAGCTTTGCCCCCAGTTCCTGAAGACAGGATCTTAGAGTCTTTCAAATACAATCAGCTGAAAACCTCATCAGGGGACATAATAAGGTAAAACGAATCGTGCTTTTTCCAAATACATTTTTTTTAAAAAAAGGACAAATTATATTCTTTTTAAATGTGCTTGGAGTGCCTTTAGGTTCTCATTGAACATATTTCTTAGTTGTGTATTTAAGCCATGTTGGTGCCTCATGGAAAATCTTGGAGAAAACCTCTGTGCCTGGGGTGACCTCCAGATGTTGTGAACTCCAAGCCCCATCCAGCAGGGCCAGTGGCCCGGGATTATGGGAGTTGTAGTCCAAAACATCTGCCAGGGAATCCGGTCACCCACCCTTGTTCCATGCAAAATCATTTGGCCTTACAGTCCGCTCTGCTGTGTTTTCTGTATTTCTCCTCCCTCTCAGCCCTAACAGGATGCATTAATGTGTCTATTTGCTTCATCTGGCAAACTTCTAAAATATATAAAATATAAATTAGGTCTCTCACCAAAGGCATCCCATCCTGTGCTAGTGATGGGGGAGAACCTCTTCTAAGATGATGCCTGCCGTCAGCAGTTTTATAAGTTCTTACATTAAAAATAATTAAGTAATTAAAATCAGAAGTGTTTTCTGAGTGGATTAAGGTTTCGGTCTTCATAAAAGGCTTCTTCCCAACTGCTCTTCATAGGGCACTGATCCAGTGAGTGCAAATTCTCACAGCCCACTTCCTGGGAGCAGGGTAGCTGTGGGATGGAGCAACTTCTCATGGAGGCAGGGGATAAGGAAGAAACGAGGCTGTAGCTACATAGCAGGAGATGTCAATAAACAATAAGCCCAGCTGCATTTTAAAGCTGCATACTTTGAAGGATGTTCCAGTGAAATTTGTGAGGCTTTGTATCTAACTGGGACACTGGCAATATCATAGCCATTTGCTTCACGAGAATATGTAGCGCCGTATATAAATGAGTCCTGCACGACCTGAAATATACGTTACCTTTGGGGGGTGGGGGGCATAAGCTTTTGCGGGCTAGACAAAGCCCACTTTCTCAAACACCTGGCGTGGTCACCACATAGAAACGTGTCTTTGAACAAACGTGTCTTCTAGAGTTTTCCAGGAGTTGAAAAAACTCTTAATAATGCGTAAGGTGCGTTTGTTTTCGACTCCATCTTGCTGTGTATTTATCTTTCTACCCAGTTACGAGTGTCTCTTTCTTATGTGCAGTGCTAGTGGAACCGAAAAAGCGTCGGAAGAAGGGGGCTGTTCCGAAGAGGCCCCCGGTACCCTCACCAACAACATCCAGAACCCGTTGGCCCCGTCAGACCCTGAAATCACTTCTACCACGGAAGAACCTTGCGAGAGGGTCACCGCCGAAACGGAAATCCCTCCGTTAGAGAGCGATGGGCGACGGGGCCATAAGTCCAGTTCCCCGGGAGCGGAAGAATTCCCCAGGAAAGGTGACATGGAGGACCAGGCAGAAAAGACGAGAGGACCAAAAGAAGGGAAGGTGGCTTGGGAAAAGAGCCCCGAGCCTGGCAGAGGCGCTTTGGGGGCAGTTGAAAAGGGGGTGCAAAGCCCCCTTGCCAAGTCTGACAATGAATGTAGCTCTCAAAAGCTTGCCACTCTCAACACGGCGGAGAAATGCCGAGAAACACAGGACAGTGAGAAAAGCTATGAGGATGCCACGCCGCCCGACGCCTCTTCCGTTCCAAGGCCGGATGCCATCGGGGGGAGCCCGCGCTCGAAGAACGACGGTGGCCGGCTGGGAGAAAACAACGAACAATTCCAAGGGAACCCAGAAAGGCAAGAGCCAAAATCTCATTCTCCCCTGAAGGAGAAAGTTTTCACCTCCAAAAAAACTGACAAAGAGCACTACCGTTCAAAGAGGAAGCGCTCTGAAAGCGAGGAGGAAGAGGAGGAGAAGGAGGTGGCAGCGGAGGAGGCGGTGGCCACGGAGGCCACCCGGAGCCAACCAGATGGGCACTACAGCAAGAGGAGGTGCTCCCACAGCAGGGAAGGTGCAAAGCAGCAAGAGCATTATCGACGAGAGTACTACAATGCAAGTTATTACCGGTTCCCATGCAGTCCTGACCCTGGGAGGAGCTTGGGAAAATACCCCCCTTACAGATCTCGCAGCCGAGGGAAGACGGACCCGGAAAGGAACCGGCATTGTTACGGGAAAGGCGAGCGTTCGTGGAGCAGAGAGCGGTATTATCAAGACCTCCCGAGGAGATGGGAGGGCTGCAGGTCTTACCATTACTCTTCCCATGTCCCCCGGTATAATCAGGATAGAAAATTCACTCATTGCGAGAGAGACTATAACAAATCAAGTTACGTTTACAGTAGCCCGTATAAATATGATTATTATAAAAGCAGATGGACTCATGACCAGGAAAGGAAACGGCGATGCCAGAGCCCCGAGGGCGGCGACAGCCCCCTGGAAAAAAGATGCCAAAAGGTTTTGCAAAGTGAATCTCTCGACGAGCAAAGAGGGCGGAAGCACAAGAAGTCGAAGAAAAAGAAGAAGTTAAAAGATAAACACCGAGAGAGAGAGTACAGGTTAGTGACGCGGGGCGGACGAATGAAAGCCAACATTTGCAAAGCTTTGTGGTCTCTCTCTTCTTGTTGCTTATACATCTGTAATGTGATGGAAAGGGAATTGCTGGTCTTAAATTGAACGTGCACGCGTTTGGTGGAGTGATTGGTTAAGGAACTTAGTGGATCTTCACGATATTGTGAAGTAGTAATACACTGAGGATTGATTTAAAACCTCGCATGAACTATGGATAGCTGGTTTGATCTTAGGCACGTTGCTTTCTCTCAGCCCTAGTTCCCCACCGGTAAAATGGGTATAATAGCGCTTTCCTCTCCTCTTGTCACGAGGCAGGAGAACAAACTCTGTAGATGCTAAAACATGTCTTCCAACCCACGACCATAGTTGACGAATGGTTCGCGTGACTCACAGCGGAGCAAGCCCTGTGCCTAGCTGTAGTCACACGTTTCCCTGTTAAATGGAAATGCCCTCCCCTTTAGACTTAGTTATTTAAAGCATTTTTACCCCCACACGTCAGCCGAAAAAGGCTCCCAGTGTGGCTTGCAGTGATGACACAACCCTGGACTCTCAGGCTTTCCGTCTAAAACATGCAACGTAAAAGGAAAGGGGACCAGGAGGGAGGAGGAAAAAGAACAAAGATGGTAGAGGCTGCCTCCCTTCCCACCTTTGACTGTGAAGCAGGGAGAAATTCCAAATGCCATTAGAGTAGGGCACCGCCTCTGAAACCACCCTGTAACTGCAAAAGGGGGCAGGATTGGAACTGGGGGCTCCCCCTCCCACAGGAAGGGTAATGCCCTTGCTCAGGCCCTGCACCCAGAGCACATGTGAAGAGTAGTCAAGGGGGGGCATGGTTGGGTTCTTGCTAAGGGCCCGCCCTCCAGCAGGGCCCTCTACTGACGAGCCCCCTGGAGTTGTTCCTCTTCACCACTGCAGCCTGTTGGTTCACCTGCCCCTCCGGTCCAGACAATGGAGGAGCAGGAGATGCCCCTGCCTGTTGCTCAATGGCCCCATGTCCATCAAGCAAGCCATGATGAGAAAGAGGAGGAGCAATAGCTGCCGGTGACCATGAGGTTGAGCAGGTGGACTCACTGAGGGAGGAGACCCATTGAGGGGGGTCTTGCTCACGGGCCCTCAACAACCTGGAACCCCGGAGTAACCCACTCATGATATCCTTCTCCGCTAAAGAAGAATGTTATTGTTCGGGTTAAGAGGGAAGTATAACTATTGCACCACGGATGTTCCTGGTAACTCCTTTCCCCTTCCTTCAGGCATCGCCAGGAGTCCGACCCATCTGTGTCCAGCTCCGAGGCAGAGACTCACAAGCATAAACATAAGAAAAAGAAGAAGAAAAAGAAGAAACGTACAAAGAAATCAGAAGGCTGCGATGAAATTTCAGCTCCTCCCCTTCCCAAGCCAAGCAGTTTGGAAACCAAGAATCTCAAAACCTGGGAGATGGCCGAATCTTCGGTGGAGGCGTGTAGAAAACGTGGCCGGGGGCCCCAGGATGGAGACACTGCCCTTTGCCAACAAACGAAGAGCATAGATGATAGCAACAGAGATGGCCCCTGCCCATCTGCAGACCATAATGTAGGTAAGAGAATCAAATGGAAATCCCATGGAGTGGCTGTTTCTCTCTCTCTCTCTCTCTCTCTCTATCCCATTTCTCTCCAAGGAGCTTGATACATGGCTCTCCTGGGCCTAATCTACACCTGGTCACGAGGTCATCCCTGCATGTCCAAATGACGCACAGCTGATCCCTGGGTAAAACAGGGATGAGCACTCTGTTCTCCCAGGTTATTTATTTATTTTATTTTATTTATTTATTACATATTTATTACTGCCCAACAGCCTAGGCTCTCTGGGCAGTTTACAACTAAAACCATAAAATCCAATTTAAAACTTTAAAATCACATACAAATAAGTTACAGTCCAGGGAAGGCTTGTCTAAAAAGATATGTTTTTAGGAGAGGTTTAAAAGTTACTATATTTTCCGCCTCCCAAACCACACAAGGGAGGGCTTTCTAGAGGGTGGGTGCCACCACAGAGAAGGCCCGCCGTTGAGGTTCTTCATGGCAACATTCTCTTCGGGATAGCTGGGACTGCTTTTCCCCCAGTTTTCTCCGTTGTCCTGGGGCCATCCTGAGCTCTGCGAGCGGTGTGGCTCTCCCTCCCGGGGTCCTCCTTCCCTGTGAGTAGCAGGGCTCAGGAAACGGCCATGGAGCTGTGCGGGCAGTGAGTCCGGTGGTGAGGGAGAGAACATTTTCGCCATCTTTGGGATGGCGCGCTGTGTCTTCCAGTGCCGAGTTTGTTGTGGTTGTGTTTTTTAAAAACAAAATCTCACCTTCGTGCAGGATCGCGCTCACGCAATTGCACAAACTTTGTTGTTGTTGTTGTTTTAAAAAAAAGGCGCCCCGGAACATCCCTCTTTACGTCCAGGACAACTCACTGGTGTGTGCCCCTCCAGGATCGTCCCTCCCCAAAGCCCTGCAGGTGTAGATGAGTCCTTGGTCGCTCACCCAAGCTGATGAACAGGCCCTCCTCTCCCATCTCTCAGCCTTTGGCAGCCATGTAGAATAGTTGCTAACCGTTCAGGGACATCAGGTGACAAAACCCCTGGTGCTTCAGCATTAGAACCGGCAGTGAGGCAGTTGTTTCAGTGCCACAAGTGTGCCGTGCCGCTAAGTAATTAGAACATTTAGGCCAAATTAAAAACTCAACTTGGAAACTTGGTGTCCAAGAATAACCTTGTCCTTCTTGCCTTTCAGATCCAGGGTTTCAGCTGGAAGCCATCCCTCCACAGCTTGCAGTATATTTATAAACCGAAAAGCGATTAACTCTTTAATTCATAATTGGTGCTTCAGAAATACTGTACAGGATTTTACCATGGAGAAAAGAAAAAAAACACCTTTTTTAGTTTTTACCTTGAGACTTTCTTTTTTTAAATTATCTGCAATCCAAAAACAAGCCAACAACAAAAAGGATGGAAACTTTCTACAACTGCTGAACATCGTAAAAATTTACCCTGTAAATGTCACAGTAAGAATTAATGCCCTGGAACAGAACATCTCAAATGCTGCTTAGTTACAGACTCAGGTTGATTGTGTTATTCATGTGATGTTGCTCCAAGTCTACACATCTGACGCAAGGGGCGAGGAAACCACAGAATTATCAAGCTGCAACTGATAGTCTCTATTTAATTTAAAGAATTATTTAAAAAAAAATTCACACACAACTAGGATTTTTGCAAGAGCTTCATCTGTTTTCTGTGATGTCTGCTACTAGAAACTCACTTACTTTGTTTATTTTTTTAATTTTTGTTGGATTCCAGTCTTGGACTTTGTGAAATGTGCCGTTCAGACTCTTACCAGTTTTTGAATGTATCTCAGAACACATCCGAAGACTCCTTGCCACACCTCTCGAGGGGGCTGTTTCTCCTGGCCCTGAGAGGTCACCAACCAACCACCGACTGGCAATCGCGGGCCGTTTGAACAGCTGGGCTCATTGTCTCACCATCCATGAGCTGTTCGGTTGGTCTGGGGTATCTGCCCTCCCTGCTTCTATTCCCCCACTCTGGTCGCCCTTGCCTCCTTGGCTGGGTTTTCCCTCTGCAGGCTTGTTCTTTTGGCCATTGCTCGACCCCTATGTGGCCTTCTCCCCCAATCATCTTGGCTGCTGCTTCCACCCCATTTTTCTTGTCTAGTTTGTCTTCATCTCCTCCATCTTCTGTCTCATTGACCTAGTTCACACATAACAATAACCCCAAGTATGGATTGTTGTTGAATCGTGGGTGCAAACCCTACACTATGGCTTAACTTTAGGTTGTTAACCCCAAACACCCCAAAGTTCACAATTCAACGAGCCATGGGTTCTCTTCCCAGGTTGTTCGTGATTCGCACGTAACGACAACCCACAATTCAATAAGTCATACGCAACCCATACTCGGGATTGCTGTTACGTGCGAATCTCTTCTTCATTCCGTTCTTGCTTCCTGCAGCTGCCTACCCTCAGCTTTTTCAAGCTGACTGGACTGTCCTACCGTTCTAGGGCGACTTGTCAGTCCTTGCCCGTGGACGATGACAGTCAACAGGCACCAGGGCCTACAGCCACCCTGCGTTGTCCCAAAAATTGCCCGAAGGAACCAACCTCATACTTCCACTACATTTTTATTGCATTTATTTTTAATATTGTGATGCTTGTCTTGACGGGTCTGAGTTGTCTGGTTCTTGTCCCTTCTTCAAAGTTTCTAGTTACAGACACATTTCATACTGTGATTTAATTTTTTTTTTAATGATGAAATGCTATCAAACTGTGATACACTTAATTCACTGGTCCTGCATCAGGAGACGGAGTGGGGAAAGCTGTATTAAATACAGTTCATCTGAATAATCTGTCTGGTTTATACAAGCTGTGTTGTTCAGAGATGTCTAAAGTTTGATCTTTGTTTTTTTAAAGATAAAAGCACTTGCCCCACTTGTAAATATTATGGCATGTAAAATTTATATAGTATATAAATACAGCAAGTCAAAACAACGTTGCTCAGTGTGTACTGTACACCTTTTCAATTCCATCTTGCTTACTCTTGTCTGTAGTGTTTTGTGTAAATGGCCAACTTGCCATAACCTCCTTGAAACTCGTATGACCATGTTTATAGCCTCTTAATGCTCTTCACTCAGGTTGTCTCGTGGTTGCTGTTGTAGGTATCCAGCAAGAATTGACTGATTTTACTTCATCACAACCATCCACTGTTACCGTATAGAGTGCATGTCCTCTAGGTTCTTGGTGTAAGACTATAGCAGTATCTCCTCATGCATTACTTGGGTCCTAAAATTGCGGAGTGAAAGCCTCTTGGCTGCCACAGGGAACAAATATTAGTCCTATTTTTCAATGGGCCTTACTCTCAGGTAAGCATGCATCGGATTCTGGTAAAGGCTTAAAAATGGGACTTAACATATTTCTTCAATTCTAAGACGCCATCGATTGTAAGATGCACACTAATTTCAGTACCACCAACAGAAAAAAAAGCTTTGATTCTAAGAAATAATAAATGCACCCGCGATTCTAAGACGCACCCCGTTTTTAGAGATGTTTATATGGGGGGAAAAGTGTGTCTTAGAATTGAAGAAATACGGTAGCTTTGTGTAAAATTGCATTGAGTTTGTGTAAAGACTATGTTGAAGTACTTCTGCGCAGGAACCTGTACTGTTTAAACCCTGGCTCAGCACATGCATGCTGTCCTCAGTCCTGTTACGCAAGTCAACCAGGTTAAGTCTTTGACTGAAGTTAATTATATATTGGAATAAGATGGCAGAATATGTACTGTACCACTTCAGCCTGTGGTTGGGCGATACTTTTATAACAATGAACTTTTTTTAAAAAAAAAAAACCCACCACCTTTCTTGTAAGTAGAACACACAACAGAAAGTGAACTGCGATAGAAATTTCTCCTTGCTGGGCTAGCTTTGTAACTGAAAGATTTTGGGTGGGTGGGTGTGTTTTAAACGACATTCAAAATGGTGAGCGCCCACCTCTAGACTGAAGCAGAATAGGCTGTTCTACGACTTTGTAGAAGGGTGGGGGAAAAATACTGGGGAAGGAGCAAGTGTGGTTGTCCATATTGTGTCTGCACTAGATCAGTGCTGTGTATTCATCAAAGGAGCAGGTGTCACAAAATTAACTTCCTCCTTGAGCCAAATTTACCCAGTAAATTCCATGAGGTTGGTACCTCTGGGGCCAAATATCACAGAAAAGGTGGACTTCTGTGGAATTCATACTTTTATTTTTGAGAATGGAATCTCTGCAATGTATTTTGTTAACTAAATACTTGCAATGGATTTAAAACAGCCATACAAGATTACTGTAGATATTTTTTATAACATACAGAATACGTCATGCAATTCATTGGCATACAAGAGTAACAAACTTTCAAAATCAATAATACACAGATGTACAGTATATACATTTACCTAACATTTAACTGTCGATAAGAAACATTCTCCAAGAAAATATAGAAAGAGAAATAGCGAGCTACATGTTAGCTTGCAGCATCTGGTCTGGAAGATCCAGTGAAGATGTAACACTGGCTTCTTGCGCACCAGTAGCCAACCTTGGGATCACACACTTTCTCCTTCTCAACCATGGCTAGCTAAGATATGTTTATGGCCAGCAAGAAAAGGGAGAGGTGAATTGTGTCAAAGAGAGCGTTCTTATTTCAGAGGCTGGACCTTGATTTTTGTAAACAAATTATTTGTAAGGAGCCATTGTTACATCTCCACCAGATTCCCGCAACCTTTCTTTCAGCAAACATATCCAGAAAGATATGTACTACATTTTTTTTTAAAAAAAGGCATTTTAATATGAAGTATCCCTAAATGCTGCTTGGTTTATAAAGTTTTAAATTCTGTACCACATACTTCAAGCCATCCAAAACATTAAGTGATGTTCCCAAGCAAAATTCTCTCCTTGGTTAGGTTCAGCACCTGTCAGGCCAGCTGAGCTTAAAGTGCTATTAAAACTCTACCACCACCCCCAACCTTCAAATGCCAGAGTCCATGAGGTTTGAAAAGTAGTTGGGCAAAAGAGAAGTAGGGCAGGAACTGTGCTAAGTTTAACTCCTCCACTGAGTTATCGTCTATCTCTTCCCAATGAGGGAAGAGATAGACGATAACAGGGAAATGACTCCTACTCAATTCACTGAATTAAGCCCTTTATAGGGTGTGTGCTCAGTCTCCTATGCAGAAAAAAACGTGAATGGGGTAGAAGTAGGCACATCCTCCTGAATAACCACTATAGAAGTATCTGATAGATACCATTTGCCTCAATTTGAGGAACATGCCCTGCCTTCAACTGCTATCTGCCTTTTGGATACAAGATGAACAAGCCATCACTACTTTTTAAACCACTGCATCCTAAGACCAAAGGAGAGGAGAGGCTGAAGGTGGGGTCTTCATAAAGTACCTAAAGCAGCCAAAAACTTTCACAAGCCGTTCCTGCAAACCAGCTAGTTTCTTTAATGGCCTGATGGCCTGTGGAAGTTTTGGCCCAATTCTGATCCCTCCTAATACTGTTGCATATAAACATTCTACAATGCCTAGGAAGAGCGCTACTCTCCACTTTAGCAGGAAGCTTAAAGAACATCATGGTTACTCTGTTTACACATTCTTTGCAAAGGAAGGATTGGATGGGTTAGAAAAATGTCTTCCTGGTTTATATTTGACTACTGTAACCCCCTAACCTCGTGTTAGAAATGTAGGGCTGGGCTGGAAATTTTTTTACAAACCAGACATATGCTAAATACCAAGTTTTAAATTTCTAGAACTTTCTGGGGGTGGTGGAATACCCGGAAGAAGCCACAGCTACAAGGATACAACACCCATGTAATGAATATTGCATGGGAAAGATCAGTGAACAGGTGAAGGTGTAGAGCTAGAGTGGAAAGAGGCTGAAAATAGCTGGTTTCCCCAGAGAGATGCTGGCAATGGGAAAAGGACAGGGCAGTTAAAACAAGACATTTGGGGGGAGATCGTGCCTGGAAGTCAAAAGCATAGCCTGTCAAAGTAAAGGCAGATCTGAGCTTTTTCAGCATGTAGGAAGGAGACACATTATAAAATCTTGCAGCTACAGGAAGAGATCAATACACTGTCCACAGTTGCATAGACTTATACTAGCGGGTGCTGCAACTAAACTTGTAAAACTGCGGGGCAAATATACAAAAATGATGCCTCCTTGAGTGTGGGTGGTGCTGTTTTGGCTACAAGGACTGGTGCTGGGGGAATTCAGTTTGCTATAAGAATATAGGAGAACGTTTGTCCAGTTCTGTCCCAGATTTCGGACAAATGTCCCCACAAACACAGACATGCCCATGCCCAAAAGGAACAGTTTGCATCCTGTCAGAAATATGGAAACCTAAAGGGAAACAGCAGAGCTTGGAAAGCAGCAAGATCCCCTTGGAGGGAGAATGGGAAAGTCTGCACAGAGTGAGGCCCCAAAGAAAAGATGACAAAAGAGCCAGAGAGCGCTCTGGGAAAAGAGGGAAACTAGAAAGGAGATTCAGCAGCTGCACAGAGAGTGGTTCTGAGAACACTTCCGGTATCCCGGCTTATTTACCTGATTTGCTAAATGACACTTGGATGTCACGGAGAACTCCGCTTTGTACAAGCCACATGAACTTTGTGTCAAAGCCAGCACATAACAAGGCTGGAGGGGAGGAACATTTGGCCCTGATGCTCATTCACAGCTTCATAAACTATGTTTTATGAAGCCCATACCGTCCTCAGTTGTCTCTCCCAACCAACTGTACCCACATATCGTCATTAAAAAGAAAATTAAAAATTAAAACCTAGGCAATGCTGCAAAACGGAGTCGAAGTAAATCTGCATTTGTGATTCCTGCCACACACTTCTCTCCCCATTAGCAAAATAACCAGCAACTAATTTTACACACACTGACACTTTTTGGGGGGGGGGGGGCTTATCCCCCCCACCCCCAAATAAAAACTTGCTTGATTTTCCTATGGGGCAATAAATAAGAACAACTAAAGCTACACAAATGGGCAGGAGAGAAGCTGCTGAACACATTGTTCATTATTTGTTAATATGGCATTAGACTCCAGCATGAGTTTACAAAAATATAAGACAGCGAATGATACCAGAAAGATCTCGGATTGGGCAAGACAGTTCAGGCTAACATCTGGAGAAGAGTACACATCCAAGACTTCTAAGAAGCAAAGATAAGCTATATTGATACTGCCAAAACTCATGTTTGTATCCTTTTCATCTTTGGGAGCTTCATGTTTTCAGTGCACGGCCAGCTGTTTATGAGAGAAAGGGGGGTCTGTTAATCATACAGCTGCCAGACTAGTGGATTCTAAATGAAATCACAGTAGACTGGATGTGAGCTGTATACAAATAATCAAGGCTCAAATGCCTCTGCGTTACAAAGGTAGGGTTTGAATGACTTGAGAGCAAAAGGCTTCTGCATATAGGAAAGGAAACGGGAAGTAATCTGCTAGTTGCGGATGCTAGATTCAGCAACGAGTCACAAGTCTGGGCAAAGGACCCAAAGAACAGAAGGACAGAATACATACCGTTATCTCCTGGTTCGGCAACACCGCCCACACACAAAAGAGCCCATAAGGCTTCCAAGTTTTCAGTTCACGTAAAGTTAAGTTCATGTGCTTGACATGTCTTCCAGTATCTCATGGATGTTATCAATGGGCCCACAGAGGGTAGATGCTGCAGGAGACGACATTTCCAATACAAGTCTTCTTTTCTTTGAACTTTACCTTGGCTTTATGATGTACTAGCAATTTTGCTAAGGCAGTTCCACAAGAGTCCCTAGTTGGCACTATTTCTTATTCGCAATTCTTCTCTTCCTCGTTGCCAGCATATCATAAAAGGGATCCTTGCTGATACTTGCCCTAATAGAAAAGGACGTATCAATTAATTTTTCACATATACATTTGTCAGCCACACTTCATCTCATTTCCGAAGACATTCAGTTTAAACGTCACACCAATGCTTGGTGCTACCATAGCTTACAACCGCAAGCATGGTTTGCGCTCCAAAATATACAGGCAAACCATGATTTAGAGCTTTCTCTTAGGGCTGTTCACCACTCCCATTTCTACAGTGCATCGGCTCTAGAGACAGAGCAAGAGCCCTAACCATGGTCGATCAATTCAAACATCAGGCCAAGCCATAGTGACCACAAACCATAGTCTACCAACCCATTTCAAACCGTCGTCCACAACTCTGGTTTGCAAACCACAGTTTGTCATTTCAGCTGCCATGCCAAAACTATTTTATTTTTAAAATACGTGCCTTGACTCTTCAGCATTACTACTACTCCCAGAGCAGCTAGTTAAGCTTCCTTAAGCATGCCTGGATTCAGCCAGTGACCCAATAAGAACACAACGTCAGAAGAGCTGGATCAGAACAAGGGTCCGTCTAGTCCAGCACTCTGTTCACACAGTGGCCAAGCAGCTGTACCCATGATGCAGCCATCAGCAAAGCAGCTCTGACTTGCAGCACAAGACTTCCCCACAAGCAACATGACATTCCCATATAATGCAGCGCAGTAATATGATGGATAACTGGGAAATCCTCTCTGAGAACATTCACATTTCCTTTGCTAAAGGTGTCCTGCCGGGATTCACAGCGTAATAGAGAGTAGTCCTGCTTCACAAACAAGCCACCCCTACCTAGTCCAGATGCGGATGTTGGTGGTTCTAAAGAGAGAAATAACTTGTGCATGAATCATGGTTCCCTGCCCATGTCCCACTTTGATATCTGATCCAAGGAGGTACTAGCCAGAAGCTCTAGAACTTTGGAGCTGCCTCTTAAGAGTCAAGTGACCCTGGCATGCCTCTCTTCCCTCCATAACTTCCTGGATCTTTTCAACCATCTGGCAGGGATGCTTTAGGGTGGATTCCTGCACTGAGCAGGGGGTTGGACTTGATGGCCTTATAGGACCCTTCCAGCTCTACTATTCTGATTCTATGATACTTGCTACTGGCCTTCTTATGTTGTCAGCTGACACCTCCAATTTATTTTCTTAATTTGCATTTACTCTACCTGTTGGGAAGGGGGGAAACTATATACCAGTAAAACATTTTCAAACGTGTCTTTTTATCACTTTTGCATTTACCATCTTACAGAATTGCTTGCCCTTCCTTTTTGATGATGAGAAAGGAAATACGTTCCTATCAATTGGGTACAGACTTGCCCCGTCTGAGTCACAAGACGAGACGGCCCCAATAACCTGTGTGGGAGGAGGCTGATTTCATGGAGTGGGCAGTGTGCCACAGAGCCAATGCGAGAAGCCTTTAAGCCAGGCTGCAACAGTTTTACAGGGTCTGTGGGGATCACCTTGTAAGCTGTGTCTCTGGGTTATACAGAGGGAACTCACTTGATTGATTTAATCCATTCTTCTTTTTCTTCAGGAGTAGGAGCGGATATCCTGTAAACCACATGGTTGCCTTCTACCACCCTGCCATCAGCTTCTGTCTTGCAGGCTTTAATGACTTGCCCTTTGTGGCTGGGGTTATACAGCTCAAAACAATTCTAGAGAACAGGAAAAACAAGACAGTGCATGTCACTTGCAGCAACTTTGCAGGTAGTCAGTCAGTCAGTCAATTTATTGTGTTACCAGCAGTTAACCATTATACACAAGTTATAAAAGAGAACAGTTTACAATAAAAATAATTGAGCATCATAAAAGGGGTCACTACCCAAACCCTTCATGTGTTGTGTAGAACGTATCTGCATAGACTTAACTAAAAATGTCAACACTCTAAAAGAAACATTTTTTTTTGCATCAGATAACAAATGACAAACTTTAGCATGTGATGAGGAGCCCTTCAGCAATTTTAGCAAAGGAAAAATGTATTTCTAAGATCATTATATGAATGAATGAATTTTATTTACAGTCACAAGACCAGCAAAAAAGATCATTATACATAGGACATTCAAGCAAAACATGGATTAAGTCTTCGATAGAGACTGCATTACATCCACATACTCTATCTTTAATTGGTAATCTCTTATATCGTCCCAGAGCCTCGTGTGGCGCAGAGTGGTAAAGCAGCAGTTTCTGCAGCTGAAACTCTCCCCACGGTCTGAGTTCGATCCCAGCGGAAGCTGGTTTCAGGCAGCTGGCTCAGGTCGACTCAACCTTCCATCCTCCCGAGGTCGGTAAAATGAGTACCCAGTTAGCTGGGGGAAAGGGAATAACGGCCGGGGAAGGCAACGGCAAACCACCCCGCTATAAGGCCTGCCAAGAAAATGTCAGCGAAAGCTGGCGACCCTCCAAGAGTCAGTAACGAGAGGTTCCTTTCCTTCCTATATCGTCCTAGCTGAACTGCTAAAGGGAGAACATTTAGTCTTGCCTGTGTAAAGATTATCCTCAATTTAATGTTGGGTATATCCACCAGATAACTTGATAGAGATAAATAAAATGGTGTGAAAGAATTATAGAAAGTCACTTGCAGCAACTTTGCAGGTAAGTACAAAAGGTTACAAGTCTGCACCAAGCTGTCAAACTGCAGAAGCAGACATGCAACAAGAGCTTTCCCTCATCTGTTTATTTAGTTTGATTACTAGTTAAATCAGACTTTTTGGTTAAAATAACCACCAAAGCTTACAATAAAATAATACATAATATAACAAAGCAATGTAATTCATTATTGTTGCTATTCATTAACAACAACAGTTAAAAGCAAGAGACAATGGTATTAAAACTCTGGCATAAACACTGTAAGACAGCCGGCCACTGATTAAAAGCTAGTTGGAATCTTTAAAAGCCTTCAGCATCCATCAGAAGATGGAAAGAGGGGGGAGACTGGCAGATCAGAAAATGGAAACACAGGGAGACTGGCAATTGTGGAGACATTTCCAATAAAGCCCTAACTCTTATACCCGCTTGCCTAGCATTGTGTATGGACGGGGCAGATCAGGGCCTGCTAGGCCAATCGGAAAAGACTGCCCAGTTCACATCGAAGCAGGCAGTTTCCGCAGTGACTTGATGTAAGCTACCGAGGGCTTCAAAAGTTCAGTACTAGCACTTTAAATCAAGCTCAGCAGCCAGCTGCAAAATGGGAGCCTCTGGTTGTTAAAAGCAGTTGCTGGATAAACTTTGCCACACATCCTAATCACAGAAGGAAAAGTAACCCATGGAATGGGAAGGACCATATCCCAGCGGCAGAGTTTTGCTTGCAGAAAATCTCAGGCTCAATCTCCAGTGTCTCTGGGGAGGGTTAGGAAGGAATCCAGCCTGAAACCCTGGAGAGGTGGCTGCCAGTCAGTGTCGACAATACTGGGCTAGATGAACTAACGTTCTGACTCAGTATTAGGGTTCTTAACACTAATTAGGTGTATGCAAGAATCAGACTAGCACAGGGGATTATTTTTTTTAAAAAGACTAGCGCAGTGGACAGCTTTCTTTTATTTTCCTGAGACACCAAATGAAGTGTTTTATATTTCCAGCAAATATGCCTTGATTTATTTATTGTTCGGTGGTGTTCCGTTAACTTTGTGTAATTTTCTTTTAGCCCGTTTAACTTGCTCTAGTCAGGGGCTTGTTTTTGCTATTTGCAATTGTCTGTGTTTTTAAAATTGTTAAAAAGGAAAAGAGTGTTCCACAAGAAAGGTTCCCAGGGACAGAAATGACCAAGAACATTTGTACCTCCAGTACAATCACCATTTAATAGGAGCTGATCAAAATCAAGGCTGAGCGCTTGTGCAGCTCCTCTTTGTTTTAACTGAGCTTACAAAGGACAGGCTCCTGGAATCTTATGAAGAAGAGGGAAGGTCTTACTGGTTTCCTTGGATCTTCAACTTCTCTTATGCTGAGGTTTTCCAAAGGGATAATTCCTCTGGGTTCTTTGTCCTAGAAATCCAGGAAAGACAAGTGTTCAGTAAGTAGCCTCAAGTTAATTGGGATGTGGAGAAGGCATATTATGATTTGCAACAAGACATACTCACTGTTGTGTATTCAAAATAATACAAGCAGTTATCTGTCAGAATGAACCACCTCCTTTTCCACGTTTTCACTCTTCCACCTGCAAGACATAAGGCATCCCTAAGTCACACTAGTGTTACACCAAGTTTCCATACTCAAGGCAATATATATATACATATAATTTGATTACCTTGTTACTTCATTAAAAGGTTAGGATTGTCAAAAAGGATGGCTTAGATAAAAATGGACGTATGAGCCAAAGTTAAATGAATGCAAGAGTTACTGGGAATCTCCTTCTGATCCTAATGCTGTAGGCTTTACCACACCAGGCCTTTTATCCCACAACTTACCGGGGCTTCTGCTTCTGGATTTTTTGCAGAATTAAGATCGGCTCCTTACACAGGCTCTTTGTCTTTCTTGATAAGTTCTCAGGGAGCTCTGTATTTTATAGCCAACAGATGGCGCTACTGTTATAGCACCATTACAGAAGTACACAGGAAGTAAAGTGCTTCATAAGCGCTTCCCCGCACTTTACAATGGACTTTCCCTGCGCTTTACAATGGCAGGATAAAGGTCATGCCCCACGGGCAGGGGAGTGGGGGTGAATGGAGGTTGCCAATGTTGTGTAAAGGACCCGTAAACTTCCATGAATAATCAATCTCAATCACACGATATAAACCCTGTGTAGAAAAGCTCTATACTACAGGCTGATGTTGATGGAGTGCCGTCCTCAGCATTTCAGCTGAAGAGCATGGTAAAAATATGTCAAATAAGTAAATCATCACCACCGTACCTGCAGTAGAATTTTCTGCCCTTCTCACACCCCATTGCCACTATGTTCAAAATCTTGTCTTATCAAAAAAAGAAAGAAAGAAGGTTGCATTTTCTACATTTTAAACTCATTACCGATGGTAGCATCAATGGAATGGAACGGATCTTCATCAGTGCCATTCCTGCTCCAGGAGACAGAGGGCTGGTTCATACATTTGTCTCTGCAGAGGCCTCCAGTGGGGGAGGAAGCAGCAGCCAGGCCCCTCTCCATCGTGCCTGGGTCCAGCTCCAGCTGAGAGCCCCCTCCCTCCTACTACCAACGGTCACTGCTGAACTTTGCAACTAAGAATCTAGTGCCTGAATTTGCTTTTCTGTCCCTCCCCCTCCCAATCCCCTTTCCTTTTGCATCATGTTTTTTAGATTGTAAGCCTGTGGGCAGGGACATTCTTAAGAAATATTTTTGTAAGCCACCTTAAAGCCTTTTTGGCTAAAGGGCAGGATAAAAATGCTAAAATAAACAAATAAAATTTGGTTGATGGTAATGTCACCTGGTACCCCATGAATGATCTCGGGAATAAGCATGCCTGCTACCATGCAGGCAATGTCATGGGAGAACTGGGTATTTGCATGTACAAATATACAGCATGAGTCTCCTGGTATGTATGGTCCTTCTACATCTTTTGGGACAGCAAGGATCATAGATATTGGGCGAAGTGCACAAATATTAGCATGTGTCACTAGCTGGCTTAGCTATGTGACAGCATCTTTAACAAGTCAGGCATGCTCGTTTCCAAAGTCCAGTATCCCACATCATAGAGGATAGCACCTCTGCGATGAATATCTGAATCAGTTCAGACTCCGTTCCCCATTAGGTCGCAGACAGACCAACTTCTGAAGATATATGGAAGAGTCTAATAATGTGTCCATGGGAAAAATCAAGGTTGCCCTGCTCTGAAAGGCCTTTGGGGCTTGACGTAGCAACATCATGGACAGGAGTGGCTCCCGCGGCTGTTCCACGTATTTGAAGGATTCAACAGAGTTGTCCCCTTCCAATATGCACAGTTAATATCTTCGTTTGGCCCTGATCATCTTCTCCATCTGCTGCTTGTCTCGTTGCCTGTCTGAAGCAGGCCTATTGCAGACCCCTCTCCCTGCCTGCCCTATACTCCCCTCTCTCTCCTTTCTTCCACTCCCCAGGCACTTGAAGTGGATGAAAGGTTTTATTTATTTGTTTTAAAGTTGTAGAAGCTGCCTCTCAAAAAAAAGCCCAAGAAGCTGGGTTGCAGTTAAACCTTAAAAAAAAACAAGATTATGGCAACCAGCTTGATTGATAACTGGCAAATAGAGGGAGAAAACGTGGAGGCGGTGACAGACTTTGTATTTCTGGGGGCAAAGATTACTGCAGACGCTGACTGCAGCCAGGAAATCAGAAGACGTTTACTTCTTGGGAGGAGAGCAATGACAAATCTTGATAAAATAGTTAAGAGCAGAGACACCACACTGACAACAAAGGTCTGCATAGTTAAAGCAATGGTATTCCCCGTAAGTAACCTTTGGCTGCGAGAGCTGGACCATAAGGAAAGCTGAGCAAAGGAAGATAGGTGCTTTTGAACTGTGGTGTTGGAGGGAAATTCTGAGAGTGCCTTGGACTGCAAGAAGATCAAACCAGTCCATACTCCAGGAAATAAAGCCAGACTGCTCACTTGAGGGAATGGTATTAAAGGCAAAACTGAAGTACTTTGGACACATAATAAGAAGACAGGATACCCTGGAGAAGAGGCTGATGCTAGGGAAAGTGGAAGGCAAAAGGAAGAGGGGCCGACCAAGGGCAAGATGGAGGGATGATATTCTGGAGGTGACAGACTTGACCTTGGGGGGAGCTGGGGGTGGCGACAGCCGACAGAAAGCTCTGGCGTGGGCTGGTCCATGAAGTCATGAAGAGTCGGAAGCGACTGAACAAATAAACAACAACAAACTAACAATAATCTAACACACAGCTCCAATAAAACCTTAAAATTTACTATACTAAGGCTACAATGCTATGTTTCTTTTAAGCCCAACTAAGCCCCACTGAACATATTTGGAACTTGTTTCTGAGTAAATGTGCCCAGGTACAGCTACAGTCCTATACAACTTACTTTGGGGTAAGCAGAAGTGACCAAAGTGTGGACCAGGCTGTACACAAACTAAAAACCATCTACCTAGTTTGCAAAAGCCAACCTGAATTCGCATTGATCCAAAACCAACATGTGCAGTGTATTTTTCACCGCCTTTCCCATGTATCTTCATACATGTGCACAACTTGTGAGAATTTAGCCATACTTTTAAAAAGGAACGTAACTTCTTAGACCGCAAGAGACTTTTTACTCAGCATTATGTGGTAAACCACTATCACCCCAACTTCCCTTCTGGTACATGTAGAGCTTTTATCTGAAAGCTACCCATATGGGTTGTCGGGGAGGTTCTCACACAACATCCCACAAGGCTATTTTTGTGAAGAAATATGCAAAAGCCAGAGGAACAGTGTCACAATACTCTCAAACCACAACTACAAAGCCAGTTTACTTTATGGGGAGGTCTGTCCATGGGACTGTAATCTATCTGCTTTGTGGGCAAGATAGATATCTAACTGCAAAGATTGCACGTTTTTGATCTACAGTCATTGATGTTAGGGGGAAATTCTTAAAGGAGAATGCTGTGCTTTCTCAGGGAGATCCAGAATTCTATGTTCTTGGATTGTTATACCGTTTTTTTAAAAAGTTTTACTTATTTTAGCTGGAGATCAAGAATTTAAAGTTTCTTTTCTATGATCTGGGTTTGTGTTAGTGTTACGTAATTATGTTATCTTTGCACTGATATCTAGTATCTTTTGTCAAATGTTTCTATACAAATAAACAAATCCAATTTGAAATGTTTACACTTGCAGTCAAAGGAGTTGAACCTACTTCATAACAGTATAGTTTTACATAAACACAACCGTTGATGTCCCTTTTGCATTTGAGAACTTTTGACTCCATATCCTTCAACTACACCTTTATCATAGGTCGCAATCTCCATATTCCCATTGTAGCCAGAAATGGAGTTAATTTGCCCACTGTGTCTACACTTCAGGCACAATATTGTTGGCTTGACTTGGAAAGGATATTTCACAACTTAGCCAGTGTATTTTATTTATTTATCTATTTATTGCAATTCTATACCGCCCAATAGCCGGAGCTCTCTGGGCAGTTCACAAAAATTAAAACCATTCAAAGTATAAAACAACAGTACAAAACCATAATATAAAATATATTATGGAATCTTCTTTTAAATCTTCTTTCTTTTTACTGTTTATTCCTATGTTCACCACTACGGGATCTTTTTAAGATATTGAGTGGTATAGAAACATTGTAAACAAATAAATAAATAAGTAAGATAATGGGTTGGATCCAGATTTTGTCATACTTGGAGTACTCCCATAGGAATAAAAGGGACTTAACTAACTTAAGTCCCATGAGTTTCAATGGGTCTACTCGAAATATGACTAAATCTGTATCCAACCCAATGTGGTTTCACTTCAGATTAGTTCACTGACAATAGGAGTAGATCCTTGGTTCGGTCCTGATGATCACTAGCCAACTAGAAAGAAGACTCAGTCCACATACAAACATGTCGTGCAGCTTTCCTCAACCTGGTGCTCTCCAGATGTGTTGGACCACAACTCTCAGTCCCCTCGAGTGAGGATTGTGGGACTGTGGGAGGTCTAGTCCAACACATCTGGCAGACACGTGCCCTCTCCTGCCATAGCTTTGGCAAACTTTCAGTCCCCTGATTGCATGGACAGCAGGTAGTCAAAGCACAAACGGTCTCAGACACGTGCCTTCAACCTTGCACTAGCACAAACAAAGCCTGCCAAATTGGTTCCTGTAATCAAAAAATATAGCTAAGTACTGACGAACCTTAGAGGCAAAACCAAATTGCTGTCAGTATCCAGGCCTGGTATCGCTGCAGTTAAGAGATTTTTGAGTTGCATCAGCACCTGTGTATCATCCATTTACTGGTTATTTGATCTCATTAGCCTTCACTCTCAGCATAGCTGATCTTGTTACTGAACAACGCTGTGAACGTCAGACTCTTATGAGGCGGTATGGTTCGCCCAAGGATTAATCATCTTAAATGAATCACATTGCTCAATACAAGGCAGGGACATAAAAGCTTCTGCTGCTCTTCCTTGGTCAAGAAAGCTTTGCACCCACATGCAACTTGTTGGCAGCACGTTTAGAAAACAAAACAAACTACAGAACAATTGCAGGAATATGCTGGATATCCTGTAGTTTTATCTATGGATCTGCAACGTAAAAACACAAAGTTGAAGGTTGCATTCTATCATATACAAATTCTGAAAGGATTCTAGGGCTTATAGGAGGAACCCAATGCTGCTGCTTTTACGTAACGCTCACATGGATTGCTAGTTTTCTGCCACGTACAGGCCAGTGTTTCAACAACCGTTTATGTCAGGTGTGGCCAAGTGGCAGAGAGAGAGAGAAAGAGAGAGAGAGAGAGGAAGGATAAGATCCAGAAGGCGAGGCAGTCAAGATGGCCACAAGCCATTGACACAACAGGGGAGGCGTCAACCACATTGAGCTTGATCTTTGCATCTTAATTCAATATGCTTGATCAAACTCCTACTCAAAACTAATGGCAAAGACTACTTGAAATAGATCCGAAAGGTGGCGGCATGCTGACGAGAAACAGGAAAAAGCCAACATTAGCATATGTTTATCTCAGTTTGGAATCCAAGAACAGCCAAGGCAATGGGTGTCAGAGCTGAATTAGCCATTATGCCAACTCAGACTACAAATCCAGGCTCCAGTCAGCTTAAAGTCCTGCTGTGGCATAATTATCTTGGAACTTCTTAAGAAGGAGCACATTCTAGTCACTCCTGAAAACCATGAGGCCAAGCCACCACAAATGCACCTGCGCATTGATGTGCCCTGATAAAGGAACCTGGAGAAGAACTTGGTGTTCTTAAGGTTGTCAGGACATGAACAAAATCCAGCAGGTAGTTGTCCTGTTCTTGTTGCCTGGCACGAAGGGCCTCATGCACGAAGCTCACTCTAATTGGTTTTATATTCTTAAGTAGTCAAGAAGCAAGGATGCCTAGTTACAGGAAGCCAGATTCCAGCTGGACATAAGGAAAAACATCCTGACTGTTGAAGCGGTACGACAATGGAACCAATGATCTAGGGAGGTCGTGGGCTCTCCCACACTAGAGGCATTCAAGACACAGCTGGACAGCCATCCATCAGGGATGCTTTAAGGTGGATTCCTGCATTGAGCAGGGGGTTGGACTTGATGGCCTTAGAGCCCCCTTCTACTCTCTTTCACCAGGAGGGGAAGAGATATGTGAACAGATTCACCTCCTTGAAGTGAGAGACCTGACATTGAAGAGATCGAAGGATGGGACCTCAGAGGGGGTGTCTTGTCATGGGCTTACAACTTCCATGTGAGGAGAAGAGCCCCTACTTGTTATTTGAGCTCTTGCATCACTATTTATGGCATCTGCTATGGCAGCGCTTTTTGCCTGTGTGTCGTCTGCCCCTCTCCAGGCCAAGTGCATTGCTGCTGTTTTTATCTGGTGGAGCTTTTATAGTGTATTTTATATTATGGTTTTATACTGTTGTTTTATACTTTGAATGTTTTTAATTTTTGTGAACCGCCCAGAGAGCTCCGGCTATTGGGCGGTATAGAAATGCAATAAATAAATAAATAAATAAATAAAATAAGTGCTGGCACTCTCTTCACAGCCATAAAGAGTTTCTAGTTTAGGTGTGGACGGAGCTTTCCCCGCTCTGTAACAAAGGGAAATGTGACTAGACCAGTTCAGGGACAGGTTACCTGTCTGCTCAGCCATCGTGAATGATGTTGCCCTGCCAACAGGGCGGGGTGGGTGGGTGGGTGGCTGCGTACTGTCATCATGTCATGCTGCTCCATATCACACACAGAAGACTTTCTGGCTCTCTATTTGAGCCCCTTACTCTGCAGCCATCAACAAAGGTAAGAAGTATGGAGGGGAGTGAGTAAAGATATATGAGCTTCATACTCTTACGTTGGATCACACCATCAAGTCCAGCAGAGGAACCTTTGCACTTGTTAGAGAGTACAGTGGAGAAGAAAACAACTCTGATCTTTAATCTGTTTGGAGGAAAAAAGCATACACTTCACAGAGGACACTTCCACAAAGCACTTGTATGAACTTTCTTCATAGAGGACATCCATGTGGGGCAAGTAGTTGACCCATTCGACAGAAGACAATAAATGGCTTTGGGAAATCCCTATTTCCACAGCCAGAGAACATCATACAAGACCCCCCACACACACCCAACCCATTCATCTTCTAATTGACATGACCCACTGCAAAGTAGCCCCTTTTTCAGGAAAAGTTTTGGAGAAAGTAAAAATAGATACCAGAAACAAACATATTTACCGCCACAGTACAAGAGGGAAATAATTAAATCCAAGCCTCAAATGCTACAGTACCAGACAGTGTAGCTGAGCTACTGCCAGCAGACACTGTTATTAGAAGAAGAAGAAAAACAATTCTGGTAGAAACGTATTACATCCTGGGATCTTTTGCCTGCAAGATCTTTGTCCAGCTGTACTGTCTACTAGGGAGAGCATGAAGAAGGGAATTTTATTTCAACCACCACCCCCTCAGTTGGCTCACAATTAATCCTTATGCAATGCCTGCAAACTAACCCAAAATAAACTCATGTTCAAAGACATACGAAAGATCTTTGGCTAGCTTTCCCTGTCTGCAGTCTACTTGCAAACACACTCTCTTCAATAACACCACTGTCACGCTTTATAAAAGGAGATTGATCTTGTGTATGTTGTAAAACTAGCATCCGAATGAGTACTCCATAAAATACTGCAGTGATGTGGCCATTCCAACACTCCCTGCAGGATATGGGACTGAGGAGATCTATTTATTGGTATACAAAATTCACTCCCTGCTAATCACACCTGCCACTCTTAGGAAAGCATCCATTCATTTCTTCACAGGAAGATGGCAAAGGGGGGGGGGGGCAGGGGAAGAAAGCCCAGCACTACATTGCTCCCCACACAACACACTAACCCACACTCAGTGGTTGAGTGTGCGTTGTTGTTGAACTGTGGGCTATTTGTTGTTGAACTATGGTTTAGCATGCTCTCTGAACCCAGGACTCTTTCCTCAGGGTGGCTTCTTAACCATGCATTGTGCCTTGTTTTTCTCGAACAAACCCCCATGAGAAACCATGGTTTGTTGCTGCGTTGTTCAGTCTGGATACTAAGCCACCCTATAGAAAATGTCCTGGGGTCATTTGAAAGCTTTTCATGATTATGTTTAAAAATCCCATCCCTCTAAAATGCTTTCACCTGATTCCTTAAAATAGTGTTTTTGTTGGCCTTCCCTTTAGGGCAGGGGTGGGCAACAGGTGGCCCTTCAAATGTTTTGGCCTACAACTCTCATCAGCCCTAGTCAGCATAGCCATTGGTGAAGGATGGTGGGAGTTGTAGGTGGAAACATTTGGAGGGCCACAAGTTGCCCACTCCTGCTTTAGGGACGGAGATGCAAGGCCAAATTTCCGCCTCGGTGCTAGAAATCCAACAGCATCTCTTGCAACTTCCCTGACGAGCGTGCAACAAATTCCGCGTGGAGAAAAGCAAGCAGTGGCAGGGAATTGGTTCCCATGGTTACTTTTGCAGAGGAAAGGAAGGACGGCAGGAATCAATGTCCACCACTGCCTCCCCTGGACTCCCAGGTCTAAGGGAAGCACCGGCAGAGGCAGAAAGCAAACAGGGAATGGCAGGCGACCATCACCTCTTCAGTAATAATTTATACGGCAGCTTTACACAAGAAGAATACAAGCATCAAGCCTCCGGCCAATTCCCTCCACTGAAAAGGTGTCCAAGGATATTAATTGCACCCTCTTCTTCACCTACTTTAAACAGCCAGAAGCTGCCTCTGAAATTGATTGGAGTTAGGCCTTCACATCAGCATTTTAAAACAAACACGTCAGAAGCATTACCAGATTCACTGGTCATCAAACAAGGTCTCCTCTTTGATGCCGGCTGCCTCATTAAGACCAAATTTGTAACTAAGCCGCTTACATTTCAAAAGAGCCTGAATGAAGTCAGCACAGCTTGGCCCTGAAACACCAACAAGGTGCCAATAGCTTCAGGGTCCGACTGATATAGGAGGTCTCTGACTTTGTTCAAATATACTCTTTAAAGCACAAATGAAAATGAGCATGGAACGAACAGACTCCTGGGGTTATTCTACAGTTGAGATGGAAATACTTATTAAAAAGAGGGGAGAGGCTGCTCTCTTGACGTACAGCCCTTTCTGAAGGAAGCCAACATCTCTGAAGCACATGCAGAGTGTAATACTGTGTCAAGAAGTCTTATTTTCAGATTTATTTCCTGTGAAATGATTCCAGAGCTTCTCTTCAGATGCAACACTGCATGATTCATGTAAATATCTCTGTGTTTGAACAACCATGAATGTTTCCATTTGCTAATCCAACAGATTCCGGTCTGGATAAGTCCTGAGATACATCCATAGTATCTGACCCTTTACACCATTACTTTAGTGTTGCAATAGCACTGCAACCAAGAATTGCTCGATGCCTCTCAACAGAGGCATCAAGCAAAGGTACAATAACTTGGTCAGGATCACAAATAGATTATGTCAGATTATACATACATGAAGAAAGTGAGGACACCACACTTGACTCACTAATTCCACAGGGCTCAAACTGCAGAATACTGGTACTGAATATCAAAGTGTAAAGCATCTCTGACAGTTAAGCAAATGGCCAACGTTTTGGACTCTTATACATGAGTGGAACTCATTGGCTTCACCCAACTAAAGTTAGTGGTATTAGGTGACAAGCATGGTAATCCTACAAATGCTATAATAAGGGAAACTGAGCAAAGAGAAGGAGGAAGGGGGGGAAGGTAAAATTAAACAGAGAACAAGCAACAGAACAAGAGAGAGGGGGTAGAAAGCCATCAGGTACGTACCTCCTAACGCAGAATAAGCAGAGACAGCCAGTCACAGAACAGAAAGGTGATAGGTCATAGGCCAAAAGGAAAACAAGAAGGCACATTTAAACCACTCATTAAAAAATCATAGCCAAAAATCAAACCAACACAAGTATGGGGGGGGAAAAACCTAAAGACATACAGGAATAACCGTTGGAAGAGAGAGACGTGTTCCTTTTATGTGTGTACATGAGACACCTAATTGTGAAATTATATTACAGTACTCTTTGGAATGGTGTAAAATAAACAAAATGGTTATTTATCTGTTTCTGGTACTTGTACAAAGAGCAAGGCTCACTTTCTGTTGAGATGTTCGACCCGGAAATGCCGGAAATCAAACTCCACTCAAATGGCAAATTCAGGAGGTAAATTATAAAGTAGTAATAATACAAATATTTTCAGAGTGAATATTTTGAGCAGAAATTAATAATAATTCAATTGCATGAGATTTTCAACATAGCAGGGGGCAGGGAGTGAGCAGTAACAAGGCAGCACATGCTAATACATAAAGGGAAAATATCCACCTACTGACCTAATTTCAGCAGCCAACCTTCTCGGTCTGGATTAAAAAACGTATGGGTTAAATCATTCCCATCATCTTCTGGAATTTTAAAGGGCTCATTTTTAATGCTTTCATATAAATTCTGGAAGAAAATAGGAGAAAGGTTTAACAACACTGACGGACCTAACAGATTCTGCTGAAAGATCTCAAAGAGGAACTGAGGTCAATTCTTTTCAGAGGAACAATTTGCACAATCGTCTTTGCAAGCTTTTTTTTTAAAAAAAAATTCTGGGGGCAAGATATGCAAGCATTAGCTCAGAGATGCAGTAATTGTTGGACAGGCAGTCATAAAGCATGGAAAACTCATGAAGCATGGGGAAATGAAAGCACAGTTGGGCCCATGCAAACATGTTCAACTTCACAAAGCACAGCAGGGAATCAAATGGTCATATCCATTTCTCATTCCGAGAAGTATCTACTCCACAGAAGGATAAAGGCAAATAAGATACCTCTTTCGAAAATAAAACTTCCCCTCGAAGATTTGCAGGAAGGGGCCTCTGCCCATAAGACAGATACACACTCATATTAGAAAAGACAGATAAACATCTTTCCAAATTGAGAAGAACACAGACATACTGTGGAGGTGGAAAAGGAGGGCGGAAAGACAGGACAGCTCGGTTTACACGTAGTAGCCATGGTAGATAAATATACAGTTAACCTTTAGTGTTGGAAGCGTTGGCTACTCTTCAAAGCTGGGTGTGCTATATGGGGAAGGGCCATAGGTTCAATAGTTGAGTGCATGCTTTACATGCAAAACAAACAAACAGACCCAGGTTCAACCCCTCCGGGCAGCGCTGGGAAAGGCTCCTGTTTGAAATCTGGGAGAAATATTGCCAGCCACTGTAGATAATACTCCTCCAGATGGACCAACGGTCTGATTCAGTATAAGGTAGCTCCTAGGTACCATATTCAATTGTGTGGATGAGTGAAGGGGGGGATTTCATTCTAAAGTTCTTTGCACAGATGAGAGGGTTCATAAGGAAAAGTGAGGAAACCCTGAACAGTCAGTGTGGTGTAGTACAGCCTTCCCCAACCTGGTGTCCTCCAGACGCCTTCAACTACAATTCTCATCACCTCTGATTATTGGCCATGCTGGCTTGGGCTCATGGGAATTAAAGTCCAAGATATTTGGAGGGCTCTAGGCTGGGCAAGGCTGGTGTAGTGGCTTGAGTGTTGGAGATCCAGGTTCAGTTCCCCCCATAACCCCAAAGCTCTCTTGGTGTACTTGGGATCAGTCACTCAGGCCTAATGTACATGACGCAGGATATTGTACTATGAAAGCAGTATGAAAGCGGTATATGGTCTGTGTCAATGGGCCCCAACAGTTGTCAGTGCACTTCAATACCGCTATAGCCGTGTGGCTCCCGCTTTTTAAATAATAATAATAGCAGCAGCAACAACAAACAACTCCTCTTTCTTTACCATGTCATGTGATGTCAATCCTACTGGGCTGGTTCCCATAGAGATCAGGGCCAGAAGTGATGCGTTTGTTTCTTGGCCCCACATCAAAGCAAGAAGACAGCAGATGCGCCATTTTAAAAGCAGCTTACCCGTAGCAATTCTTCTGGGAGGTCCCCACCCTCGTTAATACCTCGATTCATAGATATAAACCGCTCCACTGTTGGTTTGTCTCTGACATTGTGGTTGTGTAGACTAGTGTTTAACATAATGATTGCAAAAGATAGCACGTAACACGTATCTGAAATGCAACATCAAAGTGGACTGATTACTCTGCAAGACACCTTGTAAAAGAGCCCGCAGCTAGTTAAGAATAAGTAAGCGAGGCCGTGAGAAGCACGTGCTCTCGTCTCCCACAACCTCCAGCAGAGAGAGACGTCGTATTTTAGAATCTGAGTTTCGAACTTGGAAGACAAAATTCTTACATATGCCAGAGAAGGGAAACTTAAATGGAATGTGTTAAGATTATCATTCTTTCGAAAACAACATATCTGAATTACAAACACATTATTCTCCACATTCTACAACTTAATAATTGTTAGAGAACATCTCAAGGCAGACTATTTTACAGGTTTCCTAGAAGCTCACAATGAACCAGTCTCAGCCCCGTCCCCTCTTGAGTCTCAGGAGAGACACTTGATTTATTCAGATCTAATGCCAAGTCATGTTTTGGCACCAAAAAAACAAGCCTTGGGCTCACATGTTCTAGCCTCTCCTTGTATGCTCTAGTTCAATAAATTTCATCCTCTTTAGAGCCAACCACAGTCTCCTGTTACATCTGAATTGGCAAACAATGGCTTGTGCTTCTTTCCTTGCTCAGGAGGATTGCAAACCATGGGTTGAAACTGGCTTCCAATCCTGGTTTGGAGAGCAAGAGCATACCATAGTTTGCAGATTCAGATGGAACAGTAAACTCTGGTTTTCCCTAAAGAAGGTGTAACTAAGTGAATCAGAGTGCCAGAGAAGGATAGAACATGATGCTCCTCATGGTTTGGCATTACATCTAAATCAGGTCAAAGCTTATTAGCCTTTACCCTTGCATATCCCTCATTTATTCAGCCCAACCCACCTCACAGGGTTGTTGTTGTGAGGATAAAGTGGAGAGGAGGAGGATTATGTATGCCGCCTCCGGTTCCTTGGAGGGAAAAAGGCAGGATATAAATGCAACAACAACAACAACAACAACAACAATAATAATAATTTATTCATTTATTTATGACATTTGTATGCTGGCCCGTAACTTAACGTTCTCTGGGCCACTCTAGCACATGATCCTTTCCTTCTAATGACATTTTGATTCTTTGCTATTCGATGTCTTTGTATGTGTGAATGAAAGACAGACTGGAATCTAGAGCAGCCTTCGCCAACTTGGTGCCCTCCAGATGTGTTGGACTACAACCCTCAAGCATGGGCCATGCTGGCTGGGGATGATAGAAATTGTAGTCCAACACATTTGGAGGGCATCAGGTCAGGGAAGCTGATCTAGATATGTAATTCCACACCCCACATACCTCTGGCATTTGTAAGAACCGTTTGAACTAGCCACATGGTCACAGCTTTACTCCCTGGAATACATTTTTACTTAACACCAGAGTGACAATAAAGATAAATGTGAGTAGGAATGCCACCAACACTAACCTGTGGACTGAAAGACTCCGGGGTTACAAAGACAATAACGTGAAGCAAAAGCTTCCATCATACGATCGATTTTTTGAGCCTCTCCTGGAAGCCTGAAGCTCCACAGGAACTGCCTGCAAAGATATCAATAAAGATGAGTGTCAGATAAAACCCACTGCAACATCTCTTGCTAAAACACTTAATCAGAAATTAAGCATCTGTACATCAGGGTCGATTTAAAATGTTTCACAAAATTGGCAGCCATGCAGTTTAAACAGAGCGTGGCTTTGCTGCTGAGTCTAGAGACCTCCTTCTCTCTCAGCCTCTGCAGCTGATGTGAAAGGTTGTTTTCAAGGCAAATCAAGCCAACTTCTTTGATATAAAGGAATGCAGGATTTCCTCAGCAGCATTTAAATAAAGCGTTGCATACATCAACATATTAAAAGGGGAGGGTTAAATCCAGGCAAAGTTAAGCAGTTTAAAGTCTGCTTGATCTCACTGAGAGATTAGCAGGTGGCTAATTTGGAATTCATTTAAAAATTTGACACTATCAGACTTGGCTCAGTTGGAACCGGGAGTGGCTTCACTGCTAGAGAAAGTCATTGTCCTTCTGGAGATGCTGATGTACACTACGCATCTTTCCAATTCATCACCAGTATTGACTGGGTCAGTCACTCTGGAATTTTTTGCTCTTTTGACTAGATTTTGTTTTCATGGAATCATAGAATAGTAGAGTTGGAAGGGGCTTATAAGGCCATCGAGTCCAACCCTCTGCTCAATGCAGGAATCCACCCTAAAGCATACCTGACAGATGTCTGTCCAGCTACCTCTTGAATGCCTCTAGTGTGGGAGAGCCCACAACCTCCCTAGGTAACTGGTTCCATTGTCGTACTGCTCTAACAGTCAGGAAGTTTTTCCTGATGTTCAGGAATCTGACTTCCTGTAACTTCATTTGTTCTCTGCATAGTAAATCTCTTACACTGCTTAGCCTTTTGGCAACAGCTTTTTGGTGGTGGCCCCATATTTTTGGAACTCCCTCCCAAGGAATTTACATTTGGCTCCATCTTTATTGCAGTTTAAATGGGCCTTGAAAATCCACTTGTTTCAATCTACTTTCAGCAGAGATTTTGGGCTGGATTGATGATGATGATGAAATCATTTTAACTGCAGCCTATTTCCTTTTAATTGCTTTTAATTGGTTTTATATGAGTACTGAGCTGGGCAGAACAGGGTTTTTAGACTGCTGCTTTAGTTTCTTACTGTAATGAGATGTTTTTAGTTTTTCTGTTTGCAAGGATGCATAGAAATATTTTAAACAAATAAATAGTCAAATATCATTCCCAATCTCAGCTTCTTTCTCTTGATTATGTTTGTTACATTAAGGTGCCACATTCTTTGTCATTTTTTATTGTAACGTGGCTCTCCCCATCCCAGGCACACAATTTGGGGAAGAACTAGTGCTGTGCAAATCTACCTGTTCTTCCTTCAATCCGATTCCGAATTTTAGGGCTCATCTACACCAAGCAGATATTCCACTATGAAAGTGGTATGGGAGTGGTATATAAAAGGCAGAAGCCACACTACTGCTTTATAGCGGTATTGAAGTGCACTGACAACTGTTGGGGCCCATTGACACATACCATATACCACTTTTATAGTGCTATATCCTGCTTGGTGTAGATGTGTCATGGGCCACAACAGTTGTCAGTGCACTTCAGTACCACTATAAAGCAGTCGTGTAGATCCTGCAGTGCACTTCGATATCACTTTAAAGCAGTAGTGTGGGCTCCTGCCTTTTATATACTGCTTTCATAGTGGAATATCTTGCTTGGTGTAGATGAGACCTTAGATATCACAACATCAATTGGCAACTAAGTCCACAATACAGTCATGATTTGTGTGATATGGTGTTTCTTGTTATTTACTCAAGCCTGATATAAGTTGGATTTCAGTAGATGCTCTTGAGTTCTTTTTGTTTTGTGAGAAGTTACAAAATAGAGCAATAAAACAACAACACATTTCTATGTGTATAGAACATGTGTCAGAAGTAGTCAGCTCTTTCTGTCAGCATAGCCAGATACAATACTCACAAATAAACTTCAGCTGCATTTCTAGCCACATTTACTTGGAAATATGTCTCTTTGGGCTCAGTGGGATTTGCTTCTCAATAAACACAGACAGGATCAGGCTGCAAGTTCCACAATGATTTATAAAAGACCATATATTATAAATGGTTTTAGAAATGGCTTCTTCATTAGAACAGAGCAGCTGTCTTTGAATGTTACATTAACGTTTTAGTGTTGTGAAGATAAGTCTGTGTGAGCCTTGGGCTCATGTGCTCCCCATCCTCCTCCCTCCCTCCCACCACCCTGGCACAGCTGCATGGAGAAATTTGGAAGTTTTTGCTTCCATTTTAGCAGGCAAACTGCATCTTAACTAAAATAAGCCAAGTTGAAAACATGGTTTATGAAGCTGGCTTGTTTCAATACACGACCCAGTGCAGATGACATACTAGGCCATGAGGGTTAAGCATTTTGAGCTAAACGTTATGGCTTAGCATGTCATGTGAACCATTCCTAACTATGGTGTTTACATAACCACGATTTAAACATACTCACTAACCATTTACTGCAAAGAGTTAGCAACCTAACCATGGCTTAGCATGTTGTCTGAACAGGCCGAAACATAGTTAAGATTAACCACAGTTTAGAGTTTGGACATAACACTAAACTGTCATTAGTAAAAAAATAGAGGCGATGGTAAGGGGAGAGGATTCAAGCCCAAGGCTTGCACAGGCTCATCCTTGTAATGCTAAAATGTAGTTTTCCATTATGTGCAAACTCAGTCAGTGTCACCAGTTGTGCCCACCAGATCTTTCTAGGGGCAGATCTACACCAAGCAGGATATGACACTTTGAAAACAGTTTGAAAACAGTATCTGGAGTGTGTCCTGGGCCCCAACGGTTGTCACTACTGTTATAAACCATTTTAAAGCAGTAGTGTAGATCCTGCCTAGAAGGGTGAGTTTTTATTTTGAGTTCATGAACACTGTTGCCCGCAATCACGTACTGTTTAGACATTGCTGTTTAGATATATACCCTGAAACAAATCCTTTGAGGGTAAAATTAAATGATACAGCTAACAGAATTTATATCCATCTTAACACCATGCCAAAGAAAAGTAAACAACAATTCAATTTCCACAAGAGTATTTCATGCACTCAGTGATCTAGATTGCTGCCTATGAAAGTTCAGCCCATAGCAAGTAACTTGTCTCTAACACTTGGCACTGCTACTGACCAAAATGGTTAGTCTTCTGGCATTCCCATTTTCTTTTTCTACATACTTTATAATCTTCCTTTCCAGTCATATCACACACATACACACACACACACACACACACACTTTTGCTGCTTACTAAATTGAAGCGTTCTTTCTCCGTATGCAGGGAAGAAAAGGAGGAGCTGCAATCCTATCCACATGTAAGTAGGCTTAAGCTCATAGATCCCAATAAAACTAAGCAGACACAGTGTGGAGTTCAGCTATTATTCCTGTGGTCTCCGCTTTAAAATGGTAAAACGTTTAGGAAAACGTTAAAAACAAAGTTAAACATGCTTACCTTAAGGCTTGTACAAGATTGAGATCAGCAAACTCATGGAGTTCAACAAAAGCCTGAAGTACTTTAATATTAAAGTCATCCCTGTGAAAGAAAAAGTAAAATGGCAGCAGCAATTAATTTCATTTTTCAGATGTTTTTTAGTCTTCCCATTTCCAAGGCTGCAAAGAGAGTGTGGGCAGCCTCATCAATAACACGTGAACCAATGGTCCCTGTCCTGTCTCTCAATTAGTTTCTATGTGTGTTTGTGTTGAACTGGGACTCCCAGCTGTCAGGATTTGGTGCTTTACCTCCTGGTCCCCAGCACCCACTGGGGACCGGGAGGTAATGACTGAATGACTGACACACTGAGCTCTGGGCTTTGATGGTGCCTTCTAGGCTACTGCACTAGTCCAATTATGGCATGTACTGGGTACAGTCCAAGCAGATTGAACAAAGAGGCAAGGTTGTAGTGTGTCATATTCCAACACTGTCATGCCTAATAAAGTCATAAACACACTGAAAAAGAGGCATGGGTCTTGAATCTGATGATACTTAAGTAAGTCTGCAATTGTGGAGTGACCATCCACGCAAGAAGGGCAGCAAGGCGTTGGTGGAAAGGTCAAATAATCAAATAAATAAGTAAACAAATAAGGTTTGGCAGGGTCTGGTCAATGTCCAATTTGAGGTAGTCGTTCACCTTTAATTTCTTTAAGAAATTATCTTAATGTCAGATGACCTAAGAAGAGCATTTATGCTGAAAGTGGCAGGATAATACTACTACAATAATAATAATGCATGGATTACTCCAGGCAGTTTGGGATCCAACTTCTTCTGGCTTGCTTTCAAACAGGATGCCCACCAGTACAATTTGCAAGTAGTCACCTGCAGGCCCTAAGGACTGTCTCCTTCTGCAGGGGATATCAATTGATCCTATATCTGGAGTTGAGCCAAATCTGAACTACGTTTGCCGGAAATCACCTATAGGGGAGGGGAAAGTGATGCAAGCAACTTGTATGTGCAGGCATTTTTCCTTCCCAGAGGCAATTAAGGAAAACCTGTGCACACAAAATGCTCAAGATTGCAGACTTCAACATTAAAAGTTGAAAAAGTCTAATGAGCCTGGGCTTCAGCTTCTTGTCATGTTTTCAAACCTAGCACTACAATTATGAGGACTAGAAATCTTCTTTTCTTTAAATCAAACTGAACATCCGAGGGCTCTAATAAAAGCCAGTGAGACCATAAATTGCTAATTTAAAGCTGTGCAGCAGAAGGACGTTGATACATTTACGATTTTAGTAAATGTTTTGAATTTTATCCTTCAACACAATGTACAATCCTCTAAGGAAAATGTAAACTCATATGAGGTTGTGAACTAAACCTATATTGTGATATTCACTTTTAATTTTTTTTAAAAGAATAATGAAATTGATAATAAAACTAAGGTGATCTTTCTGAGTCAGCACCATTCTGAATTTCAGCACCATTAAACACATCTGAAGCTCTGCAATCCTTAGGGTGTGTTTGAAACTCATCATTAAATGAAAATGCTGCAGATCAGCTTCTGCCTCCACAACGGGTAGGCGGATTTCTACAACGAACGGTTGCCTGAATCGCCTCTTAAGTGTACAAAACAAACCTTTTCAAGTATTTTAATTAATACATTGAAAATCCCACTCATTAAATAGGATGTGAGCAAGTTGCTGTTGTATAAATACTACGGGAGCGCTTGCCAAAGGGAAATAAGTAGATCAACACATCAAAAGCAGTGTTTTTAGCCTGAACAGAAATAGTCAAAGAAAGTAATTAATGTTCCTTAGCAAATAAGAAAAAATCCTTTGGGGAAATACCTTTAGGTTTTGCTCTAGGTTGTACAGTATACTACCTATTTGGTCCTGTAGAAGAAGCAGGTGGTAAAATCAACACAGCTCAAGTGCAGCTCACACTAAGAACACCGTAGTATTAGGTACTTTTGCACTTAAGCACACACCAATATAAGGGCATTTGCAAGATTCCCAACTATTTTTTAAAGTTAAAGAATAAAAAGAAAATGGTGGTGGTGCCACTGGTGTAATGATCCATTAAGTTCATGGTGTGACCACTGTGTGGCTCCCAGACCTACAGCTAGAGACCGGGACAGAATTTTAGATGGGGGTTTGAAGCCGAGGACTTATATGTAAGCTCAGCCACAGGCTCTTTGGATTACGCTCAGCAAATAACTAGCTCTTAGACTCAGCTCATCTGTAAAACAGGAATAAACAGTGACCACACTGGTTGGGAAGATGAAAAAAAGAAAAATGTTGCCTGCCTGCAATATAGCTTTAAAGTTATACAACGTATATATTAACATTTCCTGGTTTGAATTTCCCATCTCATACAACCAAATTATATCTCTGCATATGGACTATTTTACACTTCTGCATTGCAAGCCGATACTCCCTAAAGACAGATGGGCATGGGAGAATGTCTTTTAGATGTATTTTTAGCATACATATAGACATTTAACCAATGGCAGAAATGCTGAGAAAACATGTGGAAAATTCTCCGACACTAAATAGCTTGCTAAAGATAATATACACTTGGCTAAAACTTCTCTCGCCTGAGCTAATATAACCATTCACGAGTGGTGCAACATAATCCTAAATTGGCTAATAATTAGGACTTTAGTTACACTAATCTTCCAGGGCCAAAACCTCATACAAGTGCTTCTTATTATGTAGTCCAACTAAATTCAACATTTCACTGAAAGAATAAGGGCTTACTCAGAGCAAAACTACTGAGTGCCTCTGTCTAGCTTTGGCTGATTTGCCAGTTGCACCCTTTCCTGAAGAAGCTGGAACTGGTCACAGTGACGCATGCCTCAGTCACTTCCCATTTAGACTACTATAATACACTCTATGGGGGACTGCCATTGGAGAGTGTTCAGAAACTGCAGCTATAGCAAAATGAGGCAGCGAGGCTGCTTTCTAGTACGCACTTCATAGACAATAACTTATATCAATTACACTCACTCCCAATTTGTTTCCAGGCCCAATTCAACGTGATAGTTGTTACCTATGAAGCCCTAAATGGCTTGGGGCCAGGGCTTTGTCCATTTTCCTCTGCTGCCCCTTACGCCTGGAACGCTCTTCCAGAACATCTGAGATCCACAAGTTCAATCGCAGCTTTTAAAGCTCAGCTAAAAACTTTTCTTTTTCCTAAAGCTTTTAAAACTTGATGTTGTTTGGACTTTACACTGTTAGTTTTACCCTACCCTGTGCCTGTTTACCCTACCCAGTGCCTGTTTACATTCTCTTCCCCTCCTTATTGCTTTACTATGATTTTATTAGATTGTAAGCCTATGCGGCAGGGTCTTGCGATTTACTGTTTTACTCTGTACAGCACCATGTACATTGATGGTGCTATATAAATAAATAAATAAATAAATAAATAAATAAATAAATAAATAATAATAATAAAGATCACCTTCTCAACTAGGAACCTCTTGTATTTAGCAATATGAAATGCGCTTGGGTCTGTTTTCTTAGGCTCACAGATTTTAAAGTAGTTATAGTGGTTTTAAGTGTATATGTATATTGTATGTTTTTGTGGTTTTTAAGTTTTGCATATTGTTTTTAAGTGTCTTAATATTATGTAAACTGCCCAGAGAGCTCCGGCTATGGGGCAGTATACAAATGGAGTAATTAATAAAATAAATAATTGTATGTCCCTGTTTTATGTACCATTACTGTAAAAGGTGATGGTGGTGGGAACATAGGACAGGGTCTGTCTTGGGGCAGCCCTGTGATTACAGAACTCCCTTCATAGGGAGGTTAGAATAGTCCCTTCATTGCTCAGTTTCTGGTGAGCAGTAAAGACGTGTTTCTTCTGCCCAGCACTTGCCAGTCTTTAGTAAGGGGTTAAAGCGGGTTGAAGATTTTTGAAGGTTTCATTTGCTGTTTTTCTCAATCCTTTGTTGTTGTTTAGATTGTTCAAATATCTGTTTTGTGCACTGCCTTGAGGGGCTTATGGCCAAAAGTTGGACTATAAATATTTTAAAGAAATAAAAGACTAACCCTACAACTTCAAGGCCTGAAAGTCGTTGCATAATGTTTGCCTCTTGAGTTACAGAAGAGATTCTGTAACTAACTAACTAACTCTTTAAATACTTAAAAGGTTGTCACACAGAGGAGGGCCAGGATCTCTTCTCGATCATCCCAGAGTGCAGGACACGGCTCAAGTTACAGGACGCCAGATTTCAGCTGGACATCAGGAAAAGCTTCCTGACTGTTAGAGCAGTACAACAAAGGAACCAGTTACCTAGGGAGGTTGTGGGCTCTCCCACACTAGAGGCAGCTGGACAACCATCTGTCAGGTATGCTTTAGGGTGGATTCCTGCACTGAGAGGGGGGTTGGACTCGATGGCCTTATAGGCCCCTTCCAACTCTACTATTCTATGATTCTATGATTCTAAGCCTTGGTAATGGTGCATGCATTCTATTGTGGTGGAACCCGAAACCACGGGTTCCTGTGGTTCGCTGAGTGGTGGTCACAGACTTTCAAGACTCAATTTCTCTTTCCTTAGAAGATTTATTACAAGCAGCCTGCAGCGCTGCAAGGTGACAGTCTCAGAAGACCTGAGGAACTGCCCAACAATTTCAGGAAAGGTTGACATATTTATAGGGTCAGTTCCCCTTAGATACAATGGCAGAACTTTCCCACCAATCATAATACAGCTCTGAAACACAACAACCAATGAGAAGCCAAGCATTTAGGCATGTACAGAGTTTGAATGCTTCTCTGACTAGAAGATACTACATTGCCACAGGAAAAACATCTCTATCTGTTACTTTCTCGGTTATCTTGCCTTGCAGACATCCTCCACCCTCTGACTGCCGGGGTGGACACCGCCTGTTTTGTCACACAGTTTCAGCATCAACTTAATTCTAAAAGCAATTGCAGCGTTAAAAATAAGTTTTAAAAGAACAGGAAGCCATGAACTTTATGGTTTATATAGCTAAGGATTATAGGCCATTTTCCTATACCTAGGGGCATAGTAAAAGAACCAGCTTGATTTCCTCGACACTATTCAAAGCCTCTTTCCTTGCTTGTCCAGTGTTGCACAGACAGTGACAGCTGGGCTTTAAATAGCCTATGTGATATCCACATGGCAAACCTAGCCTTGAGACAAACATGGGCTGCATTTGTTCACCATGTAATCAGTAAAGATGTGAGCAAAGGAGCAAATGAAACTGAAATAAACACATATTCTTCTCTTGTTTATCCCTACCTCTATCTCTCTCACCTTCCTCTGTTGTCTCTCCTGTGTCTAATTTTAGATTGTGAACTTTTCGGAATGGGGATCTGATCTATTGTACTCTGTAATGCACCATAAACATCGATGACTTTAATAATAAAAGTTATAACCACAAATAAGACTATAGTGAAGACTGTGCCAGATTTTGCAAAGCAAATATTACCACTGAACCCTCATGAAAATGGCGATTTGCTCAAATGTTTGCCTTAATATAGGACAGTTTCTTTAGTGTGAAAGTATCTTTCTGGCTCCATGTGAAACACATAAAGAGATCTGATCCTCAAAGCCATATCAACTGCATATTAAAGAGAGAAACCTTCTCACTGCGTGCTGAGTAGATTCTCAGCTGTAGCATTAGGGACTATCCAAAAGTACACCACATTCGGGCAATCCAATCCTATGCATATTTACTCAGAAGGAAGTTCTGCTGTGTTCAATGAGGCTTACTCCTATGGACACTTTCCTGGGAACAAGCGCAGTTAAACAAAAGACTACAGAGGAGGGACAAAGGAAGAGAAGAGGAAGTGGGAGGAACAATTAGCAGATGGGGAATTACAAAAGAACGAATTAATTTTCATTGTGTGGCCAAAAGGACTGCATTCCAACCGGAAGAGAAAACGGAAGTAAACGTTGTAATAGGTACGTGTGCCCCGCTACGTTTAAAATCGTTAGATAATATTATGTTCACTGACTGTAAAAAGGACGTTTTATATACCAGTGTAGATCTGCCCCTGGTGTCTTAAGCCATATTTGGCGACCTTTTACAAAACCAAAGTCAGTGGTGAGAATAGCTTCAGATTGTTCATATATGTTTTTAGAAGGTGAACCTGTTTTCCATTTTAATTGCTGTAGCAATGTATTATATAAAAAAATAAACCCCTGTAAAACAAAACAAAACAAGATTTGGGCCTCTATCCTGAAAATGTGTACTCTAGTAAATCATTCTCAAGTGCCTTAGCTATGGTTTTTGAGGAACAGCACAAACACAGCACGGTATATTTTATATAACTTCCAGCTGCCTACATTAAAAACAAGAAAACCGTATTTCTAAGAAACACTAAAATGCTATGTTGGATTTTCGCCCCTGCCCCTGCCCCCCCCCCCAAAGAGCTCCAGAATAGCTACCCCTCCAGTATGAATTATGGCTTTTATTTCTGCAATTTTATGAATGCAGCAGAGCTTGTGAACGATGTCCCATATTTTTGTCTTCAACAAGCATTACATCACAATAAGGCATCTGGTTTCTATTAAGACACTCTCAATGCTTGCCAGAGTCTGTACTATTTTCAGGCACGTATCAGGGAGGAGGTGTGTGTGTGTGTGTGTGTGTGTGTGTGTGTTTGTGTTGAGCCTGAAACTGTTTGCAGACTGGGGAAATCCAGATGAAATTGGATAAACAAGCTCTCAATACCGTTTAAGGTGGCAACCTACATGATGCACTAATTACAGCTAATCCATTTTGATTTTATATTTTTAAAACCATGTTTGCAATCAGAATAGCTTTCTGTTCATATTAAAACCCAGAAGATGCAGCTCTTCCCCTGCTGAAGAGCTTGTCTAAGCTACCCATTACCACCCATGGCATGTTCAAAGAAGACAACACTAAACAGAGAAAAAATAACTATTATTAAGGCAGGCAGTACTCTTGCTGATTGCTAATAATTACGTAACCAACTGTCTCCTAAGATTAGCAAACTCCTCTTTTCTGGTCTCAATGTTAAATACCACATACAGTTGTCAAGATCTAATTCTGAAACTTCCCAAGATAAGCATCACTAAACCCAAACATATAATTATAGTAAATATATAACATAATGCATGTGTTTATATTATTGACAAACATTTCCTCAACCCAGAGAAGAATGTGTGAAGATACACTGGTACTGAAAGTCTCTGCTTACCTTTCACCGAGATAATCTCCAATTACGGTTTTATTTAGCCCTTCCCCTTTATAAAGGAACTGTGCAATGTCCTCAGGAGTATTCTGCAAGAGGTCATTTTCTATGAGAAACTGGATTCCCTAAGAAGCAAAAGGAGGAGGAAAAGAATATTAAGATATGCAATTATTATATCTACTTCATAGAACAGGAGTTTACATATATTTGGTACATACAGTCTATAACAGAGTTTTCCAAACTGTGTGTCGCGACACGTTAGTGTGTCAGCTGCAGTGTGTAGGTGTGTCACGTGAACGTAACGAGAAACCTCTAAGTCTATGTGAAATAAGCAATACCAACTTGCATGCATTTTTACGCAGCAAAGGTGCCAATTAGTATGGTGTACTAGTATATTCTCCTTGTGTCGTATCCGTGTATGCACACTACGGTCGAGGAATCACACAGGTACTGCGCGTGCGCAGTATGCATAATCGGGGCGACACAGCTGAAGTGACGCATTCGAGAAATTCCATGGGTCCAGTTTTTGGACAGAACACCGTCTCAACCGCCGCTCGATCGCAGCTCGACAAAATTGGTTCAATGTGAAAAGTCTTGGATATGGATGTTATTATCTTGCAAATCATATATTCTTAAAAATATAAATGAAAGGTTTTCATGAGATATGTTGTGTCCCCATACATTTCGTTATTACAATTTATGTATGTGTCCGTATCTCTTATAAGGGGTTAGTTTAACCTCCGGTTTGCTAGTAAAACTGAATTACTGTGTCGCGAAATGATGCAGGTCTAAAAAGTTTGGAAAGCTTTTTAGCTTTCCAGACATGAAAAGTTTGGAAAGCTCTGGTCTATAGTGTATCGTACTTGTGGCAGTGAAGGCTCATCACAAACAGGGGCATGTATGGTGCGCAGTTAGGGATGGAGGGGTGCCAAAATACCAGGATGTTTTACGAAGCACCAGCATTTATCATCCTGCACAATAACCTTTTTCCTTGTTTCTTTCTCACAACTGAGATCAGGTAATGGGAGACTTTTAAGCCAGGGCCCCCAGGCCAAATCTGGCTCTCCATGGATCTTTGGGCTGAAAGCGGTTCTGCACCCCTGTTTTAAACAAATAACTGCAATGGCTATAGACTAAATAGTTGAATGCAAATAGAATGTTTTAAATTCTTCAAGTACTGATCTATTGACCTACACTGTACTGCTTTCGTCGCCAGCTGAAGACCTTTTTATTCTCTCAGTATTTTAACACTTAATTTTAACTTAAATTTAAATTTTACTGTTCTAACTCTGTATTTTAATCTTATATCAATTTTGTCACGTGGTTTTATCCTGGTTGTGCCTTTTATACTGTATTTTGTAATTGTGCTTTTAACCTGTTGGTTGTTTTATTATGGTTTTAATTTTTGTGAACCGCCCAGAGAGCTTCGGCTATTGGGCGGTGTAGAAATGTAATAAATAAATAAATAAATAAAATAAATAAATATTTAAGAAAATGTACGTGTATTACAAAATAATAATAGAGAGTCCACAGCTCAGGGGCAGAACACAAGCTTCAGACATATATGATAGTCATAAGAACATAAGAAGAGCAATGCTGGATCAGACCAAGGGTCCATCTAGTCCAGCACTATGTTCACACAGTGGCCAACCAGCTGTCAACCAGGAAACCCTCAAGTAGGACTCGGATTCAATCCCTCTTATCTCCAGTTAAAAGATATCAGGTAATAAATGATGGGAAATATTTCTACCTGAGACCTTGGGAAACTGCTGCCAGTCAATACACACCAATGATCTGATAAGGAAGGTAGCTTTGTATATTCATATCCAATTTGTATTCCCCCCCACACACACCATTTTTAATTACTGCCTCTTCTCTCTCTTTTTCTTTTCTGTTTGTTCATATTTATTAGATGCAGGTATATTTTGGGCAATCACTTAGTGCTTGTAGTTTGTTCAATTTTTTTTTTTTTACAGAAGTTATAATAAACAAACAGAAAAGATACAAGTTATTATTAACTCTTCCATGTTTGCCCTTGGGATGCAAATTGCAGAGATAATCTGCTCATGAAAGATCATGCCATTCTTAAGGACTTGACGGAGGGCATAATCTGGGAAACATCATTATAAACAGAAAGAAAAAGAGATAACACCATGTAATTACAACTGAACCATCGGATAAAAACAATAGTCACAATAACAAGAACAATAGCAACTAATAGTAGTGTTAGCTTCCAGTGCATTTTAATATCTGGAAAATTATATAGGGTCTAAAAAATAATGTACTAGGCCGTTATCTAACTCATGCCTTTATTTTAACTAAAGTTATAGTCTGCAAGCCCCACTGACCGCAACGGGGTGCCTCTGAATAAACATACATAGGAAAGCAATATAAAATTAAGAAATGAGCTATATATAATGGGCTGGAAGAGCAATAAGACTAAAACATGATTAGGCAGTGTGACCTTGTTTGCACTTAACGGCGGCATTCAGTGGCACCTCTAGGGTTAATCAGCCCATCATTTGCGGGAATGAATGCCATGTGCGAGCCACATCCAGTTTGCAACAAGCTAGGAACTCTCCATAATTCTCAGTGTGATGTCCAAACACAGACATTTTGGGTTGTTTGTAGGTTAAACAATCCAAAGTTAACCCATGAGTGTGGGTTAGCATGTTGTGTGAATCTAGTCACAGTCGGTTGGCACACAGGACAGGGCCTCCTCAGCAGCAACATCAAGGCTGTAAAATGCTCTTTCTTGAGAAGCTCAATGGGCTAAAAGCTAAAACAGAAGGAGCCAAACGGTCAAAACATACTTATTCACCAGGCTTTGCTACTGCTTTAATTTTGCATCCTGCTACTTCAAATGATTTAATTTTGCTCTGGTTCTTCATCTCTCAGTCTTTTTGTATTTTATTGAGATTTTATCGTAAAAGTTTTTGATTTATATTTTAAATGCCTTGGGGTTTCTTGCAGCTGAAAGGCAGGATTTAAATCTTCTAAATAAATAATTAATAAATGGTTCAATAAGAGGCGTACATTCTCAGGTACAGAAAAGCATCCTACCTTCTTTGGATCCATGTTGAATTTTTTTCTTCCCATAGCAATTTGCTTATTTCTCTGTGTGGATTTACTATTCATTTGGAAGGGGAGAAAGAAAAAGGAAAAAAATATTACACAGAAATAGCTAGTTAGCATCTTTAATATTTACATTAGTGGCATGTTTATCCTACATAGCCAAAATAAATGCTGTACATTCACTCCTGCAGTGTATGAGACATATTTACATCAGAAAGCAATTCAAAGCAACTTTTACTTGATTTTAGGTTTTTATAAATTATATTTAAACACTCTAACAAATACCACAGCAAGGGCATTAAAGAGGATAATATGTGTGGTTTTAACACACAAACCAGCTAAACTGGATTATTTCAATCCAAGCCAATGATGGTGCAATCCTTTGAGCTGCGGTACTGGCAAATAAATGTCCAGGTCTGCTACACTCAGCACAATATCACAGTCTATGGTATTGTAGTGGCTGAATGAGCCAAGCAAGGACATTGTGCCAGAGAAGCCGTGGGAGTCTTCTGCACTATGCCAGCAGCATCGCACAAAGCTGTTTTACAGATCAGACTTCAAGAGACAAGATTGTGTGGCAGAACTGATGATAACTGCACAGCATCCTCAAGGCATGTCAGCCACTACTAATCCAGATGCACAAGAGCAACACAGCATTGGGTAGAAAACTTCTATAGCAAATGATAGACAGCATAGCAAGATAGATTCATCCCTATCTGCCAAAATCAGGATGCCACATAATTACTTTGCTGTCCAACACTTTGTGTCTATAGGATCAGGATACATGCCCCACTGATTTCAGTAGACCAGACAGCAACATTCTCATGTTGATTCCAATGGGTCTTAAGCACAATTAACATAGTCTGGATCCAACCCAATGTGTTTTTAAACAGTGTTTAAACATAATAAAAAAAATCTGATTACAAGATGATAGGCTTGTATCCATGCTTTTGTGCAAGCACACAGCACATCTGCATCAAGCAATTTTGGCTGATTTTTCATTTAAGAGGTAAGACAGACAAGATCAAGGTGTCAGCTTTCGTAGACTAGCTCTGTATCTAGGTTATTTCTGCAAATTCTTAAATAAATAGTAGAAGAAACAGGTTGCTGCTTTTCCATAAAGCACCTAAGTGGCACGGTCAACTTACCTTTCCTCTACACTTGTCAAGTTATCAATTTCCGTCATAACCTCTGCTATTTCAAATTTTAGCCGCTGCCAAAAGAAGAAAAGAATGTAAGTTTTTGTGAACCGCCCAGAGAGCTTTGGCTATTGGGCGGCATAAAAATGTAATAAATAAATAAATAAATAAAGTTAACGTTAAACAGATTTTCCAAAAAGCACACAATTTCATTGGGTTGGGGCCTTCCTTTCTCTTTGAATTTCAAAACTGAACCCACTTATCACAAAAGTTTGTTCTTGCGTATTTACCTGCAGTGTCACGTTATTCACACATCACCATAGAATCATAGAATAGTAGAGTTGGAAGGGTCCTAAAAGGCCATCGAGTCCACCCCCCCTGCTCAATGCAGGAATCCACCCTACAGCATACTTGACAGATGGTTGTCCAGCTGCCTCTTGAATGCATGACATTTATTTGTTATTATTTTTGTTTTGCTTTTTTTTGTGGTTGCCAGCAGTAGGTACATCTTATCCTAATAGCAATTACTGGGGAAAAATCTCTTCTGATTGCGTTGAAAATCTATAGCGGTATTATACAACTCAATACACAGTGGCAAACTTCTGTATTTAAGGAAAATTATTACCTCAATATCATCAATTAATTCTTTTTTTCTACGACGAATATTTAAAAGCTCTTCTCTCTCCTCTACAGAAAGGTCGTCAGGCACTGGAAAGAAAAACGCACAATTATATATAATTGATTTAGGCTCTGGTACATCATGTTCTACCCATAAAAGCCTTGTTCATATCAATGTGTCTTGTGTCAATGAAGGACAGATTACATTCTTAGCGACCAGCCTTTGGGAGAAAAGCAGTGTGAGTCTAAAGAATTAGGATTTAATTAGAAAACGAAATGGTCTCTCAGGGCTTGAATAATCAATAACGGACAGTTTCACAGTACGAAAAGGAAACTGCCATTATTATTATTATTATTATTATTATTATTATTATTATTATTATTATTATATCAGTTTATGAGTTGGCCTGTAGCTGAAGCTCTCAAGGTGACATTCATAATAAAAGAAAAAACCATACTACCAATGAAAACCTCCCAATAATAATACACATTAAAGGTATTATTTTAAAAGCAGCAATAAAAAATCAGCATTTAAAAGAAATAAAGCTAAAAACAAAGAAGATAATTTTTGAATGCAGCAATATACACATTTAAAAAATGAAGCAAGCAGCAGTTTAGAAAGCCTGGGGAAATAAAAAGTTCTTGCCTAGCATTGAAAAGTCAACAAAATAGGTTCCAGGTAAACTCTCTAGGGAGGGCATTGCACAATTTCGGGGCCATCACAGAAAAGGCTCACTCACAATTGTGCGTTGCACTATTACATTTATTGCTTCAGTAATCAGAGAGTATTAAAGCATTCCCTCATCTTAGTTCTTTTGTTAACCTGTTTTATCTTCAATTATACCTCAAGTATGGCTACCTTGCTATTTAAGGCAACTCTACACATTAAAAGCTACAGGAATGCTTCTTGGTTTGATTGCATACACTGCAAAGGGATGTCAAAGGTAGTGCATGCATAGGCAAAAGGCTTGTACATATATTAAGCAGGTATATGATAACTTGAACCAGGCCAATGGCTGTGTTTGGGTGAAACGCTAAACTGCAGCATTACGTGCCCAATCCTGTTCTCCACTCCACACAACTCCAAGGAAAAGAGAAGTGTGTGCTTCCATTTTTAAGTAACTGCATTTTGTCTGAACCAGGAACTGTGATTAGTTTTAATTGTGGTTTATTCAAATAAGACAGGATCATAAACCATGGCGAAGTTGGTTGGTTTGGACCAACCACAGTTAAAACTAACCACAATTTGTCTCTGGTTCAAGCCAAAAACAGAAAGAAATGCTGCTTATCTCACACATTTCCATATTAAAAGAAACTCTTGTCATTTGCGGGAAATTTTCCTAATCTAACAGTCAACACCTTCAAGCTGTCTCATTTTTCCAAATATAATTCAACCCCATTAGTACTTAGCAAACAACTGTATTAGGACTTCTCAATGAGCCTGTATTATAGTAATTTGGAAACTGTTCGCTTAGTTGAAAAATGCTTACAATACAATCCTATGCAAATCTACTCAGAAGTAAGCCCAATGGAGTTCAATGGAACTTGTTCCCAGGTAAGTACCCTATTTCTTCGATTCTAAGACGCACTTTTTCCCCCATATAAACATCTCTAAAAATGGGGTGCGTCTTAGAATCGCGGGTGTGTCTTAGGTGTTTTTTTTCTGTTGGTGGTACTGAAATTAGTGTGCGTCTTACAATCGAAGAAATACGGTATGTATAAAATTGTTGCCTTAGTGAAGTGGGGGTGCTTGGTATAATCAGACGGCAGGACCGACATCCCCCGTAATGAAGCATGCTCTTTTAAAATAATAGATATCAGACAACACTATACTCAATTAAAATGCTTCTCATTAAGTTCCTTAACCGAGTAGGACTGTAATCTTAAATATACTACAGGGAAATACATTACTTTGTTGTATTATTTATATAATAGTGAACCCTGTGGAAGGAATAAAAGTGCAGAAAAGGCAGTATTTCAGATATGAGATTTTAATGGCACTTTCTTTAACAGAATTGAAGACATCACTATGATATATTTGTCATGTAGATTTACTGAAAACTTCACAGAAACTGAGGAAATAAGGCTCCTAAACTACACCACCCAAAGTCATCAGTAGCTCCAATATCCATTCCTGCTCTCATAAGTCAGTTCTACATGCCTTAAATCCACCAGATGTTTTGTGACGTGCTACTGAAGATGTGCTATCA